>NC_084656.1:5291735-5619235 GCF_019802595.1 Syngnathoides biaculeatus
ACAACGTTTATGAAATAAAACATTTAAATTAATGTCAAGACAACACAAAATAAGCGACGTATTGAGAGAATGCGAGGGGAGGGGCGTTACTGTTACTCGTGTTAGTGCCTTAACATGGCTACGCTTGTGAAAGCAAAACAATGAACTCAAACGCATGTTTGATCAATGTTGTCAACTAATATCCAGATTAATTTTAGGCAATTTTCTGGAGGAATTTTTGTGAAAACTTAAAAATCCGAAAATCCATAGGACTTTCATCACTGTTTACTACAGGGATAAAGGCTCTTTTCCAGAGGTCCCAACACATTTATTTTTTTTTTTACCCCAAGATCTACTTTTAAAGACAGCCTCTCACGATTTACCGTCCGGTTGGATGTTTCTTAAATTGGCAGAAAAAAAAAAGTTTCTGTTCACTTCTAAAATAATTTTGCTACTGCCAGCACATGTTAAATCCATGAAGATTGATGAGCTAGTCACACACAAAAAAAAACAAAAAACATGTAAGTCCGAATCCTGTTTCACATTTGAGCTAGTGTGTTTTGGACCAAAAAAAGTAAATCCTTTTCATCATTTTGGTAAAGGTCTTTGTGTCATCAGTCTATAAAACCTTAGTCAAGAACTTTGACTGCCTCTACCTTTCAGTAAATTCCAGATTGGCCTTCCTATAATTCTTGATAATGTTTGAGTTCAATTTATGGTGTCGCCTCTGTATTTTTGTTCACAGTCGTTTGCTAACAAACAGCTTCGAACAAGTTTTCTACTGATGTGATTCAAGGAATATATGGTTTGTGCGATTTAACATATTCATTCAAACGTCTACAATTGAATGTTTTCAGCATTGTCAAATTGAATTGCACATTTGTGGACTGGATTATGCAAACACTACTACGGATGACATTTTGGGGAGAGGTGAAGAATCAGGTAAGGAAGAAACTATTACAGTATCGGACTAATACCAATCCAGGAATTTAACTGTTATACAGTAGGCATCCCTCAAAAGTTACAGACTTTAAACTACTATATTGTTTTGGCTTTTTATATTACATGCGATCAAGTATTTTGAACTTAAATGGACTCAAATCTCATCACTGCTGATGTCCAGCTGATGATTCATGACATTTTGTTATTTAAAAAAAAAAAAAAAAAAAAAAAAAAAAAAAAAACCTCAGTGCCCACCCCACTGTGCTTTCTTTTCACTTCTTCATTTCCACCACTGGACATTCCCACAGAAGTTATGGCTCTGAGTCTAGACCGCACCATTGAACTTTATTTTACGACAGTGTGACAGGCAGAGCTTGAGATTCTTTTTAGCCAAGTAAGCTCCACTAACTGATTGTAAACCACTTTGTTAAATCCAAGCACAACAACTGGCCACTTCTAACATCGTTAAGACGTCACCAAACTTTGTTTTCCAATTTTGTTACAGGGAAGAAAATAAGTATTTGAACACCCTGCGAGATTGCAAGTTCTGCCACTTAGAAATCATGGAGGGGTCTGAAATTTTTATGTTAGGTGCATGTCCACTGTCTTCTTCTTTCTTCTTCTTCTTTTCCTTTCGGCTTGTCCCGTTAGGGGTCGCCACAGCGTGTCATCTTTTGCCATCTTAGCCTATCTCCTGCATCTTCCTCTCTAACCCCAACTGCCCTCATGTCTTCCCTCACCACATCCATAAACCTTCTCTTTGGTCTTCCTCTCGCTCTTTTGCCTGGGAGCTCCATCCTCAGCATCCTTCTACCAATATACTCACTCTCTCGCCTCTGAACATGTCCAAACCATCGAAGTCTGCTCTCTCGAATCTTGTCTCCAAAACATCCAGCTTTGGCTGTCCCTCTAATGAGCTCATTTCTAATCCTATCCACCTGGTCACTCCGAGCGAGAACCTCAACATCTTCATTTCTGCCACCTCCAGTTCTGCTTCCTGTTGTTTCTTCAGTGCCACTGTCTCTAATCCGTACATCATGGCCGGCCTCACCACTGTTTTGTAAACTTTGCCCTTCATCCTAGCAGACACTCTTCTGTCACATAACACACCAGACACCTTTCGCCAGCTGTTCCAACCTGCTTGGACCCGTTTCTTCACTTCCTGACCACACTCTCCATTGCTCTGTATTGTTGACCCCAAGTATTTGAAGTCGTCGACCCTCGCTATCTCTTCTCCCTGTAGCCTCACTCTTCCCCCTCCACTTTTCTCATTCACGCACATATATTCTGTTTTACTTCGGCTAATCTTCATTCCTCTCCTTTCCAGTGCATGTCTCCATCTTTCCAATTGTTCCTCTGCATGCTCCCTGCTTTCACTGCATATGACAATATCATCTGCGAACATCATGGTCCAAGGGGATTCCAGTCTAACCTCATCTGTCAGCCTATCCATTACCACTGCAAACAGGAAGGGGCTCAGAGCTGATCCCTGATGCAGTCCCACCTCCACCTTAAATTCCTCTGTCACACCTAAGGCACACCTCACCATTGTTCTGCTGCCATCATACATGTCCTGTACTATTTTAACATACTTCTCTGCCACACCAGACTTACGCATGCAGTACCACAGTTCCTCTCTTGGTACTCTGTCATAGGCTTTCTCTAGATCCACAAAGACGCAATGTAGCTCCTTCTGACCTTCTCTGTACTTTTCCACGAGCATCCTCAAGGCAAATAATGCATCTGTGGTACTCTTTCTAGGCATGAAACCATACTGTTGCTCGCAGATACTTACTTCTGTCCTGAGTCTAGCCTCCACTACTCTTTCCCATAACTTCATTGTGTGGCTCATCAACTTTATTCCTCTATAGTTCCCACAGCTCTGAACATCCCCTTTGTTCTTAAAAATGGGAACTAGAACACTTTTCCTCCATTCTTCAGGCATCTTTTCGCCCGCTAGTATTCTGTTGAATAAGTTGGTCAAAAACTCCACAGCCATCTCTCCAAATTGCTTCCATACCTCTACCGGTATGTCATCAGGACCAACTGCCTTTCCATTTTTCATCCTTTGTAGTGCCTTTCTGACTTCCCCCTTAGTAATCATTTCCACTTCCTGGTCCTTCACTCTTGCCTCTTCAACTCTTCCTTCTCTCTCATTTTCTTCATTCATCAACTTCTCAAAGTATTCTTTCCATCTATTTAGTACACTACCGGCACCAGTCAACACATTTCCATCTCTATCCTTAATCACCCTTACCTGCTGCACATCCTTCCCATCTCTATCCCTCTGTCTGGCCAACCTGTAGAGATCCTTTTCTCCTTCTTTCGTGTCCAACCTGGTGTACATGTCTTCATATGCCTCTTGTTTAGCCTTTGCCACCTCTACCTTTGCCCTACGTCGCATCTCGATGTACTCCTTTCGCCTCTCCTCAGTCCTCTCAGTATCCCACTTCTTCTTCGCTAATCTCTTTCCTTGTATGACTCCCTGTATTTTGGGGTTCCACCACCAAGTCTCCTTCTCCCCTTTTCTACCAGATGACACACCAAGTACTCTCCTGCCTGTCTCTCTCACCTTGGCTGTTGTCGTCCAGTCTTCCGGGAGCTTCGGTTGTCCATCGAGAGCCTGTCTCACCTCTTTCCGGAAGGCTGCACAACATTCTTCGTTTTTCAGCTTCCACCACATGGTTCTCTGCTCTACCTTTGTCTTCTTAATCTTCCTACCCACCACCAGAATCATCCTACCTACTACCATCCTATGCTGTCGAGCTACACTCTCCCCTACCACTACTTTACAGTCAGTAACCTCCTTCAGATTACATCGTCTGCACAAAATATAATCTACCTGCGTGGTTCTACCTCCGCTCTTGTAGGTCACTATATGTTCCTCCCTCTTCTGGAAATAAGTGTTCACTACAGCCATCTCCATCCTTTTTGCAAAGTCCACCACCATCTGCCCTTCAAAGTTCCTTTCTGGATGCCGTACTTACCCATCACTTCTTCATCGCCCCTGTTTCCTTTACCAATATGTCCATTACAATCTGCACCAATCACAACTCTCTCGCTGTCTGGGATGCTCAGAACTACTTCATCTAGTTCCTTCCAGAATTTCTCTTTCAACTCTTGGTCACATCCTACCTGTGGTGCATAGCCGCTAACCACATTATACATAACACCCTCAATTTCAAATTTTAGTCTCATGACTCGATCTGATACTCTTTTCACCTCCAAGACATTCTTAGCCAGCTCTTCCTTTAAAATAACCCCTACTCCATTTCTCTTCCCATCTACTCCGTGGTAGAATAATTTAAACCCTGCTCCCAAACTTCTAGCCTTACTACCTTTCCACCTGCTCTCTTGGATGCACAGAATATCAACCTTTCTCCTAATCATCATGTCAACCAACTCCTGTGCTTTTCCTGTCATAGTCCCAACATTCAAAGTCCCTACACTCAGTTGTAGGCTCTGTGCATTCCTCTTTTTCTTCTGACGCTGGATCCGGTTTCCTCCTCTTCTTTGTCTTCGACCCACAGTAGCTGAATTTCCACCGACGCCCTGCAGGTTAGCAGTGCCGGGGGCGGGCGTTGTTAACCCGGGCCACGACCGATCCGGTATGGGATTCTTTAGATGAACGCTCATATTTGTTTGGCACAGTTTTTACGCCGGATGCCCTTCCTGACGCAACCCTCTGCATTTATCCGGGCTTGGGACCGGCCTACAGATTGCACTGGTTTGTGCCCCCATAGGGCTGCATTAGGTGCATGTCCACTGTGAGAGAGATAATCTAAAAGGAAAAATCCAGAAATCACAATGTATGATTTTTTTAAATGATTTATTTGTGTGATACAGCTCCAAATAAGTATTTGAACACCTGGGAAAAAAAATCTCAATATTTGGTACAGTAGCCTTTGTTTGGAATTACAGAGGTCAAACATTTCCTGTGGTTGTTCACCAGGTTTGCACACACTGCAGGAGGAATTTTGGCCTACTCCTCCACACAGATCTTCTGTAGATCACACAGGTTTCTGGGCTGTGGCTGAGAAACACGGAGTTTCAGCTCCCTCCAAAGATTTTCTATTGGGTTTAGGTCTTGAGAATGGGTAGGCCACGCCAGAACCTTGATATGCTTCTTCTTCTTATGCTTCTTTCCTGGCTGTGGGCTTCGGGTCATTGTCATATTGAAAGTCCCAGCCACGACCCATCTTCAATGCCTTGACTGAGGGAAAGAGGTTGTTGCCCAAAATCTCACAATACATGGCTGTGGTCATCCTCTCCTTAATACAGTGCAGACATCCTATTATTATGACCAAAAACGTCAATTTTTGGTCTCATCTGACCACAAAACCTTTTCCCATGACTCCTCTGTATCATCCAAATGGTCATTGGCAAACTCAAGACGGGCTTGACATGTGCTGGTTTAAGCAGGGGAACGTTCCGTGCCTTGCATAATTTCAAACCATCACATCTTAGTGTATTGCCAACAGTCACCTTGGAAACTGTGGTCCCAGCTTTTTTCAGGTCATTGACCAAGTCCTGTCGTGTAGTCCTGTGCTGATTCCTCACCTTTCTAAAGATCATTGGGATCCCACGAGGTGATATCTTGCATGGGGATCCACTAACATTGAGATTGACAGTCATGTTTAGCGTCTTCCATTTTCTAATGATTGCTCCAACAGTGGACTGTTGTTCAGCAAGCTGCTTGCCAATTTCTCCGTAGCCTTTTCCAGCCGTGTGGAGTTGTACAATTTTGTCTCTGGTGTCTTTGGACAGCTCTTTGGTCTTGGTCATGTTACAAGTTTGAGTCTTACTGATTGCATGGAGTAGACAGGTCTCTTTATGCAACTAACGACTTCACACAGGTGCATCTGATTCCGGATAAGACATGGACTTTTAAAGGCGGACTAACAGGTCTTTGGGGGTCAGAATTCTAGCCGATACACAGGCGTTCAAATACTTATTTGCAGCTGTTTCACACAAATAAATTGTTACAAAAAAAAAATCATACATTGGGATTTCTGGATTTTTTTTTTTTTAGATTATCTCTCTCACAGTGGACATGCACCTACGATGAAAATTTCAGACCTCTCTCACAGTGGACATGCACCTACGATGAAAATTTCAGACCTCTCCATGATTTCTAAGTGGGAGAACTTGCAATATAGTAGGGTGTTCAAATTTGTTTTGTTTTTTTTTCACTGTAGCGGACAAATGGGACCAACGTCAGCCTCTTTCTTAACTTTGCGACCAACAAACAACAGAAATATTGTGAACAATATCAGGTCCATAGACTCAAATCCAGATGTGCGTAGTGACACATTTAATCTTTTGTGGCTAACTCATTTGGGATAAGTTTCACTTGTCCGAGTACTTTTAAATGCAAGATACTTTTTAGTTTCACTTGATTATGTCATGAAGAAACAGTATTTTACCTCTGTTATAGTGCTCTAAATGCTCCTCGATATTCTTGTTCATCAGCAATTACTTGCGTGATGTAATTGTTTCGTGAGCAAAGCTTCTCCAACGGGTGCTGTTTCACCAATCCATCATAACTACTAGTCACCTCTATCTCCAGTTCACCAAATAAATGGCAATAGCAACTCATGGCTACACAAACTTTTCATGCACATGCCAAAGACTTATATTGAAAAACAATATCTTATCACCAAAAAAAAAAAACAAAAAAACAAACCTGCTTTTATTTTATTTATACATTGTTGTTTGCCCAAACGTAGAAAACACCTTACAGTAAGTTGCAGTAAATTAAGTTTCTGTAAGGCCCTATTTGTATGTGGTATTGTTTTGGGGCCCTTGGAATGGTGGCAGGTATTTTTGGATTCCAATTTAGCATGAGTTGTAATGTGACTGGGTACTTTTGACCACAGCCACGTGCCAGGAATATGGGGGTGTGCACACTTGTGCAACATGATTATATTAGATGACAGAAAAGATTAAAAAGAACACTAAACTGATTTGTACGGTTTTTAGGTGACATCAATTGTGGAAAAGTTTCTAAAGTGATTTATCTTGGCCTCTCTTGTGTTTTTTTTTTTTTTAACATCCTGGCATGCAAACAGAGGATGTGTTGAGTTTTTTTTATCTACTGTACTGTAGGCTTGTTCCACTGAGTCTTTTAGTAAGTTAGATAAGCAAAATAAAGAAACAAAATAGCACAAGACCAGTTGTTG
Source organism: Syngnathoides biaculeatus (assembly GCF_019802595.1). NCBI lineage: Eukaryota > Metazoa > Chordata > Actinopteri > Syngnathiformes > Syngnathidae > Syngnathoides > Syngnathoides biaculeatus. The sequence continues at coordinate 5,298,839 of NC_084656.1, forward strand.
GAGCTGAATTTGCCGTAAGTTATTTTATAAAGCTTTATTTATTGTATGTTGTTTTAGAAAGAAGAGCAAAGTTGATAAAACAGTAGTGAGGCTGGCCATGATGTACGGATTAGAGACGGTGGATGTGAAGAAACAGGAAGCAGAACTTGAGGTAGCAGGAATGAAGATGCTGAGGTTCTCGCTTGATGTAAACAGGTTGGATAGGATAAGAAATGATCTTATGAGAGCCAAACTTGGATGTTTTGGAGACAAGGTTAGAGAGAGCAGACTTATATCGTTTGAACATGTTCAGAGGCGAGAGAGTGAGTATATTGGTAGGATGGTGCTGAGGATGGAGCTGCCAGGCAAAAGAGCAAGAGGATGACCAAAGAAAAGGTTGATGGATGTTGTGAGGGAGGACATGAGGACAGTGAGTGTTAGAGAGGAGGGTGCACAAGATAGGCTTAGATGAAAAGGATGACACGTTGTGGCAATCCCTCACGGGACAAGCCGAAAGAAAAAGAAGAAGTCATGTTTTTGACATTTCTCAGCAATATCTGAATTTGCACATTCACATTTTATGTAGTTATTTATATATTTATTTGCTGTTCATGCTCAGATTAAATAAAGAATTCAAATGCTACCAGCTAAATCAGTTCTTTAAAAGAAAAATCTTACTCCTCTTAGACAAGAAATTTTGGCAAGGACTTTTTTTTTTTTTTACTTTTGAGTCATACTATTGTAAAGTAACACTCATTTGGGATAAGTTTCACTTGTCCGAGTACTTTTAAATGCAAGATACTTTTTAGTTTCACTTGATTATGTCATGAAGAAACAGTATTTTACCTCTGTTATAGTGCTCTAAATGCTCCTCGATATTCTTGTTCATCAGCAATTACTTGCGTGATGTAATTGTTTCGTGAGCAAAGCTTCTCCAACGGGTGCTGTTTCACCAATCCATCATAACTACTAGTCACCTCTATCTCCAGTTCACCAAATAAATGGCAATAGCAACTCATGGCTACACAAACTCTTCATGCACATGCCAAAGAGACTTATATTGAAAAACAATATCTTATCACCAAAAAAAAAAAAAAACAAAAAAACAAACCTGCTTTTATTTTATTTATACATTGTTGTTTGCCCAAACGTAGAAAACACCTTACAGTAAGTTGCAGTAAATTAAGTTTCTGTAAGGCCCTATTTGTATGTGGTATTGTTTTGGGGCCCTTGGAATGGTGGCAGGTATTTTTGGATTCCAATTTAGCATGAGTTGTAATGTGACTGGGTACTTTTGATCACAGCCACGTGCCAGGAATATGGGGGTGTGCACACTTGTGCAACATGATTATATTAGATGACAGAAAAGATTAAAAAGAACACTAAACTGATTTGTACGGTTTTTAGGTGACATCAATTGTGGAAAAGTTTCTAACGTGATTTATCTTGGCCTCTCTTGTGTTTTTTTTTTTTTTTAACATCCTGGCATGCAAACAGAGGATGTGTTGAGTTTTTTTTATCTACTGTACTGTAGGCTTGTTCCACTGAGTCTTTTAGTAAGTTAGATAAGCAAAATAAAGAAACAAAATAGCACAAGACCAGTTGTTGGAGCTGAATTTGCCGTAAGTTATTTTATAAAGCTTTATTTATTGTATGTTGTTTTAGAAGAAGAGCAAAGTTGATAAAACAGTAGTGAGGCTGGCCATGATGTACGGATTAGAGACGGTGGATGTGAAGAAACAGGAAGCAGAACTTGAGGTAGCAGGAATGAAGATGCTGAGGTTCTCGCTTGATGTAAACAGGTTGGATAGGATAAGAAATGATCTTATGAGAGCCAAACTTGGATGTTTTGGAGACAAGGTTAGAGAGAGCAGACTTATATCGTTTGAACATGTTCAGAGGCGAGAGAGTGAGTATATTGGTAGGATGGTGCTGAGGATGGAGCTGCCAGGCAAAAGAGCAAGAGGATGACCAAAGAAAAGGTTGATGGATGTTGTGAGGGAGGACATGAGGACAGTGGGTGTTAAGAGAGGAGGGTGCACAAGATAGGCTTAGATGAAAAGGATGACACGTTGTGGCGATCCCTCACGGGACAAGCCGAAAGAAAAAGAAGAAGTCATGTTTTTGACATTTCTCAGCAATATCTGAATTTGCACATTCACATTTTATGTAGTTATTTATATATTTATTTGCTGTTCATGCTCAGATTAAATAAAGAATTCAAATGCTACCAGCTAAATCAGTTCTTTAAAAGAAAAATCTTACTCCTCTTAGACAAGAAATTTTGGCAAGGACTTTTTTTTTTTTTTTACTTTTGAGTCATACTATTGTAAAGTAACAGTACTTTTACATGAGTGCAATTTTTGCCTATCCTTTCTCAAATCTAGAGATTCAGTGTGTGAGAGCGTTTGTACAGACAAGAACGACTTAAGCATATGATGGTGGCAGATCAAAGACATTCTTTGCACTGTGCTCCTCAATTCAGTTGTGCATGAGTGCATAATATTCAGCTGATAGGTAGTACAGGGAACTAAATAATAGTATCAACTCAATAGCACAAACTCCAAATATTTTTGGGGAGTTTGAATGAGTTTAACTTCTTCAAGACGTATGTTGTGCACAGATTCCACAGTGACCCGATTCAGAACTCCTTGAAGTTGTGACCAATTATTTTGCACAGGTGATTTGTAAACAATGATCGTGTTGACAATACGCTCAAACAAGAAACCTTGCCCCCAAGTTGGAGACAGTAAAACTTGTGAGGAAGACAATTTCCCCTGCTGTCACTAACAAACAAATGACATCTTAAATGACAATTAACAGAAAAATTACTCTTGCTTATTGGGGTCATGTTAATCACTCAATCCCACAAAATGCACAATGTCATACTGTACATTTAAGGAATGATTAAGGCGTATACTGTAATTTCCACCCTATAAGCTGCGACTTTTTTCAGATGCTTTCAACCCTGTGGCTTATACTGTGATGCAGCTAATTTGTGCATTTTATCCAAACGGCTGCAAGGGGGCAATCGAGTTAAGAGTGAGACCAGTGGAATATATGTGCAGAGGAAGTGACTTTTACCGGCATGTTTTTTAACTGGCCCTGTTAGCACTGCGCCTAGCGTTAGGGCTTTGGTAGCATTTTTCTGCCGTGTCTCAGCGATTTTTATTGGTATGTTTTTTTTTTATTTTTTCATTACCAGCCCTGTTAGCACCGTGCCAGGGTTAGTGCCCTGCTACAGTTAGTGCGGAGCAAGCATGTTTCTGCCGCGTCTCACTGATTTACTTTTTTTTTTTTTTTTTAAACTGGCTCTGTTAGTGCTGTGCTACCATGTTGTTGCTATGTTAAGGTAAGCTAAGGTATTAAAACTTTGAAAACTCTGTGTACCATCTTTCTTTGTAAATATCTCAAGTTTCAATGTGGGCACTTGCATCTGTTACACAGGTGCGGCCTATGTATGACCAAATGGTATTTCCTTTACAAATGTACTGTGTATAGGTTTATAATCCGATGCGCTCTGTAGGCCGTAAATTACGGTAGTCAGTTAAGTAAAGTTTCGACCACTGTTTGGATATAAATTCCATCTTCAAGGCTGTGTTGTTTTGTTATTATCATGACCGCACCCATGTAAGCAAATTCATATTACTCAAACAGATCAAACCATTGTCCACAAATTACTGGAAAGGCACCTAAATGCTCCATTATATTTGTATGGAAAAACTTAGCTAGACATAAGAAACCCTATTTTAATATTTGAAGAAAATGAGGAGATAAGGTAATATGACAATTTTAGCTAGGAAGGTTAATATAATAGGTACTTAATATAATTTTGAGTTTATTTTGTCATTAATTTAAAAACTTACATGAGGCATATATTTTTAACTGTTGTGGTTTTCATCCAAATAATTGCTTGGGGGATCTGAAAGAGGGAATTATTAATACATCTATTACCCGTACTAAATGTATTCACTTCATGTTTGTGAAAGAGCAATATAATGTGACAAAACAATAAAAATATGCCACGATTCAGGCAATTTTCACAGCCTTCATATCAAAAAACCTGTCCACTTGTGCAACATTTTAAAGATAAAATTTACTGTGTGGATGTCCAGTTAAAATAGATATTGACTTCTGTAGCTGTCAATGGCAGCGAATGACTTAAATACTGTAAATCTAATCAATACAAGAGAGCTCCTATTTCATGTGTATACATTAATGTATAATGGATATTCCTGTGTTTTCTTACCATTGTTACAGTGCCGGATACAGTCTTGCAAGACAGCATGCCACTTCTGCTGCTCCTTCTCAGTCATCACACAAAAGTAATGATGACGCGCATAGGGGTGCCAAAGGATGAGTGGGAACTGAGTTGCACACTTGATGAAAGGACTGCTGCCCACTTTGGCTTTGACATCTAAAACAAAGTATGTGACAGAATAACTGAGAAAATGGTAGATAGCATGCTTTGACTGTTTGTATTATTCACATACTGTAGGTCATCATATAAGAAAATTTAAAAAATAAATCCAAAAATAGGTGCACATTTGCACTCCTTACTTCATTCTATGTGATCAAACACAAAAGCTTTATAAAAAAAAAAAACAAAAAAAAACGAAAAACGTTATTTGTATTCCCATTGTTAAATCAAGTTCACATTTAATATGCACTTGTGCATTTCTCATGTACACCTTTAAGAACTCTCAGTGATAGAATGCAGTTCTGCAGTTCTATAATAATAAACACTATGCATTTAAAGTGCCACATTAATTCTATGTTTTTTTTTAAACAGCTTTTGTTGGATCCCATTTGAGTTTGCGTTTGGCTTTTTTTTTTATGTACAATATTTTTGCTATACTACGCTATATTGTGCTTTACGTGCACAATTCATTTAACGAAGGAGAGAAAAACGACTGTACGATATGTGTTGCCAGTCTACTACCTGGAAGGCTTGTGTTAATTAGTTCAATGTAATCTTCGATGGAGGTCAGGGCCTTGTACCCTGCACAGTTGATGGTTACTTTGGGATGCAGACTCCGCTCATGTGCCTGTCAAAATTAAAAAGACTCAATAATAAAATATTGTAATGACCAAGATGAAATTACGTGACATTGCAAGTAAAGTGAACATACCGTTTTGCTCTCATAGAGATTGATGCTGTAATTGTTTGGCACTGATACGAAGCGATTCCTCCACTTTCGATTTTCCTCTAGGTACTGGAACAAATTCCCAGAAAATATTAAACGGCCAGCCAAAGGGTCCTGGTGGAGGGGGGTGGGGGAGAGAGAGAAATACATTTAAAAAAAAAAAAAATCACATTTAAATAACAAAACTTTAAAAGTCGCAGCACGGTGGAAAAGCTGTAGAGCGTTGGCCTCACAGTTCTAAGAATCAGGATTCAAATAGCGGCCCAGCCTGTATGGAGTTTGCATTTTCTCTCCGTGCCTGTGTAACACTGGTCCTTATGGCCAAACAGCTCCACTTTTGTTTCATCAGACCATAGCACATGTCTCCAGAAGTTAAGATCTTTCTCTTGGTGTCTTTTTGCAAACTGTAATCTGTTTTTCTGCTTCAGGATCTGGAAAACAAATGACTTCTGCTGTCTACCAAAAACCTTGGGAGTTGAATGTCCACATATCAGTCTGCGCCCTCAAGCTCAAGTGTGCTTGGGTTATACGGGAAGACAATGACCCAAACCATAATATCAGCACTGCAGTGTTTAAAAGAAGGAGAAATCTGAAGGTTTTGGTGGAGTTCAAGGGCAGGTCATGCTCAAACACTATCCAATATGATTGCGCTAAAACAATTCTGTGATGAAGAATCTACCAAAATTCTCCCAGAGTTGCAAAAGAATCAATCCCAGTTATTGTAAAAGCTTGATTTCAGTTACTGCTGCTGATTACTCTATCAAGATTATATTGAAAGCCCTTGCAGCGAAACTTGAAAATGTACTCCTGTCAGTCATTCACTTTGACCAGACCAGCAACATTAAAGGTAGGAGTTCCAAAAATAATGTCAGATGTTTGCTAAATTTAATAAGCATGTCACAGCGTAAAAACCTAGATTCAAATCATTATGTCATTTGACGCGGGGAAAGCTTTTGATTGATCTAACCAGTTGCGCCACCGTGCTGCCAATTACACACCACTTCTGGAGAAAATCTTAGCTGACTTAAAACGCTGGAATAACTTGCCCATGTCATTACTGGGGAAAAAAAGCTACAATCCTATCAAAAAAAATATTTTCATTATTTCAATGATTCAATTTAAGAGCACAATTAAATGGTATCAAACCTCAGACTCAGCTGTAGTAAAATTTTATTCCAAAAATAAGAAAATAGTATCAGTAAATCCAATCTTCTGTAAACCAAACAGGAGGGAGGCCTAAACGTTAAACACTATTATTTAGCTAACCAATCAATACCTTATCAAATGGTGGCATCACAATGCGGAGTGTGGTTCTTTGCTAGCATTGGAACAAATAGACTTCAACAACAAATTCCCAAAATGTCCATTTATTTCCACTAGTCTTGAATGCCATAAATGCTTTAGGAATCCAATCACCGCTTCCATCTTAAGCGCTAATAGCCCAGATACCCATTTTCATGCTACATGGGGAATACATGTCAATTCAATGCTTCTGGACTTCGGTTACACAAAAACTCATATTTTGAACTTGAGGAATCCATGTTTCCCTAGATCAGGGGTGTTAAACAAATTTTTGTCACGGGCCACATCATAGTTATGGTTACCCTCAGAGGGCAGTTATGATTGTGAAACCATTGCCTTATCATATCATTCACAACATTTTTTTACCTGGTTTTGGAATCAGAAATTAAGTGTAATGGGTTATTATAACTATTACTATTCATGTTTGATAGCACGGAAATGCTTCCAATATCTCAAAGTTGTCATTTATGATATATGACAATGTGAAATTTTGGTACAAATTTTCACAAGAATCAGGGAAGCTAACAAACTAGATTTGCTTTCATGAGCCAAATAGAATCACTTGGCGGGCAGTTCTGGCCCCGGGGCCTTGAGTTTGACACGTGTGTGCCTGTGCCTGTGTATACTTGGCAATTTAAAGGTCAAGTGTTGTCAAACGGATGATTTTTGGTATATTATTAATGAAAAACCCACAGCCAATATGGTCCCATGTGTTTTTTCCACCACAAAACATGATTCTGACATATACAGGTTTTTGTAACTCCCGCCATGAAAATCCTTTCGAGGGATTTGTTTTCGAGAAGAAGCAGGAAGTGACGTACAGGACAGAGGCACCCTCTAGTGGACTTGTTTGTTTACATTATTTTTACCTCCGGGAAGGTAGCTCGTTGTTCCTTTGTGTTAGCCAAAATGCCGCCCCATTGCATTGCTGGACATTGCTTGAACACTCAGGAGAATGGAATTACCCTTCATAAGTTTGAAACAGACCCTGTTCGTTGTGAAAAATAGATTGCACGGGTGCAGAGGACGAGAGCTTCGTGGGTTCCAAATAACAGGCAGGTGTGTATACAGCTCCAAAAAAAACGTAATCGGTCTCACTCATAACGTAGCAAAAGATCCGCGTATGAAATGTGTTGATGTGCGCATACAGCTACTAAAAAAACTAATAGTTTGGGGCGGACCACGTAATCTATCTCTCTCATAACGTAACGAAAAAAGAAAAAGATCAGCGTATGAAATGTGTCGATGTGCGCATTGTCCAGCCAACAATGTCTCGATAGTGTTCATCGCGTACGGTGGCGACTTTGAACATACCCCTAAAAGCAACATAGCTCGGCTCCACCTCCTCCTTATATGCCACAACGGGCGCCGAAGCTCAGCCACACCGGCTGAGGCGCCGCGTTCGGCGTTCACAGCTTCTGCGAAGGCTGCGCGTCGGGCTTTGCCACGGGGGCGGCTCTGAAGAACCCAGCCAAGAATGCGTTACTCAGTCGCATAAAGCGCCCTGGCTCGACTGTGACTAAAGCAGCACAGCTTTGTTCTGTCATAAGCCACACCGGCCGGCTGCGATGAGCCGCGATGGCTAATCTCCGCCGCAGGAGTGGATCGGACGGGATGTGGTTTGGCCGTGATCGGATAGCATCTGAATATGGCTCGAAACAATAGTGTAATATTGCCCCGGTAACTTCACTCGGTTGTGTGGTGTTGTCCTTTTTGAAAAGAGCTTCGGTGTCAGAAGGGGTGTCGGAAAAATACGAATATCTCTGTTGTTCGGCTTCCATAGTAGCAGGCACTGCATGTTTTAAATGGCGGAAGTGACAATGACGTCAAGGACAGAGGACGCGACTAATGTGGCGACCACTTGGATGTCGAGGGACACTCAATTGCGCAACTTTGTGCATGGATGACGCGCACTTTTTTTTTCATATAGACATTGAAGTGAATACTGTTATATGTATTTTTCATTACAATATCTATTTTAGAATGTTTATAGGGATGTCAATCCCACTTTAAGATTAATTGACCTTCCTAATACGTATGTACAATCATTAATCATCATGTTACAAATTGCTAAAAAAAAACAAAACAGTCTATCAAAATGCAAAATCAAGCCAATATTAATCAGTGGATAAATCTCATCATAGAATATGTTGTTAAAAAATACAATAATATAATAATCAAGTACATATATATATATATATATATATATATATATATATATATATATATTCATAAATTGCTGGTCACCTTTCCTTAACATGCTCGACTATCATCTAGACTCTTGATTTCTTAGCCTGGGTAGGATGCCTTCTGACAATATCAAGAATACTTTCCTAATGGTGGAAAAAAAAAGACCTGTATTCTTTGTTGTCAAGGTTGCTGTTATTGTGTATTTTTATTGTATTTTTTTAGCTATTATGATTTTCATTATTAATCTCTTTTTAATTTTTCTTTGCTTATACGTTTTTGAACGTTTTTATGGTGAGAGGACATGTGCAAGGAGTGGTGATTTTCTTCTCTTGTCCCTGTGTTTGTGGTTCTAACTTATATGTTTTTTAACTCAATCCCAATCTCGGGGACAGGACCACGGGTTTGACTTCTCTGGGAGTACTGACTGTGTGATGGTGATCCTTGTCCATGTGTGTTGTGATGGTGCCGGGTGGCGCCTTCGTGGGTCCTTCCCTGTGGCTGCTGGTGGGGCTCCTTTTTCTCTCTCCATTCCTTGCGTCCCTCTCCACTCGCTGGCTCCTCTTGCCGCATGGGGGTCAGGTGTTCTTCTGCAGGCTGTGGGGCCTGATGTGTTTTTGTTTTTTTTTTGTCCCTGCCTGGTCTAGTATGTGAGGAGTCCCCCTCCTGCACTCAGGGGCAGGTAGCGGGTGCCGGGAGGGGTGATGCTACAGGTCTGGATGTGGCATTCCTCTTTGTCAGTGGTTGTCTGGCCTGATGGGCCTGACCTGCAGAAGTCGTGTCTCTTTATCACTCACTTAGCACACATTCACACTATTCACTGGACATACTTTCTCACTTCCACGCTCTCGAGTGGACCCCTGGTCTTGGTTTTATCCTCAATTGACTGAGTGATGTCTTTCACCTCTGTGTTGCGGATACATTAATAATAGGACAGTCAGTCAGTCAGTCTTAGTGTGAATTCACTTGCATGCGTCTGGAGGTCCACACCCCTGGGATTCTTTGACTGGGCGTGGGACTACTCACTTGTTGCAATAAAGAACATGTATATGCGAATTTCTGATGTACTCCTCCTCCCCCAACCCTTATATTCTCATTCTATAGACTTTTATAATTCACTTTGTCAGTCCCACGACATTTCAGTTGTATAGCCAGGTTCACGATCCTTGTCTTGCATGCTTCATTTCCTGTCCTGTTCTTGTCCTATCTTGTCCTGTCCTTCATTCACACGGTGTAGTGCTACATTTTCATGAAACATCCATATTTCATGTCTCTTTATTGGAGATAAGGAATGATTTGCCTCTCTCAATGTGTTTATAGTTAGGACTTTGTCTGTTTCTCTCACTCCTCTAGAAATTCTGTTCTGTTGGACTGAAATAAGAAGAAAACAGAGGCAGCTCAAAAACTCCACTGTGACATAGTAAAACTGTTCTGGCATAAAGGGGATGCAGATTCTCCATTCTGCTTGATCTGACAGCGGAGAAGGGGTGAGGTGGTGGGGAACATACAGAGACAAAGACAGACAGGCACGCACGCGCGCACGCACCCACGCGCGCACACACCCACGCGCGCACACACACACACACACACACACGTTACTACTAAGAGGAACACAAATCATGTAGGAAGTGCATTTTAGATGTTCTCGTGAGATAACGTTGGTTTGATGAGACGTTTATTAAATTTGTGATTTTATGGTTTTATCAGTATGTGTCCAGATCCTGAATCCAAGTGGCCAATACTTTTTCACTGCACTGTAGGTAGGACAACAGATCCTCAGATCCCACTTAATGATCTCATTCATGGAGTACTGCCACATTGTTTTGACAGAGCCAGTATACAGTACTTAAAACGATTGGTTTAAAAAGTGAGGGAACACTGTCCAGTACAAGTATTGAGTTATGAACATTGTCCAGGAATGAATGAAACTCATATCTCAAGGTTCCACTATATAATTTGGAATTAGAGTATGATGTAGTGCAGTTCCACAACACAACACTTAACATGGAGGTTTTTGTAAATGCAGAAACTTGGACACGTCGCTTCCATTAATCATGATATGTTTGTGGCCGGTATCGGTGTCAGACAAGTAGGCTGGGGGGCGGCATGTGGATGGGCGTGGGCAGTTTGATTTGATATTCATTGATTAGCGTTTCGGCTGGGGGTTAGATGTAGCATTGTTGAGGTAATTGCTTGGGGCCATTTCATCGCGTAGGGTGGCTTCTGCTTGGCTTCCCGTTAGAACCTTGCAGTCTTTTATTTTGGATGAGGCTGGAGGCTTTGGACCGCTGGTTCCCAGTGCCTGTTTAGCACTGCCTTGCTCATTTTTTCCACTTCCTGTCCTGACATTTTTTGTCCTCTCATATATGTTGTTTGCTCTTGCTTAATTATTGCATGTCCTCATCACGTGTCTGACTGTATTTTCAATAAACAATGTTTAAAATTTCAATATAAGCAGAGGGAGTCTTTCAAACTCCACTTTTGCACAGCAAAATTGTTCAAGCCCAAAGGGATACATACCCACCAAGAGTAGAGACAAGGCCATGCAGCTGAACAAGACAAGTTGAATTAAAAAAAAAAAAAAATACATTGTGCAAGTGCATTTCAAGCTGTGTATACAGCAGTTTTTGTATGTTGAAAGGCATTATACACATCTACAAGATAATAATGAGTTAATGAAAGTATTAGAACATTACTACAATTCTGGGGGAATTCTGTGTAACTGCACAGCCTTTAATTAGCCTGACTACTCAAGGGTTTTTTTGTGGTTACAACTATTAATGTGTTGACTTCTTTTAAACTACATTCATTTGGTTTGGGTGGCAGAAAACTGCTTTCTGGACTTGCCTTTCTGTGTAGCAACTGTGATTGTGGCCCACCTCCTCCTTCTATCTCGTATCGGACGCTGTTGAAGAGAGCGACGGCATACTGCTGCTTATAAACGTCACTGAATTGTCTCATCACATCTCCGGTCTTCACTGCAGGAAGAGAGAAAGAGACACACATAAAGTACACTGAGAAATCTAAAACATTGGCAAAAGATCAGCAGTGTTTCATTCATGTCCAAAAATCTATTCAGATTTTTCATTTTAGGTTTCTTTGAATAGGTCTCAATACCACATTATATTTTAAATGAAAGAATTGGTGGCACATCAGCAATACATACTGTAGTTAGAAAAAAAAATAGACTAGTCTAAGGTCTAGTGTATTAATGTGTGTTTTTTCCAAATGGTAATATTTACGAAACATCGCCTTGTGGAATTAGTACGTTCTTTGGGTACTCCTGTTTCTTCCCACAACACTAAAAGAGACTTTTTAGAATTTAATATGAATAGTTGTGAATGATTGTTTGTGTTTATGTATGGTGTGGATGAAATTAATTCTGGAAGTTCACAACTGAAATTAATTTAGGGTAGTTGACAGATTTAGCAATTTAGCTTAACAGAATTGGTCTTGCTGTACTTAATCATTCCTGGTTTGTGTGACCACTTTGCTAAGCTCCAACATGACTTCCCCATAGATCAATGAGACAAATCAGTCATGCAAACTAGGCTATTTGAATGTGAAATTAGGACCTGACAGACTGAAGGAATTACTCCCAAAACAAAACATTAAAAGAAAGCAATATTCAAAATAATTTCACAACTGAATTGCTAATTTATATCAAACAAAACAGATGTGGAAGAAGTTGAACAATGAGGCTTCGCGCTGCCCCGTTCACCACACCAACAATGGCTAATTGAAACACAATGAGGCAGAGCCAATATTACCCACATTTCCCAAGCTGGGGAATCAAAATTGCCTAAGTCAAAATTCAAAAAGCCTTTCCTGATAAAAATTCAAATTGAGCCCACTCATTCTGTCACATGTGAACATTGTTAGTGGTCTAGTTTACCCCCTGCTTGTTAAAATGCTTCAATCCAAGACAATGCTAGCTAAGCAGTCAGGCTCGCAGGCTTTGTCAGCTGCAGGAGCATCGCATCGAGGAAGACAAGACCCGATGCAACGTGCCACCAAACTGACCTTTCAGCCTCGCCTGCAGGATAGATGTTTGTCTGTTAGTTATATGCAAGATAAACCTCCTCCCTAATACAATTAAATTAAGAATAGTTTCCCCAAATCATTCAACCCTACTCCAGTTTGATGACTAGGTAGTTTTAAATAGGCCCATATTGTTGGAACTTTTTTGCTAAGTTCCCAATGACAAGGTCTGGCTAAGCATGGCTAAAGGTTTAGTCACAAACATGATGTGGCTAACTACCAGAACATATAAGTGTGGCAAGAATATTTTATACTGTTTGCCTCATTGGCTAAGAGGTTTCATGACCCAGTGCCAACCCTGACAAACGTTTACATGATCTGGAAGGGGAGTCTCATTGTGTCCTTAAATGCAGTCACCCGTCTTTAAGTGATCACATTTCTTTTTCAGCTCCACCCAATGCCGCATGTTGTCCGATTGATATAAATTGTATTTTATTAAAAGTAAAGATCCACTGCAAAACTATGCTAGCCTGTAAATAAATATAAATTGTGTACATTTTATGCATGTAATTTCCTTTTACTGTTCCATTGTTCACTTGTGAAATGCTTTATATGGCGTGGATTGTAGATTATAAAGCTACTGTGCTGACTATAATACAAATACTATTTGTGAAATGTCAGAACTAATAATGATTTGACTACACTTACTGGCAATAGTGGAGGTTATATGATTATGTCAGCTATTGTATAAACAGATTTAATCATTGGCTTCTGATGGTTAAAAAAAAAAAAAAAAACATCACAAATGTGGATAAAATTTAATGTGTGGCTTTGTTAAGACTGACACAAATTGATGAACTTTTGATCACAAGTCAGATTTGAAATTTTGGTGCAGCTTCCAAATACTCATCTCCATTCATTGTCAGCTGCAGCATAGATGTGAAAACAAAGCAGCGCCTCCTTTTACTGATCAATAAAGGCTCATTCTTGCACAAAATCTCTGCACACACACTCTGACCCAGTTCTACTGGTGCCTTCAAGCATTTTCTGTCCAAGAAACTACTGGAGGGGATGTGCGTCTTTCCCACATTCCAATGCTGGGGAGAGAAAGACAAAAAAAAAAAATTAAAAAGAGTTGTTGTATTTTGCCCAGTCAGCAGTAGACAATGTTGACTGTGCTACGTTTATGGAAGGGACAGCAGGAAGAAGGGAGGCGACCTGAAGTTGGAGTGTAGGAAGGAAAGCGCTGACAAGGTATCAGTGATGTGAGAAGAATTTGGACGAGACAGAACAATGACACCAAACTTTTATAAAAGCACTAGGTACTCTACAGATTGTACAAGTGAGATGTTTAAAGATAAAGCAGAAAGGAAGACAGCTTGAGAAATACAAAAATAGTTTTTGTGGAGGGCTATTTTTGTTCTGATGGGTGTGGGCAGATCATTTCAAGGAGGCCAGTCAACCGGCAAGATCAAAAACATTAAAAACACTACTACAGTAGTTATGCGGTCTGATTTTCTAATCCTTTTAGGACAACTTGTTTTTCTAAATGAATACCCATATCCGGAAAGAATTTGAGAGCAGTAACCAATAGCTCTGTGCTCCATCACCAGGCGTCAAGGAAAAAAATGCATTAACTCCTTATTTTCCACTGGCTGCCTTGTTGTGCCAAAGTAACCAAAATATTCCGGTTCAGGGAACCCTCACTGTGTCTTGAACTCATGCACACCATAGAGCTAAAATCAAAAATGTATTTTGTGTCGTTTAGTCTCAAATGTTTTCATTAAGTGTTTGACTGGTCATAAAAGACGCACAGGAAAGACATGTCTACATTTAGTAAAACTATTTAGTTTGAATCCATATGAACTTAAACAGTCAGTGGCAAATTTGTTTGATTTATTCAGTCAGCTGTCCTCTGTGTATGAAGTTTACATTTTTTCCTCCATCAATGCAGTAAGCTTTGTTGCATTTTCTTCCTTTTTGTTAGCATTCTATATGTTCAATACTGACTACCAAGACACAGGCAAATTACTAGATGCATTCAAAATTATCAGTGTAGTGTCACTGTAAATACACTGGAACATACTAACCCTTAACTCTTTAATACAGCTGAACAACAGTACTATATGTGATTCTAATGTGGTCAAATTCAAATGACACAAAAGACTGTAGAAGCAAAATTCAATTCAGTTCAATTAGAGAAATCACTGATGGCAGTTGGGCGGAGATTGAATAAATAATAGTATGTACATTCTTTTGGAGGTTAGGATGTTGTCACTGTAAATCACAACCAAGAGCAATTTAGCAAGAAAGGAACTAACAATAGAAATAGTACGACCGACAATCCGTCCAAAGGTTTGGGCTATATACCATCAAAATGTATAGAACACAGTGTATCTTTTTTTAACCACAGCTTGGATATAATTATGGAAAGGTTTTCAACTGTGTTAACATACTTTCCTCAGAATTCTATAAAGCAAAATGTTTGCATAGACGGTGACTAGCTAATGCTAAATCAATACTGGCGTTCAGGTCATTCAATGTCACTACAAAATAAGGTACAGTATAATTAAACAACTGGAGCAGGAGTCCTTACGGTGTGTGGGAAAAGACACCTTATATACTTGTATTTTACTAAAATGATTTTGAAGCCACACAGACAATTAGAGAAAATGTACATATGTAGAATTAATGTAGCCTCATTGTGTTTCAAACACATAGGAGGAACAACTGTCAGCTCTTTGCTGATATGAGTTGGAACACTGCCATTCAAACGACCACAAACTGTGACTGACCTTAGACTAATGCTGACCGTGCTGTTCTCAATATGATCAATCTGATCTGACAAATCACAGCCATGGGCCAATGCAAGGTGAGCCCTTGTGAACTGTTCTTGTGTATGATATAAGATTTAACAGAATACATTAAAAAAAAAAAAAAACAATACTCTTGGTTTGGTATTGCTTCTTGACATTTCCATATTAAGCAACATTAACCAAGGAGTTTTTTTTGTTTGGGCGATAACTTCATATGTAACCCTGACTTTCTGGATATTATTATGGTATTGAAAAGTTCTGATCTGATCTTATACAACTGTTCTATAACTAACATATGTCAGTGTGTTGCAAGTGTTATGTGGGATAATGGGAGGATCAACCTGTGAGAATGTGATTCGACAGAAAGAAGTGAAGAAATCATATAGTCCCTACAAGCAGGAAAACACACACACAAAATGAATAACATTTTCATAGTGACCACACAGTAATGTGCTCCAAGGTGTCACCGAACACACCATATGTATAGTCAAAAATAACCCCGAAAGTTTAGCAAAGAGTAACAAGCGAATGGTGGTTGAAGGGGTGAAAATTGCTAAGGGTTTATATGAGGACAGAATGGCTATTTACTCTTCACCATCTTTGAACGCTTAATTATTTGTTTTTTGTCCTTCACACTCATTTACAAATATATTTGCAGCTCTACCCGTGCCATGGCAGAACATCAGGGAAAAAAAAAAATTCTATCCATGCCAATGACATTGAAAAAGTAGAAACACATTGACAGGCTATCAAGAGGCTGGCAGAAAAATTGGTGTTAAAACTCCAAAACATTAAGGCCATTACAGTATAGCCAATCAGAACAATCAAGTAGTTTCACAAAAGAACAACATCAGCAATGAGAAATACTGTAGTGTAGTTCCAAATTATGGTCAAACCTGCAGAATTATGGTAAATCAGAAACAAAGCAATCGCCTAATACAAATAAATAAAAAAAAATGCAGGTTTGTCCAAGCTGGCACTGGCCAAATATTAAGTTACCAACCTTTTCAAATGCAGATGTATAAAAAAAAACAAAAACAAACTCGCTACAATGTCCACCAAAAATATAGGAACAACATGGTCAATTTCTTCATTTTTGTTGTATACTGCATACATTTGGGGTTCACAACAAAAGATGAATGAGACAAAAGTTCAGAATTCCAACTTTTATTTCATGGTATTTATACCAATCTGTGTTAAACAACTCAGGAGAGAGGACCTTTTGTTTGAATCCACCTACTTTTGAAATAAGCAAAAGTACTGGAACATGTGACTGGTGTGTCTGGTTGCTCAGGTGTTGCCTTTTAGATTGCTGAAATATCAGCTTGTTACGGTCTGAGAAAACTGCATTTGGTGTTAAGCAAACATGAAGACCAGAACTGTCTACTGAAGAAAAGCAAACCATTTTGAATCTGAGAGAAGAGGAAAAATCAAATCAAAGCTATTGCGTAATCATTGGGCATACCCAATACAACAGTAGTTGATGACAGAAAAAAAACAAAGACAACAGTGACATCACTGCCAACCTCCACAGGGAGGGGTGAAGGTATTGCAATCCACTGTTCAAAGACTTAAAAAGCGGCCATACAACAAGATGCAAACCATGCCTCTGCAAAAGACTTGCAAGGCCAGATGGGATTTTGCAAAGAATTAATGAGATGACCCACAAAAGCGTTCCAGTTTTATTTGGCTGATAAAACTAAAATCAACCTCTACCAATGTATTGAGAAAAAAGAAAAGAACTTTTTATGAACAAAAACACACTATCTTTGAAGCATTTGGAGGGAATGTCATGGGTTGGGATTGCATGGCCGGTTCTGGAATGAGCTCAGTAATCAATGTTGATGGAACTCATGATGGGAGGAGCAGAATCAATTCTGAAGTTTATAAAACCATTTTGTCTGGTACATGTATCTTACAGAAAAATAGATCCGAAATAATCAGGAGAATCTTCATCATGCAACTGGATAATGACCAAAAACACACTGCAACACAACAAAAGGGTTTCATCATGGAACAATTTGGAAGCTCTTCGACTTAGTCCATCAACAGACCTTAACCCAAGACAGAATGAGTTTTACTTCCTGAAAAGGAGACTGAAGGGATAAACACCCTGGGGGAAAAAAAACTGAAAGAGGTTCCAGTGAAGGCTTGAAAAAGCATTTGAAATGAAGAATGCAACGGTTTGGTGAAGTCAATGCATTGCAAACTTCATGCAGTTACTGCAGGTAAGGTTATGCCAAAAAATAATGTTATATACTTTAAGTTAATTTAATAATGTCTGTTGCATTACTTTTCCTCAACTGAAAACTGGGTGGCTTCAAACAAAAGGTGCTCTATCCTGAGTTCTTTACCAAATCTAGATGAATGGCATCAAATAAAAGCTGGAATTCTGAACTTTGTCTCATATTCCTCTTTTGATCTAAAACCCAAAGTCTTCAGTATACAACACCAACAAGGGAATTTGTGTACAGGCCACTACATTTCAGTGAGCTGATCCAACTTAGACAAGCAGTTAACATCTTTCAGCGAGAATGGTGTGACTAAATGGATCAGCTTTCAGAGAGCTTTTGTTATCAACAACAAACATGTCACGTGATGTTACCTGAGAGAGATGTATTCACAGTGTAAGATTGTGGCAGGAAAGTTAAAAAAAAAAAAAAAAAAAAAAAAAGATAGGGTTGAGACAAGATTAACACGTGCCTATCATTTTTCTCATGGTTAATCAGTGTCCATCCAAGAGGCTGATGATTCCTCAAATTTTTACAGGCCACCTTAAAGAGTGGGTGTGGATGACATCAAAGGCTGGACTGCGCATCAGATTTGTATACTCAACTATAAATATAGTTAGCTAGTGTTGCAAAATACAACACAATGCTTTTATATACTGTATTCGTATGCAGTGGCTGCGGATGCCTGGTTACACACTAAAAATGCGGAAATGCACTTTCAACAGTTTACTAAGCCATCTTCCACTAAATGTGCCTGAACACACCATAATTCTGGTTCCAAAACGCTTAGGAATCGCTCCCAAAGTAAGATAAGCCATTAAATCCTAAACTCCTGTGTTTGGGAAGTGATATAGTACTTGAAACTTCACAGTCACTTCACCAACACAGGGGACTTCCAGCAGCTGTGGGAGGGCTTAAACTCTGACTATAAGGCTCACTCCCTACAAACATCCAACACAGACCCCAACCACAGACCTTCACTTCTTTGCACGGTTCCAGGCAGCACTGCCCAGGCACACAGACTCCCTTCTTCACCTGGGGGCCAGATCTTACAGCTAGCTGTCCATAGATGGAGTGGGAAGAGGCTAGTCTGTGACAACCCATGAAAAAAGCAGCAGGGCCCAATAACATCCTGAGGAGAGTCTTGAAGGAACAATTCAAGGGTGTTCTCAAATTTCTTTAACACGTCCCTCAGGCAAGTGGTGGTGCCCACATGCCACAAAAAAAGCCAGAATCATCCTTGTGCCAAAGAAGGATAAGCCAGCCAGGCTAAATGCTTACAGCTCTGTGGCCCTCACACCAGTACTGATGAAATGCACTTAGAAGCTCATGAGGCACATAAAATCATGCCTCCCCTGCTAACTTGGACCCCTTACAGCAGGGGTCAGGAACCTTTTAGGCTGAGAGAGCCATAAATGGCAAATATTTTAAAATATAATGCAACTGAGTCCTCAGCTTCCTGACACAATGGGAGTAGAGAAACAGGACAGAGAAAAGTACATACACCTCCATCACTGTGAACTGGTCCCCCCAGGGCTGTGTATTGAGTACCCTGTTGTTCAGTTGACTCGCACATGACTGGACTGCCTCCCACACCAATAATAAAATCGTGAAGTATGCAGACGACAATAGTGTGACTCATCAGGGATGGTTAAGAGGCTTACCTACTGTTGCTGATTATTGTTTGAGTAATATCACTTGATAAAGCCTTTCCTACGATTTGATACTACAAAATATGTATGATCACTGCTAATAATAAACTGGTATCAATTTCAACACAAACTATAGGCTGCGATCTCTGTATCAATTCAGAAGTGAAAAAGGTGGTTCAGGACATCCCTAAACAGACCCATCGCTTGATATGATGTCGGGGGTCACTTGCATGTGAAGATAGTACAATGTCTATTTTTTTTGAAGGAGAGCCAGTGGGGGAGAAAAAATAATCTCCAACAGTAAAAAAAAACTTTACGTTTAATTTTACGTTGGGCACCTTGTTAGGCTGCTAACAGCTCTTTGGGAAAATGTGTGGATATCATTCAATGCAGATGGCTGTTACTGTGTTCTTTTATCATTGGATTCTGCCTTCGCTTGTGATAGCAGACTGAGTGAGTCATTCTTTATTATTGCTGCATTTTGTGCATGCATTGTTTTGTGCATGTATATTCTGTCAGGCATCTTGCTTGGCAGTTATGGGGTTCTTGGAAGAATGTGTTTTTGTTCCCCCATTTTTATTGAACTTACGAAATTTTCAAAATAAAAAAAATATTTCTGGAAATTCATCTTGAGATTGGTAGCAGCAAGTATATAAAAATAGTGAAAAATACAGAAATATGGTGGTGGAGTTCACAGGTTAATCAGCAATGTCTTGTAATGGGTTGGGTGAAAATGAATTAAATGGGAAAAAAAAAACTTTCCACAAGAGTAAGCAATCTTGTCACTGAGCCAGTTTTCCTGAGATGAGAGGGTGTGCACCAATCACGAATTTGACCATTAGAGGAATATTAATTGGCAAAACTATGTCAAAATTACAGCCATTTTAAATTCACTATTTGGCAAGCTATTTGGTGTTCAAAGTCTATTGCATTCAATTAATATACCACATAGATGTCTAACTTAAATCAGTTATGCGTAAATAAGTGGAAAATTGAGGACTTCGATGGAATGGGACCCTTACGTACTAAACTGACCGAATTCTTGTTAACGTTGCCTCTTTGTGCAGGTACAGCATGAAAAGCCGCATTTATCCATTTTCTGTCCCACTTGTCCTGTTTCGGTTTGCAAATTACTGAGGCAACTTTTCTGCCGGACAGTACGTAATTGGCTGAACACTGATTCACTTACGATTATTGCTTTCTATTGACAAATACTACCAGGTACTATGTCTTGTACCTCTACGTGGCAAATTTTGTTACGATACGGGTAATGTAAAATGCTGCTTGTTGCTCATTGGTAGAGTGTTTTCACTGTAACATTTCATGATGCGTGGATAGAAATTACATAAATTAAGCTTATCATGCTGTCCTTTCGGCAGCAGACTGGTGAGAGCGTTGGCCTCACAGTTTTGAGGACCGGGGCTCAATCCTGGCCCCCGCTTGTGTGATGTTTCCATGTTCTCCCCAAGCCTGCCTTTTTCTCTGGCCACTCCGGTTTCCTCACACATCCCAAAGACATGTATTAATTGGAGACTCTAAATTGCCCTTAGGTCTGATTGTGAGGGCGACTTTTTTTTTTTTGTCTGTGTGTCCTGCGACTGCCTGGCAACCAGTTCAGGGTGTACCGCACCTCCTGACTGAAGATAGCTGGGAGAGGTTCTACTACTTCCAAGACCGGTTTCCTCACACATCCCAAAGACATGTATTAATTGGAGACTCTAAATTGCCCTTAGGTCTGATTGTGAGGGCGACTTTTTTTTTTTTGTCTGTGTGTCCTGCGACTGCCTGGCAACCAGTTCAGGGTGTACCGCACCTCCTGACTGAAGATAGCTGGGAGAGGTTCTACTACTTCCAAGACCCTTGTGAGGATAAGCAGTTCAGTTAATGGATGGATGCCATCATTTCTTAGCTCTGGAAATTGCAGCAGTATACTACACATCCTCCAATTGAATGTTTTTTCCCTACACTATGTCTCCTCTGAAATTACATTTGTCTCCACATTGTCAGCCACATGCTCAGAGGAAAGTACAGGAGGTTCTCATTCTCCTCTATTGTTTTTGTTAGTATGTCTCATTCTGACGGATGCATTCAATGCAGTTGGGTTTTTGCAGTTTTCACAGGAGTGGAAGTGCAAAAAGGAGTCTGTATAATCACCAATCAGTCACAGAGATTGATACTTGGTCATTTATCCAGAAACAAGCTATCAGCATTCCTGTCAAGCTCCGCTATATGCACGAAAACTGGTAGTCACCGGACATCCACTAGTTTGTCTTTGAAACAGCCGAGTACATGTATGACTAGCATACGCCCCTTTTTCATTGGCTTTGAGGCACTAAGCATTGCGTTTCACAAATTCTGCCTTGTAACAAATAACCAGAAATAATCTGACCATTTATCTTGATCTGTTACTTCAGTTGCTGAATAGCTATAGACGTATGTCAATTACAAAAAAAATTGGATCGTGCATGTGTACATTGTTTGGTGCCACTGGATGAGAAATAAAAAGCACAGTGAGAAAGACAACTTTACTCCACTTACCAAGAAATGTAGCCATTTAAAATCATGAGGGCTTCCATCATTTTTTTTCCATTAAAATGTCACTGCACGCAATTCCAAATTGAATGCAAAAGGGTCGACAAAGAAAATATTTTTGTAGTGTTGATTAATCATACAAACAAGAAATGTGAAATAAGATTTATACATTACCTTATAAGGACCAGCTGGCTGTCATGTGCAATGTGGACCTCATCCAAATATCCTCTACTTGGCCCAATCATAAAATGCTCTCCCTTTTCCCTCTTTGTTTAGAACCTTAACTGCCAACCTCTGTCTCTTCCACAGAAGTGTTATGAGTCAAGATTCCGACCTTTATACGTCTCCTCTGCTCCACTCAGTTTCTATGCCTGGTTGGAATAAATCCCACAGAATGCACAACCCACAGTGGGAGGTTGGAACAATCTTGAGACTCAAATAGCAGCCACTACCAATTTATACAAACATGGTCTCCTTTGGGAAACCTAGTTATTATGTCTGGGAAGAAGGCCCACAGAAGACTGGCCAAGCAGGAACTCTTAAGTAACATTGAGTAGAACACTACTGTTATAAACTGTGATGCTTTTTGCACCAATATGACAGGGAGAGTAGTGACATTGCTGGAAACCAATTAAATAAATTAAAATGGTTATTGCAGACTTTTGGGATATGGTTATATCCGCAGAAATATTTAAGTACTCAACGCAGCTACACAGCCCAAAGACAATAACAGAAAGGAGCATTTGATATCGAACGATAGATACATTCATTGTATACGGGATTTATTATAAAACCACGATCAGCGACTTATTGCTGGCAAATACAATGGCTGACTCATCTAAAATGTCGTTTCGGCTTTGTGCCAAATTAGAGGGTGTAGTTAAAGACACTCCCGGATCTCATACCTGCAATCATCTCCCGTTTGCCTTCATCCAGGTGAGAGGAAACCACGTCACCCATGTTTGCAGCACAACCACCAAAGACCCAACTGCTTACAGGCGTGTGGATTCCGGATCAAGTGTGACGAGAGTCCCAGTAGCCAACACAATTATTCGACCTGATCCAGCAGAGGGAAGCTGAAAGGTGTCCACTGGAGGTTCGCAAGGCCACGACGAAGATTCTGCTGCGGCTGTTGTGCGTCTGCTCGGGTTTTGTTCCAAGCACCAGACGAAGCGGCAACACCCAAGTGGCCAGGGAGGCGGGGGGGAGGAGGAGGGCGGACGGTTGTGCTTCTGAAAGTCGGGACACACCTTCTGGAAGTCATCACTGGTCCAACGTGTTAAGGCGGCCCTGCTTTGGGTGTGGCTACGAGCTGCTAGCTTTCAACACAACGCTCAATACTATTGACTATTATTGTTTGAAGATGAAGGCCGACGCTTGCATTTGGGCTGTCACACATGACGTATATGACGTTTTAACAATGCCATGCCCTTCCATACATTTCAGGTGAAGTATTGCAAACGCACCCAATGCCATTTACGATTCGTTTGGAGCCATTACATCGCCGGGTACCATCATTAAGCCAGTTTTATTGTTTTGTTATAAAAGGTGTGCGGCTTGACCGCAGTTTTTCTTCAGTCCTTGACGTTCATGTGGAAAAGTACATGCTGCCTCCATGTGGATGTTCTTTGATATTACAAGCGCACCGGTGAACGCAATACTGTACTGGAGTTTTAAGCGGAACTGTGTGTGTGCGTGTGTGTGTGTGTGTGTGTATGTATGTATATATATATATATATATTATATATATATATATATATATATATATATATATATTAACTGGTTATACAAACGTGCAGAATTTTCCACGTACTCGTAGGCACCATTTCGACACTAGTAAGGCAATTCAGCAGACTTGTAGAATGACTAAGTCGCACTTAAGTACAATGTGTGACTAGTAGCTGTCCCCATAGTGTATGTGTATCTAATCACGGATGTATATTTTTTTAAACGATCCATTGTAAGTTCCGAAAACGAAAGACGTCGTTTATGGCTCTTCCAGCGCCCTAATGGCGGAAGGATACGTTGTGACGTCTTGCTCCTCCGCAGTGATGGGAGGAGGTGGAGGAGGACTAGAGGGAGGACGCACTCGAGCCAACACTCTGCAGCATCATGGCACCTATCGGATTAAAGGCGGTGGTCGGAGAGAGTAAGAATCTTTATTTTATTCTTCCGAAGTAGCCTGACAGAGCCTCTGCGGATGTGTTTGTTTGCAATTTAGTGGTTTGCGCAGGATGAGGACGAAGGTGCTGCTGCTGACGTTTCCTCGGAAATGTTGTCTAGTGCAAGTGATGGAGGGAACCCGCAAAGTGTGGGCGCTCTCACTGCGCTCTTGGGCGCCTGCATGCGCCAACGTCAATTTGGCTTGGAGGATCTGCGATAAGTCACTGACGTTTAATGTAGAAATGCTCCTGTGGCACGATGGACAACTGCCTGGGGGCAAATGTACCCCCGTACGCCCTTGTGGCCTTAATTAGCCTTTAGTTCAGGGTTACTCTGGTTGCATCACATCACCGTATGTACGTTGATTTAGGTCTAACGAAGAAAACGAGCTTCTTGTGTTTTGATTGACCAATAATATAAACTGAGCAATTTGAATGCTTTTGTTGTCTGGGTTATAGGAAATTGATCACAGAGGTTCGTGTTTTCGGCAGTGCCTCACCCTTGATGGAGGATGCGCCAAACGCGTAAATTAAACTAGACGCTCAGGGCTTTGGTCTGCAAAGACCATTGCTATATTGCCTTTAATGGCTGCAATGCAGGCGAGTGTATACGTGTTGCAGCACCATTGGAAATTTCAACTATTCATTTCAGAGAGGATGCTCCAATTGTTACTGTGTGTGTTACTGAGGCAGGCCTAAATATGGAGGCGCAGCTTCATTCTCCTCTTGGGCCAACTGAATGCAAGTACGGGTGGTCTTGCCAGGCCAGGCCTTCAATGACACCCTTCTTGTCAGATATTTTTAGTCATTTACTTGGGCATTTATATGTTTGCCTATCGTATTCTTCTTTAAGTGCGCTTTTGTGGGATTTTTTTGGTGCTTCAATCTAAAAATCGTTTTGCAACACGGAGATGTAATTTTATGACAACACAATAACTTTATTTTTCAGTTTTTAAAATCATGCTTTGTGCTATAGATTGTGCTCAATAAATTGTCCTTTATTAAATCTGCACCCTACATACCATTTCTATCACGCACTTAGACTTCTAGCAGATATATAGAGGACAATTTTTTTTAACACTGATGATGAATTTGAAATGTTATTTCACAAATAAAATGCATGTTAAAGGGTTTACTATGCAGGAAGCCTTGTGATCAGTTGACTGATAGCAATGCAAAAGTCATGTTATATTTTGTGCCATTTCAACAGGATATCATATGCATGTAGTTTTTACCAGTGGCCTTTTCTTTTGCAATACCACATATTTTCTGAAATAACCTCCTGTGGGAATCATGGCAAAAAAAACTAATATCTGATGCAGTCCAAATATTTTATTTACTAAGGTTTTGTAACCAGCACTTAAATAGCCATGCAATCAAGTCAAGCCAGATGGTACATCCTCCTAGAATCTGTTTCAGAACACTTAAAAATACTCCTAGCAACTATAATAGGTAGTAGCAGGGCCTGAGAAGCAGTGGATGGCACCTGTGCTTTGTTTGGCTGAGGTGAAGCTTGGCTGGGATTGGTGGAGGGTTTGCGGGGTAAAGAGGAGGGGGGAGGGCCCTTAGAACCATCATGGGTAGTCTCTGCAGCAATAGATGTAGAAGATGGGAAGCGGGGGATGGGCAGTGTGCAGCGCTGCGGCCTCCGCTTCCATGACTCGATATGAGAGAGCAGAAGAAAAATGAGGCCAAGTTATCAGAATCCCATCACTTCAGCATGTGCTCCAAGATATAGCGATTATTATTATTATTCATCCATCCATTTTCTTAGTCACCTATCCTCACAAGAGTCACGGGAGTCCTAGCGTCTATCCCATCTGTCATCAGGCAGCAGACGGGGTACACCCTGAGCTAGTTGCCAGCCAATCACAGGGCACATGGAGACAGACAACGGTCGCAGTCACAATCACATCTTGGGGCAATTTAGAGTGTCCAATTAATGTTGCATGTTTTTGCGGCCTGGGAGGAAACTGGAGTGCACGGAGAAAACCCCCGCAAGCACGGGGAGAACATGCAAACGCCACACAGGCAGGGACGGGATTGAACCCTGGTCATCAGAACTGTCTTTCCAGCTGCGCCAACGTGCTGCCATTATTATTATTTAGATTTGTATTTCGGATTAACAGATCAAATGGAACTGCATTATTAAGTGTTAATTGTTGTACAACCTTTAGCTGAAAGAGCAATTCTCGCTACTTTCTCTGTGACCTGTGACATTACAAGACTTGTTATCAAGTAATTGATAATATTGCTCTACTACGATTATAGTTTTAAATGTTATTATTTTATTTTAAAGTAGAGATGGCCGTGTACAGATATCACATATCGGTGTCAGGCCAATGCCACACTCGTGAAGGTTTCTGATACCAACTACTGATACTTAAGGCAAAAAAAATTCTAATTGCCTTCACAACACAGTGGCAGTTTCAGCAAATCATAATGTGCGTTAGAAATAAAGGTCTTCATTCCCAATACTTGTCAGTGCGTTGATTGAAAGTTTATGCATCAAATGTATTAGGGAAATTGGCACTCAATATCTGTAAGTACTGAAGAATGAACACTGAAAAAAAAAATGGTATTGAACATCCGTTCATATTGCAACTAGTTCGGCAGTTTTTGAAGAGAGAGTTCCAGTAATCTGTGGTTGAAAAATAAAACGAACATAATGGGTTTGATCATATGAAGGGTTCAGACGCAAAAGTAGATCTATCAATTTTTATTGTTTCTGTAGATTCTCGCATTTTGTCAGATCTTGGATGCTAAGCGGGTTTGGCCTTGGTTAGTACTTGGATGGGATACTGCCTGGGAATACCAGGTGCTGTAAGCTTCTATCCCCGGCTAAATGCACAACGTTTGCGTCAGGAAGGGCATCCGGCGTAAAACTGTGCCAAACAAATATGCGTTCATCTGAGATGACACCCTGTGGCGACCCCTAATGGGACAAGCCGAAAGGAAAAGAAGAAGATCCATCCAAACAGCCGCACTCACAATCATACTTAGGGGCAATTTAGAGCGTCCAATTAATGTTGCATGTTTTTGGGATGTGGGAGGAAACCGTAGTGCTCCGAGGAAACAAACGCAGGCACGGCGAGAACATGCAAGCTCCACACAGTCGAGGCCGGATTGAACACTGGACCTCAGAACTGTGAGGCCATCGCTTTCCAGCTGAGTCACCATGCCGCCATTATATAATGTATAAATATGATCATTTATATAATATATAAATCACAGAATGTACAAAAACAACAAAAATTAATATACAGGGAGTCCTCGGGTTAAGAGGGTCTCGACCTAAGACATTTTGAGTTTACAACACCCATCCCCCGTCCGCCATTTTGTCTGGCTAATGCTTGTCCGTGTTTGTGCGCCAGGAGTATCTTCACATTTTTTGCCCTTCTTTTTAGACAATTAGCGCCCCAAAGAAGAAAGCTGTGTCTTTTAGCAATGTTTCTGCAGCCAAAAGAAAATCCATTAGCACAGAAATAAAGCTAAAGATTGGAGAAAGGAGAGACAGCAAAACCACCAAGGCTTCAGCTGGTCGACTGTGGTGACAATTATCAAAGACAAAGCCTGTATTTTAGCGCATGTGAAGGGCTCCGTTCCTATGTTGGATACAATGATCACAAAACAAGGTTCTTTGATACTTGCCAAGAGGATTGAGAACTAGGTTTCTTCGCTAGCTAAGAACAGCCTCCCCTTCTTCTTCTCCATCCACCTCTCCGCAGTAATGCTAAGTTCATCAACTTGTGTATTTCAATGTATTTTTTTTATACAAACTATTTTAATGTAAATTCTGACTTTAATGATGGTATCTGACTTAAGTCGAAATTCCAGTTAAATCGCTGCTGTAGGAATGGCTCTAAGTTGTAAACTGAAGACTCCCTGTATCTGCTTTTGCGTCCCAACTCTTCATATGATCCCAAATCCCAAGGAAATTTAGGTTCAGCTGTTAAAACTTCTGCAGAAGAGCGGGAATGTGACGCAAGGAATGATGGACGGTGTAGCACACAATACAGTATGGTGAAGCTGAAAATGACCTTGGAAGCATCACTGAAACACACCATCACACTCGTCTTGCTTCAGTGTCTGCTGCAATGCCTGCAGCCCTCGACCTATGAGTCACGCACATACAATAAATATACGGTTGTTTTGGTTGCAGAGCATGAAGCCCTGCTAGCATAGACCTATTTCTATAACAGGTGTAATTATAATGAAATTATAATGAAATCCCTCACTGAGGCATTGCAAGGCACCTCCTCCCACTCCTCTTAGCTTGCCAGTCACCACCCCTCTCACTATATACTGTACAGCTGTCAGAGGCACGTTTAACAAAGTACTCATTTAACGTAGGAGACAACAATGGGCCACTTACCTTCATGCGCTTCTTCTTCCTTGACAGAACAATCAAATTCAGAAAATGTGACAACGCTCGGTGGCACGGTGGGACAACTGGTTAGAGCGTTGGCCTCACAGTTCTGAGAGCTGGGGTTCAAATCCCGGCCCTGCTTGTGTGGAGTTTGTATGCTCTCCCCGTTCTTGCGTGGGTTTTCTCTGGGCACTCCGGTTTCTTCCCACATCCCAAAAACATGGTTTGATTACAGAATCTCAATTGCCCTTAGGTGTGATT
Source organism: Syngnathoides biaculeatus (assembly GCF_019802595.1). Classification (NCBI taxonomy): domain Eukaryota; kingdom Metazoa; phylum Chordata; class Actinopteri; order Syngnathiformes; family Syngnathidae; genus Syngnathoides; species Syngnathoides biaculeatus. The sequence goes on from NC_084656.1 coordinate 5,327,458, forward strand.
GTGAGTGCGACTGTTGTCTGTCTCAATGTGGCCTGTGATTGGCTAGAAACCAGTTCAGGGTGCACCCTGCCTCTTGCCTGATGACAGCAGGGATTGGCTCCAGCACTCCCACGACCCTTGTGAGGATAAGCAGCTCAGAAAATGGGCTGATGGATTGTAATCAAAATTATTAATCACCATTATTTGTCATATTTTGGAAAATCCTTAGTTTTATTGTCCTACTTTTCAACAAAAAAATAGTTTTCAGGACAAAATGCAACTTTGAATAAAGATAAATGATAGCTAATAATAAAAAATAAATAAAAGGTGGCCCAAAAATTCTAACCCTAAGGGCTAAATGAATGAATATAACATTACAAAGTACAATCATAAATTACAATTTAATGGATGAAAATGCAGTAACATTAGGCTCCAGGCATTTTTGACTTTTCATTTGAAAATCCCCGCCATCAACTAGTGAATTGACCCCTCCGTGGATATTGCGCAATCCGCGTCACTGACCAATCAGAGGCCAGAGATCTGCATAGACCAAAGCCCGTTTTTGCTCCCGCCATTTTCTCTGACAACATTGCATGGTCCAGTATAGGGTTAGTTAGCGTTTAATCGCGTATTTGGGTTATTTAACAAAAAATATGGTTAAGAGGTGTAGTCACGGACTTTGTAATAGTGACGACAGGTATCCTGAAAAGCTAGTTGGTGGAGTTCGATTCGTACCCTTTCCAAAACCGAAGACCCAGTATGAAAAATGCCTTCGATGGATCAAACTTTGTGGAAGACCGCATCATCAACTAAATCCATCTCATATCAACCGGAACACATATGTTTGCACGAAGGTATGCCCGATATTTGATTTTCAATACATGTCTCGTATAAATGAATTCGAAGTTCTTCGCTAGCATAACACTGCTGCGTGTGAACGATTGACACACTTATTCTTTGTTGAGCGATACTTAGCAATGATCGGACTCCACAAACGTATTGATTTCTTGCTGGCTCGCGGCCAGAAGCTTAACCAGACTGTGTTTGCACGAAGATATGCCCTAAATTTGATTTTTAATACACGTCTCGTATAAATGAATGAGACGTTCTCCGCTAGCATAACACTGCTACGTGTGAACGATTGACACACTTATTCTTTGTTGAGCGATATTTAGCGATGATCGGACTGCACAAACGTATTGATTTCTTGCTGGCTCGCGGCCAGAAGCTTAACCAGACGGTGTTTGCACGAAGATATGAACTAAATTTGATTTTTAATACACGTCTCGTATAAATAAATGAGACGTTCTCCGCTAGCATAACACTGCTACGTGTGAACGATTGACACACTTATTCTTTGTTGAGCGATATTTAGCGATGATCGGACTGCACAAACGTGTCGCTTTCTTGCTGGCTCGCGGCCGAAGCTTAACCAGACTGTGTTTGCACGAAGATATGCCCTAAATTTGATTTTTAATACACGTCTCGTATAAATGAATGAGACGTTCTCCGCTAGCATAACATTGCTACGTGTTAATGATTGAATGAAATCAGAAGCATGGCGTCTCTCTCAGTTAAGAATGTATTGTATTTAGAATCTATAATATATCGTTGATTTGAATGAAATCAGAAGCATAGAGTCTGTCTCAGTTCAGAATGTATTGTATTGTATTTGCCATTTTTACTGTTTGTCTTACGTGAGCGCACGTGGCATGACGTCACTTCAGGAGGCGTGGTTAAGTGCCCTGTACGGAGGGGTCAATTGTCAAGGATGGCACATCTCTAGGGCGACACGGTGAAACGACTGGTTAGCGCGTCTGCCTCACATAACTGAGGACTGGGGTTCAAATCTAAGCCTCGCCTCTGTGGTGTTTGCATGTTCTCCCCATGCCTGCATGGGTTTTCTCCAGGTTTCCTCCCACATGCCAAAAACATGCATTCATTGGAGACTCTAAATTGCCCTTAGATGTAATTGTGGGTGCGACTGGTTGTTTGTTTCTTTGTGCTCTGCTATTGGCTGGCAACTGGATCAAGGTGTACCCTCCCTCCTGTCTGATAATAGCCGGGATAGGCACCAACACTACTGTGACCCTTGTGAGGATAAGCATCTCAGATAATGGATGGATGGTATATCTGTCGTTCTGCTTGACTCTCGGTCAGCCGCAAACTGCAAAGAACTCAGCAGTTGAGATTTCCCTCTCTTTTAACTTCAAGCATATTTTGTTACTACGCTTACACTCGAGGTACAGTAGCTACAACAATTTTCAAAGCGTCTTGCCATGACACTCCACCTCTGTGCTAGCATGCTTTCAGAGCCAACTTCAAAATAAAAGCTTCATATATTACTACGTGGGGGATCGTTTTTGACATTTACGGCTTTTATTTTGAAGTCTGCCACGGCGCACAGTGCTGGGGCTTCATGAATCCTTAACCCTTGTTCACCCCCTGGTAGTTGGCTTTCTTGGTTGCAGGCACTGCTGCAAATGAAACACTTTTCATTTCATTTCAGCGTCCGCAATTTAAATGTAAAAAAATCTCATGGTGTGGTGGTCTACATAATTCACCCACGGAACCTCGAGTTAGGTTAAGAGGTTCCGCACGGACGTTCTTTTTGGTTTCACTTCCAGTGTTAGGGTGTTAGAGAGTTCCCGCTGTAATGGGTTCACTCTGTTGATGTCTGCAATAAAAGGAGGTTTGCTCCTGTGTTCGACACTCCGCCTCCGACTCGTTTTCTTCGGCGCTACACTGGTGACCCCGATGTCAGTCCCGGCGTTTCCAAGACTGAACCGAACATGGCAACCGCCATCCTCAAATTGCCGGAGTTTCGGGAAATGTGGTTCTCGCAGACGGAGGCTCGATTCACCCTCCACGGGATCTCGGATGATACCGTGCGTTATTACCACGTTGTCTCAGCCCTCGGGAGCTCCACGGCGGCCAGAGCAGTGAGTTTCATCACATCGCCCCCTGCCCGAGATAAGAATGCTCATCTCAAGGCTCACCTCCTCAAGGTTTTTGAGCTTTAACGGCCAGAGTGAGCCCGACATCTTTTGGCTATTAATGGACTGGGGGACAGCAAACCTTCCGAACACATGGAAATGATGCTAAACCTACTGGGCGCGGAGGAGCCCAACTTACCTTTCATGGAACTATTTCTCAGACACATGCCGCCGCATGTTCAGATAGCGCTCGCTAACACTTCTATCACTGAACCCCGTGCCCTGGCTGAGGAGGCCGACCATTTCTTCCTGGCCACCCAGCTCTTTTCCCCTGAGGTGCTGGCCCCGGTGCGCAGTTACTTACCAACAGGCGTGGAGGTGCCATCCAGCAGGGGCCCCATCGCCACCGACGGCCGCGCTGGCACAGGTTTGTGCTACTTCCACACCCGTTTTGGCGCAAAAGCAAAGAGGTGCCGCGCCCCTTGCAAATAAAATGCGGTGGGGAAACGCCAAAGCCCGGGCTCCGTAGCGGCCGTGAACGCGGGCGGGAAGAACCAGCTGCTCTTCGTCATGGACACCCTTTCCGGGCGCAAATTCTTTGCGACACCAGCTCCCAGAAGAGTGTTCTGACCGCCACTGCGGATGACGTCGCTGGTAGGACTCAGGGGCCACCCCTTCTGTCTGCTAATGGCTCCCCATCCGTGCGTATGGCATGAGGACTGGACTTGTGTTTCGGGGGTCGACGCTTTACATGGGACTTTGTCACTGCCGAGGTCTTGTTCTCTCTCCTTGGCGCTGAATTTTTTGTGCACACGGGCTGCTGGTGGACATGAAGAAGGGCCGTCTGGTGGACGCACTGACTTTCTCCTCGGTTGCCTGTGTCTGCAGCGAGGCGACTTATGGCGGTCTCTCCAGTTCACTCTCAGATGGCACCAAGTATCAGCTCCTCCTTGACGAGTTCCCTGGCTTGACACGGCACACTTTCTCCTCTGCTGCTACTAAACATGGGGTCGATCACCACATCGAGACCAAGGGCCCCCCGATTCACGCTAGAGCCCGACAGCGCGACCCCGAGAAGCTAGCAGTCACTAAGTCTGATTTTGCCAACATAGAGCGCCTGAGCATTGTCCGCTGCTCGGATAGCCCGTGTGCCTCAACGCTACACATCGTCCCTAGACCAGAGGGCGGGTGGCGACCATGTTCAGGCAGCAGTACTCACCTACTGCTGCCTTAACGATGCCACTGCAACCGACCGCTACCCTGTCCCCCACATTCAGGACTTCTCGGCCCACCAGGCGGGCAAGATCCTGTTCTCCAAGGTCGACCTGGTGCGCGGTTATCACCAGGTCCCCATGCACCCCTCAGACGTTCCCAAGATGGCTGTAGTCGCACCGTTTGGCCTGTGTGAGTTTCTGAGGATGCCGTTTTGACTCAAAAACGCGGCCCAGTCTTTCCAACGGTTAATGGATTCGGTGCTCAGAGATTTGCCCTTTGTGTTCGTCTATTTAGACGACATCCTCGTCGCCAGCTCCCCGAAGGAAGAACATCTCAAGCACCTGCGGGACCTCTTCCCGAGACTCGAGCGCCATGGCCTGATCATCAACTCAGCGAAGTGTGTTTTCGGGGTGCCCTCCATCCAGTTCCTCGGGCACCTCATCGACAAAAACGGTGCCGGAGCCCTTCCGTCAAAGGTGGAGGGCGTCTCCGCTTTTCCCCAACCTTGCTCGGCTCGGGGGCTCCGGGAGTTTCTGGGGATGGTGACTTTCTATCACCGGTTCATCCGCCGGGCGGCCCACACCATGCGCCCACTGTATGAGGCTCTTAAGGGCAAGGCCCCCAACCAGGACGTTGAATGGACAGCTGAGAGGGTGGAAGCCTTCGGGGCCACGAAGGCTGTGCTGAGCCAGGCCACTGTGCTGGCCCACCCGTCCTCCGGGACCCCCTTCGCTCTCACCACCGACGCGTCGGACTACGGCGTTGGGGCCGTATTTGAACAGTGGGCCGGCGGCGCCTGGCAACCGCTTGCCTTTTTCAGGTGTCAGCTGTTCCCCAGGGAATGCAAATACAGCACGTTTGATAGGGAGCTCCTCGGGCTATGGCTGGCGATCCGCCATTTCCGTTCCCAACTGGAAGGCCGTGAGTTCACGGCATATGTGGACCACAAACCCCTTGCCCCGACTCCCTGCACCTGCTGGGGTGCCCTCGACCCCGTCAGGGCCCTGGCCCCTTGACTCAATGGACTGTGTGGCCCTGCCCCCCCTCGCCCCCTGTAGTGCACACCCGCCGGGGTCGGGCCATCGTCTCTCCACGGCACAGGGATTTTGACTATGGGTGAATTCTGGGGGGACTGGTGTGGTGGTCTACATAATTCACCCACGGGGCCTCGAGTTAGGTTACGAGGTTCAGTACAGACGTTCTTGTTGGTTTCACTTCCGGTGTTAGGGTGTTAGAGAGTTCCCGCCATAATGGGTTCACTCTGTTGATGTATGCAATAAAACGAGGTTTGCTCCTGTGTTCGACACGCCGCCTCCAACTCCTTTTCTTTGGCGCTACATTGGTTTGTTTAATCGTGGCAACCAAACTCGCAATCATGATTACAATTCAATTAATTGTACTGTAATTAACAGTAGTTTTTACAAAGTATGTCAGTTTCTTTTGGCTTGTCCCGTTAACGGTCACTACAGCGTGACATCTCAGATGAATGCTCATATTTGTTTGCCACAGTTTTTACACTGGATAGTACATGATAACTATCTGTGAATACAAATCTGTCTCTCGCGCCACCTTGTGCCTCTATTTTGATATCCAAGAAACCACAGTGCTGAGGAAAAACAACTAATCAGAGATAGACGCCGTGGTTTATGATGGCAGACCTATCGTGGGCACACCCCCACAGTGTTGACCTAAGTGTTATCAGTTTGGACTTTAATTTTTTTGTAAGGCCAGAGGGGTGGGCCAAGGAGTGTGCGACAAATCACTGACCCCTCGTGAGCCATGCCTTCTTCATAGTTTGTTTTTCCTCAGTCAAACTGGTTTCTTGTACTGTACATCATATTAGAGGTACAAGATGGGGCCAGGAATGGCCCATGTTTTCACTGATCATATATACCGCTGTCAAGTCATCATGATTGTTTTGAAAAATATGATCAAAATTGTTTTTTTTTTTTTTTTAATTGCAAATGTCTGATGCGGAAAGAATAGTGTAACTGAACTGAGCTTTTTTACAGTTTGTTGTTTTTATAGACTGACTGACTTTACCCTGGACTGATCCCCCGTTAATCAAAGGCCACATAACAGACAAACAACCACTCACAGACAGATTAATTAACAATTTAGAGTTTGGAATTATAAAAGTGAGTAAAAGTATTTATGTATTTTGAACAGATTTTACACAGATATAACAACAATGAATACATGTACATACTGTATATTGCATGACTCTGAACAGGGCTCTGCACAAAATATCTCCCTTCTTCCATAATTACAATGCCATGAGAAAAGCTTCTCTTATCCGTCCATCAAGGCTTGCCTAACTTTTGACTCGGTTTTTGATGCAAACTTCAACTTTTGATCATTTTTGGTTGCTTTAATTATGTGTTATGTAACAGATTTACAGCCGCACTACTCTCAACATGTGGTTTGACTAAGCGGCAGAGAAGCATCAGTCTGCGAATATCGGGATAAGGCTCTAGGGTTTCTTCCCGAGGGGATTATAAATAAAATGATCGGGGATTGAAAATGGGCAGCACGGTGGATGACTGGTTTGCACATATGCCTCACAGTTCTGAGGACCAAGTCCTCAGTTGAAGGTTCAGTTCAGGTCCGAGTCCACCCTCACCTGTATAGAGTATGCATGTTATTGCTGTGCTTGCATTGCTTTTTTCTGGGTACTCCAATTTCCTCCCACATCCCAAAAACATGTATGATAGGTTAACTGAATATAATTCCCGACTGTTAAGAGTGCATATGAATATACCAATAGTTGTTTGTTTGTATGTGCCCTGCAACTGGTCATTTAAGTGTGTATCCTCGCCCATTCCCCCAGAAAAATCCTCCTGAAAAATATTGTAGTATGTTTCAAGACCTTTTCACCAGTCATACAATCCCCCAAGTGTCATATTTTTTGTCCCTAATTACCTACGATGCACTACACTCTTATAAAAATAATGTCTACCAGAGGTGGCCAACCAGTCAGAGATGAAAAGCCACATTTTTTACTGTGTTACGGCAAAGAGCCACATCGTGCACAAGAGAAAGCCAATGAGTCACATCATACACATGATCATCATTCCCTCCTCACACACATACTTTTGCTCAGCCAGATTTATTGCAAATGTCACACACCAACATGAGAACAAGAAAAATCATCTCCTACTCAGTACCAAGACCACAGGCCAGTAATTTAAAAAAATAAATAAAATCCTGTGCTCTCTCACACAAAAAATTACCGGTTCAAGCAAGTCTTGTCTTGTATGGCACAATTCTCATCTAAAGCAACACTAAAATACTCACATGATTGAAGGTCTGAGTGCAACTGCGAATCAGTAGCCATGCTAATGTCTGATATTTTCTTTTCAACAGTGTGGCAGGACGGATGAAGGCCTGATACCATTCGTTTGAGACTTTTCTTTTCACGAGACAAGATTTCAGCAACGTCACCAAGGCATTTTTTAATAAATTATCCTTCAATGTATGGCTTTTGGCCCTTGGAATATTCCCAGCCACTTGATATGATGCAATCATTCATCTCTGGATGCTTTTTTTTTTTTTTAAATTTCAAAGTAACTAACTTGTGACGGGGAAGCTTAGTCCCATTTGGAAATTCAAGGTCAATGTTTGGGTGGAGTGAGCTGAAGGGAAGAATTGAAGCTATGAAATGCAATAGACCTCTGACACAAAAGGGAGATTATGGCTGGCTGTTGTGCTCATCCAAAAAAATGTGTTCACCCGCTCTGCTAAAACGTCCTGTGTTCAACCAGATATTTTCATTTAACTGTGAATTGTTGCCTTCCATTTTGAGAGCAAAATTGAACATTTTCTCCAAAGATCACCATCTAACTAGGAAACCTCAAGCTATTTTCATTCAATGTGAAAGCCAGTTTTGCGAAAATACCATGCTAACCTTTCCTGCTGCAGTCACCTGACCGTGGTCAGGACATGCATGGGAGATGTCTTCTCCGTGATGAGGTCATCCTTTTCGGGGTTAACTCTTCCTTCTCCTTTTGTATAACTGAGCTGGGTGGCGGTAACAGTAAAAGCACTCTTCCCCGGTTGCCATTGCGCTTTTTTCCCCTTCTCAACCTCCCGCTGCACATGCTGCGGAGTCCCGTCTCATTTATCCATCAAAGCGCGCACACACACACACACACACGCACACGCTGAGCCTGTTGTTGCAATACCTGTAACAACTATAATAAATGTCAGCACTTGCAAATACCGGAATGAACACAAGCTACACTCGCTCACAACTACCGTAATGAACTCAAGCAAAGTGTGTCTTCCCACACACATACAACATCGATATGCCTTCACGAGAGCTGCACAAAAGGAGGCAAAAAGCCGCTTGGGGCTCGAGAGCCGCAGGTTGGCCACCCATGCTCTAATTCATCAAGAATTTTGCCAAAAGCAGATACTTTTCAATTAATTTACGATTGTTCTAGGTGAAAGTCTAGGAAAGGAGAAGAACCTTGTGGCCTCGGTATGTAACAATACATTTTGCTAAAGTTTGATCCCCTCAGTTTCTTCTTCGAAGATACAGTTGTGAAGACGTGGATCCTGTTAAACTGGGCAGGAAAGCAAATATGAGGTTTTTGTGTGTGGTAGCGTGTTCGCATATATCCCTGTGTGTGTATGTGGGTGTGTGTTTGTGGATGTGTATGTTTGGTTGACACAGCTGTTTCACTGTGTTTGATCAGGACCCGTCCCGTGTGTGGGACTGGTGCTTTCCTGATACTCTCTGGACATCAGTGGGTACAAATCACGTTATATTCTCCAAATAGTGTGTGCAGATGCTTTGTCTGTAACTCCCTGTCAAATATTGTTTTCCACTTCTATTGTAACACCATTTGTTTAACTTAAACATTGAACTTCAATGCTGACCCTGCCTGACGTCTTTATCAATAACATACAGTATGTTTATTTTCACTAGGAACCCAAACAAGATGTTACAGAGTAGTTGCAAATAGTGTGGATTGTGAAAGATGCAATCAGTTTTCATTCTTCCTCACCAGTATAGAATTACAATATATTCGAGTTTAGTGACAGTTGTATGCAACCTTTATCAGAGAGACTGTATCAACAAAATGCTGAAATCCACTGCGTGAGAAAACATGGAGGAAGAGGGAATGAGTGACCAGTGACTCCTTTCTTTGTGGAAGTACCTCATTGTGGTATGAGAGGCACTACTTACTGGAAAATAAGTAAAATTTGTGGAAACAAAAAGTGCCTGGAAGAGACTTTTTTGTGGTCAGTGTTTGTTTTTATTTTGTTTTACGTGGGCTAACACTTTGTTCTTATGTAGTAAGTTAACACCCGTTTTAGTGAGAACTTTCCCAAACTATGTTGGCACTCTTCCAGGATCACCTTTTCCACAGGAGGTCAGCTACAGTTCCTGTGACTCACAGAGGGCTATTGCCCAGTCTGCCAAATCTTGTTTTTCCACTCTTGCACTTTCTGAATTTCTCATCGCTTCTCGACTTGATCTACAATGAATCAGTCAACTCAGGAATACAGTGCCTTGTGAACGTATTCGGCCCCCTTGAACCTTTCAACCTTTTGCCACATTTTAGGCTTCAAACATAAAGATATAAAGTTTTCATTTCTTGTCCAGAATCAACAACAAGTGGGACTCAATCGGGAAGTGGAATGAAAATTTTGGGATATTTTATACTTTTTTAACAAATAAAAACTGAAAAGTGGGGCGTGCAATATTATTCAGCCCCTTTACCCTCAGTGCAACAAACTCACTCCAGAAGTTCAGTAAGGATCTCTGAATGATCCAATATTGACCGAAGATGATAAATAGAATTCACCTGTGTGTGTAATCAAGTGTCCATATAAATACACCTGCTCTGTGATAGTCTCAGGATTCTGTTTGAAGTGCAGAGAGCACCATGAAGACCAAGGAACTCACCAGGCAGGTCTGAGATACTGTTGTGGAGAAGTTTAAAACCGGATTTGGATACAAAAAGATTTCCCAAGCGTTAAGCATCTCAAGGAGCACTGTGCAAGCGATCATATTGAAATGTAAGGAGTATCAGACCGCTGCAAATCTACCAAGACCTGGTTATCCCTCTGAACTTTCACCTCGAACAAGGAGAAGATTGATCAGAGATGCAAACAAGAGGCCCGTGATCACTCTGGGTGAACTGCAGAGATATACAACTGAGGTGGGAGAGTCTTTCTATTGGACAACAATCAGTCATTCACTGCACAAATCTGGCCTTTATGAAAGAGTGGCAAGAAGAAAGCCATTTATCAAAGATATCCATAAAAAGTCTCGTTTAAAGTTTGCCACAAGCCACCTGGGAGACACACCAAATATGTGGAAGAAGGTGCTCTGGTCAAATTAAACCAAAATTGAACTTCTTGGCCACAACGCAAAACGATATGTTTCGCGTAAAAGCAACACAGCTCATCACCCTGAACACAACATCCCCGCTGTCAAACATGGTGGTGCCAGCCTCATGATTTCAGCCTTTTCTTCAGCAGGGACAGGGAAGATGGTTAAAATTGATGGGAAGATGGATGGAGCCAAATACAGGACCATTCTGGAAGAAAACCTGTTGAAGTCTGCAAAAGACCTGAGACTGGGATGCAGATTTCTCCTCCAACAGGACAATGGTCCAAAACATAAAGCCAAATCTACAATGGAATGGTTCACAAATAAATGTATCCAGGTGTAAGAATGGCCAGGTCAAAGTCCAGACCTGAATCGACAATCTGTGGGCAGAGCTGAAGACTGCTGTTCATAAACGCTCTCCATCCAACCTAACTGAGCTCAAGCTGTTTTGCAAGGAAGAATGGGCAAGAATTTCAGTCTCTGGATGTATAAAACTGATTAAGACATACCAGAAGCGACTTGCAGCTGTAATTGCAGCCAAAGGTGGCAATACAAAGTATTAATGCAAGGTGGCTGAATAATATTGCGCACCCTACTTTTCAGGTTTTTATTTGTTAAAAAAGTTTAAAATATCCATTAAATTTCATTCCACTTCACGATTGTGTCCCACGTGTTAATTCTTGACAAAAACAAGTAATTTTATATCTTTATGTTTGAAGCCTGAAATGTGGCAAAAGGTTGAAAAGTTCAAGGGGGGTGAATACTTTCACAAGGCACTGTATATTGGGTGTATAGAAACACAGATACATTTCAATAGATAATTAAATACATCTGTGTTTCTCTTATCAGGTTGTAGCAAGGGCTTGCAAGGTATTTTGATCACTGTGACATTGCATCCCGTTCCTAGACTCATGACTTTAACATTTATTCTAATACAAGAGAGATGGTATACGAAGGAAAGAGGTCAATTTAAGTCTTGTTACATGGTTTTGGAGACCTGTCAATGGATTGTGATTATTAAACATCTTTGAGTCATACAAGCTATTATTCTGACTTTAGGGATCCATGTGCAATTCTGGATTTTATAAAAGGCTGTATCAGTTGTGTTTGAGGGGTGTGAATGTTTTTTCTACTGTCCAAAATTCAGTCAAAGTTTCAATGACAAGAACAGTATTGTGAATGTAGTTGGTACATGTCGTCTTTTACGATTTTTCATCTGGAAAGTATTGTTTATAGCATATTCGACTCAAAGCCTTCTTACCTTTCTCTTGCAGAAATTATGAATGATGTCATCAAGAAGGTGAAAAAGAAGGGAGAATGGAAGGTAAGAAGCTACTGTAATTACATTACAACACCTGTTGCAAGGTGGTCTTCATAGCCACAATGACAACCGTTTAACATCTTCTATGGGTTACTGACAACATCTCTACTATGTCTCTACAACATTTTATTTTATACATACATATTTTCTTTAGCTCTGCAGTTGGCACCAGACCTTTGCCCTAGTTTTACTGGCGTGTGACCTTAGAACAGGGGTGGTCAATGCGTCGATCGCAATCGCGAGGAGGTTTTGGTTGATTCTGAGACGGCGTGCCCTCCCCCCCAAAAAAATACGTCAGGCTGATGTGTTTCTTTTTAGGGGGAACATTTCTGAGCACATGGAACTTTCTCTAACAACGACCTGCTGCTCGGGCACACACACTCCTCCCTAGTTTACACCCCCACCCCTCCGCTCTGAAAGAGGTGCACTCATAATTAAAAATGTTACAGTACTTACGCAGAGCATCAATGGGGTTTATAATGACAGTGCCCACCTCTGATGCTGTCGATAGCAACACAGTCTGGGCAATGTAGAGCAAAGACGAGCTAGACATGCTGCTGATGTTTACTCTCGATAATAATGGCAAAAGTAGAAAAAGAAATGCTGATGCCATGAATGTTGGAGTATGTGAATCAAATAAGAAAAAGTGATGAAACTGGACAGGATTTTCTCTTTTTCGAGTGAGAAAGGTCTGGTCTGAAGCCAAAGTAGAAAGTGCAGGATGAAACTGTGTGTAATGTTAAAATTCCACCTTGGCACAGCCTGATCCAGGATGGAAGCACAGACAGTGCAGTGCACAAAAAGCTAATTCTGTATTTTAAATATAGGAGGCAACATAACATTAACCTTAAAACTGTTTGGGAGCATCATTCAGCAGTCACCATCCATTGCTAAAGATATTCTGCAAGCAATAATTCAGTTTTACACCAAGAAAAACAGATGGGGTTATCATTGTGGATTAAAAAAAAATGAAACAAAGTTGGAAGCAACCTGTCAAATTTATAGTTCATAGTTGGCTTGGTTTGGTTTGGTTAGCAATGTATTTTTTGTTGACATTTTCATTGTAAGTTTGCAAAAACACAAAATTATTCTTAAAAATTTTCTGATGCGAATGTAAATGCTGTAAACTGAATCTTTTAATGAGCTATGTGACTTCAATAGATGACATTTATCTGACCACGGTGCAGATCCCCTCCGTCAGTAGATTGAGAGAGGCTGGCTGCTTGAAAAGTAGATCTTGTGGTAAAAAAGTCTGGGCACCCCTGCCTTAGAACATCAATTTCGATATCTCTTTAATGTTCATCAACATTCAGTATCTCACATACAGTAAGTGAGCATGCCCGTCACATTTTTGTAAATATTCTGTCTTTTCATACGACATCACTAAAGAAATGACATTTCACTTCATTGGGAACTAGTCAAGGTACACTTGTAGTGTATATTACCTGTTGCCTCAAAATAACTCAACTACACAGCTATTAATGTATGGTCTATCTTAGTCACATCCTGTGATAACAAACTCTGTGTTCCTCTTGGTTCCAGATGCCACTAAGCCCGTCACCTTCTCGACCGATTTTGCAGCATAATTCAACGTATCATTTGGTTATCTAGATCTAATTTTTCCAGCAGACACAGTTGCATGGTTGCCATTGTTGTTGCTGTATTTCTTGTTATGGAAAGGAAAGTAAAAACGGTCACCGGAAATGTCCAAAAAAATGCTGAGGTAATTTCACCCTGTGGCCTCCAACCAGCCGCAGTGACACCCCAGACTTAAAGGAGAACTGCAGTACATTTTCAAAACTGTGTGCATGGGTTCCGCTCAAGTATAAAGGCACCCAAGACCTTGCAACACTAAAAATTCACATGACACGGGATTAGAAATGACTAATTTGGCCCAATCTGGACATTACCACATAGGCATGTACTCACTTTTGTTGGCAGCGATTGGGCATAATGGCTGTGTGTTTAGTTGTAACAAAGTATAATTTATTCAGTGTTGTATAAAACATAATGAAATATTTACAAAAATATGAGGGGTCTATTCACTTTTGTGAGATACTTTACCAATATTATCCCTGCAATATCCATAATTATGCCCCTAAAATGTCCAACCATCCATTTTCTGAGCCACTTATCCTCACGAGGGTCACGGGCGTGCTGGAGCCTATCCCAGCTGTCAACAGGCAGGAGGCAGAGTACACCCTGAACTGGTTCCCAGCTAATCCACGGTACATGGAGTCAGATGAGTCGCGCTCACAATCACACCTTAGGGCAATTTAGAGTCTCCAATTAAACTGTAGTGCCCGGAGAAAACCCATGCAGGCACGGGGAGAAGATGACAACTCCACACAGGGGGGGCCAGGATTTGAACCCTGATCCTCAGAACTCTGAGGCCAACACTCTACAGTTGCTCCTAACCCTAACCCTAACCTAACCCCCTCCTAAAATACTGTATCTTCAATAAAAACATAAAACCCTCAAACATCCTCCACTCTAAATGTCAATGTCCCTTAGTCCACATTGTCTATGATTCTTAAACTCATGCACAAACATGTCGAAACAACAAGAACTGCTGAAAGAGTCCTGCACACAAATGGCTCACATGACTACAATATGTATGAAAAAGGTCTGTTGTACAAAGATTTCTCAGGGGGCAATTTTTGTGCTAAAGAATATCTCCCTCACAGTTCTGAGGTTCTGGGTTCAGATCTCCACTCCCTCCTCTGTGGGGTTTGTATTTTTTCTCCCCATACTTCAGGTTCCTGCAATAAATCACAAACATGCAGATTAAGATAGTTGAAGACTTAAACTGCCCATAGGAGTATATGTGAGTGTGAATGATTGGTTGTCTATATGTGACCTGAAATTGGCTTAGGGTGTTGTATGTTGTGTATTGTCTCTTATTTCCAGGCCTTAATTGTGGACCAGCTCAGCATGAGGATGTTGTCTTCTTGCTGCAAGATGACAGACATCATGACAGAGGGTATCACCAGTATGTGAAATCCCCGCACCTAGCCTTTTTCCATTTGACAGTGTGCTGTGTGTGCACCTCTGCAAGTGTAACTGGAATAACAATGTTTCTCTTTACCATTCAACTAGTTGTGGAAGACATCAACAAACGACGAGAGCCTCTTCCCAGCCTTGAGGCCATCTTTCTGATTACACCTACAGAGAAGGTTTGCAGTCCAGGCACACATTAATTCTGCCCTCCTTCTCCCTCCTCACACATCCCTTGGTTTTTAAAATTCTTTTTGTTTGTGTTTCAGTATTTTCATTTCAAAATGCGTTTTTTAAAAAAACACTATAAAATATGTGGAGGACAATTAGTAGTGTATGGAATGTGGATCCGCTGGAGGACCTCATCTATACAGACACACTGATCAGAGAGCATGGCCAAACAGAAGAGGCGAATCAATGTGGCTTTCATATTGACACACAATTACAATTTAAGAGCTTGACTCACTCACTTGTTCCACCTTGTACTGTCTGGTATATTCCTGTTTTACAATATAGAGCCCTCATACTCTTGAGAGGCTTTAATGTAGAAAGGAACCCACTATAGTAACTGCTGCCGCGAATGGCGGTCAATGAACTCAATCAATACTTCTTGTTTTGTTTGGAGCCCTTTAAGAGGGGTTGTACTCTGTTCCACTCTGGAGTAATCCACAGTGAGAGGCGGCAAGCAGGTGTGGGTACACTCGGCGCCTGTACATTGGGTTTACCCTAGTGGACGAGAGAGTACATGTATGTGTGTGTATATTAGATCCATTCAATTTTGAGGGACATCAATATATGCAGAAATGCAGATTTTTTTTTACATTGGTGGTCTGGCCCCGTCCCTATTCCCAGTGTTCTGTACAAGTATAGAGTTATCACACTTCGCCAAAAGTCTCCTTCAGACCTCCTCATGGCTTCTGTTTCTCTTTCCACAGTCGGTCCATACCCTCATTGCAGATTTCAAGGACCCCCATTCAGCAAAGTACAAAGCAGCTCATGTTTTCTTCACTGACTGTGAGTATTTTTAAGATGGCCCACTTTTTTTGTTTCACACTTTTGGCTGTTTCTCTATCTTGGATACATTTTTTAGTTTCTTTTATTTGTCATTGTGGTGTTCATTTTTTTTAATTTTTGTTCGTTTTCTCTGTCTCCCTATAGTTTTGGCTTCAAAAAGAATCAAGTCAAAATATCTCATCTATAATGGTCATATAGTGCTTGATAAACCTTAGTTTTGATCTTGTTGTCATTCAAATTGTTAAATCCTCTGCTACAGGTGTAGTCAATTACGTAGAAACTACACAAAACAGTATGGCATGGTGTCCATTTACACAAAAAAATGGTCCACTAATTGCATAAAATCTCAGATTTAGAGTGCCATGAGCAAATGGAGAAGGTCTCATATTGATGAGGCAATTACAAATACAGTGAAGAAAATGAGTATTTGAATACCCTGCTGTATTGCAAGTTCTCCCACTTAGAAATCATGGAGGGGTCTGAAATGATCATCGTAGGTGCATGTCCACTGTGAGAGAGATAATCTAAAAAGAAAAATCCAGAAATCACAATGTATGATTTTTTTAATGATTTGTTTGTGTGATACAGCAGGGTGTTCAAATACTCATTTTCTTCAGTGTATATCATCTGCAAATTGCAGGAACCAAAGTATTCAGGTTACTTTACATGCTGCACACAAATTGTCTCTTTTAATATTGGCACAGTTATTCTACTCATTAAACTAAGATTCCAGTTGAATTATATCGGGACTGCAGTTCCGAGTCCAAGGCCTTGTATTTGTAAAACATTGAAATAATTCCCAATTAATTTCTTCTGCCCACTAGCATGTCCCGATCCCCTTTTCAATGAGCTGGTGAAAAGCCGTGCTTCCAAAACCATCAAGACGCTGACAGAGATCAACATCGCCTTCTTGCCCTATGAGTCTCAGGTAAATCTGTAGGTTTAGTCAAGTTCAAAAACTGATGAAGACTAGTCATTAAGGGTTTATTCAAATTCCTCTTCCTCTTGACATTGCAAAATGAATTTTTCATTTTTCATTGAGAGATTAGAAATGATTAATTAATTAATAGATTAATTAGCGTCTATTTCATGATCCCTCCAGAACAGAACAGAACAGAACAGAAAGTACTATGATTGCATTATATCAAAAACAACATGTGTGTGATCAATCTGCTATCCGGAGATTAGGAGGTAAATATCAATGGTGTGGATTGGACAGCTGTAAAAGACAGGGACAAGAATAGCAACACAGGGATAGAAAATGTAAGAACCATTGTTCACTGTACACAATGCTGCTGATGACTCAGACCAGACTTATGATACCTTTATCAATTCCCCTCTCTGCTATTCTCTTTTGATTTCAGTAATCTAATTTTCTTGCTTGTAGAATGTATAAATCAGTCCTACCCGACCCTCGCTACACAAACACCCGCTCAATGTTTATTTAATATCTCTTGTCTGCTATTATTAATTCAGAGTCAGTGATTTTCTGCTCGAGGCAAAGTGCTTCTTCAAAACCTGGCCTATATGCTTATGCAATTTCCCATTTTGGATGAGCCACGAGCCGCAGAGCGAATGTTGTCCAATTGTAGCAGGACTAACATGGGGACCCTTCTGTAGTGCAGATGCCTGATCACGTGACTGGAGGCAGATGGCATGGTAGGCGGCAAGGATGATGATTGATGAAGGTGAAGAGAGGAGGAAAAATCTGACAGAGGGAAGGAAACAAGACAAGGACATGAGAGATGAGAGAATGGGAGGAATAACGGCAGGACCATAGAGGAGATACATGGTAGATAAGAGAAGACAAAGGCATTGGTGAAAAGAGACGAGGAAATATTTAAGTTGAAGGCAACAGCATTATCAAGCAGACATGAGAATCTTTTTTTTTGGACGTTTTTGTCAAGCATGGAATGTTTAGGGTTGTGGTTATTATTAATGCCAGTTGTATAGCTATTCACGATCCTTGTTTTTCATCCGTCTTCTCCTGTCCTTGTCCGGTCCTATTTTGTCCTCTTCTTCCTTCACAGGTTTAGCGCTACAGTCTCATCCAACATCTGTATTTAATTGTTTGTTGTAGATCTGGAATGATTTCTTTACTCATTCTGTTTGCAGTTAGCAATTTGTATTTTTTTCCCCTCTCACTCCTGTCGAAATTCTGTTCTGTTCGACTGATCCACTCTGATCCTCAATAAAACTTCAATTAAAATATGAAGAAATCACAGAAGAAGCTCAAAAACTCCAGTGTGACACAATAAAATTGTTCTGGCATCAAGGGGATACAGGTTCTCCATTCTGCTTGCGCTAACAGCTGAACAGCACACACACAGAAAAAAAAGCATTTGTGGGTACATGTGTGTGTTGTTGGTCACAATACTACAAATTGTAGTCATTACGGGGGTGGTAACACATGAATTGAAGATATTTGTTGCGTTACCAAGTTCTTATCCCTTTTATCACATTAATGATGTAGCTGATCTCGACCAGGCCAGACAGAAAATTCAGTCTGGCCAGTCTAAGCCCGAGACAAAACCAAGAGTTTTGGCAGTAGAGTCTAAGACAAAACCAAGAGCTTCAAAATGACCAAAAAAGACCAAGAGTGTTCCAACATTAGTCGTTGTTCATCCTTACAAAGGCATTCATACAAATATCCTCTTGAACCGACACCTCGAAATAAGTGTCACTTTCAGAGGCTTTGCGAGATTGCAAGCATATACAGAAAACAAACCTTTGAGCCATGGAAAAACTAAATGTAAGTTGTGTGGTTATTTCTGTGCAGGTGTACTCTCTGGACAACGCTGATGCCTTCCACAGTTTCTACAGCCCTCATAAGACCCAGCTGAAGAACCCTGTGATGGAGAGGCTAGCTGAGCAACTGGCCACATTGTGTGCTACACTGAAAGAGTACCCTGCGGTCAGATATAGAGGGTGAGACGCCACTAAATGGCATCAATGAGTGCAACCTAAAAATATAAGAACAATGTTGCATTACAGTGTAACCTGTTTTGTATCGTTTATATGATTTGGTGAGACACTGGATATCTACCAATGATCTACTATTGTTGGTTGGTAATAAAAAACAGTGAAGGAAAAAGTATGTAAAGCCTTTGGAATTTCTAAAATTTCTGCATAAATCAAAACGTAATCTGACAATCTTCATCTCAAGGAGTCATCATCAGTAAACAGTCAGTAAACAAACAATTGTGTTTTCATATTTTAAGTGAAAATTCCATGTACCGGTAAACATTCCCAGGAGAGGGAGGACATGTAAGTTAATGCTTGGATTTTAAAAGTGGGCGAGGGTGTACCCCGGCTCCACAGGGAATTCTCGAGTTAAGAGGGTCTCGACCCGAAACGTTTCGGCTTTACGACACCCGTCCCCCGTCTGCCATTTTGTCTGGCTAATACTTGTCCGTGTTTGTGCGCCAGGAGTATATTCGCATTTTTCGCCCTCCTTTTTAGACATTTTTGCCCCAAAGAAGAAAGGCGTGTCTTTTAGCAATGCTTCTGCAGCTAAAAGAAAATCCATCACCATGGAAACAAAGCTCAACATCATAAAAAGATTGGAGAAAGGAGAAACAGCAACACCAACACCACCAAGGCTTCAGTCGGTCGACCGTAATGACAATTATTAAAGACAAAGCCTGTCTTTTAGTGCATGTGAAGGGTTCCGTTCCTATGTCGGATACAATGATCACAAAACAAGGTTCTTTGATACTTGTCGTGATGGAGAGGGTTGAGGACCGGGTTCCATCCCAATAGCTAAGCACAGCCACCCCTTCTTTTTCTCCATCCACCTCCCAGCAGTAATGCTAAGTACGTCATCTTGTTTATTTCAATGTATTTTTTTTTTATAAAAAGTATTTTGATGGAAATTCGGACTTTAATGGAATTAGGGTTAAGTGCAAAATCAGTATAGCCAGTTTTTTATATTGAGTAAAACTGGGTCCTCACTCATCAGGGAATGAGTAAGATTCTAACCAAAGGAGTGCATATGTACAAAAGCTAAAATTGCCCAGCCACCCCCCCTCCCCCCAAAATGACATCTATTAAACCGTGTATATATCCCTGAAAAAAGACATTGCTTGAATTGCACCATACTGTTTGTTACTCTAAAACCTGTATGTACCTTTCAGCATTATTGATGCCTTCACAGATGTCTACTCTGCCATTTCGGCCAAAGTGAACTAGGATAGACTTTAGCTGACCTCAAATGTGTCAGTTCTATTTATGACAAATGGTATCATCTGTCTTTCTATATATCAGGGACTACAAAGACAATGCAACCCTGGCTCAGCTGGTTCAGGATAAACTGGACGCCTACAAGGCTGATGACCCCACCATGGGAGAGGTAAGTCATTTTTCTGCACTCTGGTCCAAGTTTTGTATCTCTTGGGTATACAATGAGATCAAGTTTTCTCCATTTGACATTTTATTTTAGATTTATTGGTCATGCTGACCAAGTGACAGCTTGAAAATATTCACAATATTGTATGTCTAAATTTGCAGGGTCCAGATAAAGCTCGCTCACAGTTGATTATACTGGACAGGGCTTTTGACCCCGTCTCACCTGTCCTGCATGAGCTCACCTTCCAGGCTATGGGCTATGACTTGCTTCCCATTGAAAACGACGTTTACAAGTACACAAAATTGATAGATTTTTAGAAACAATTGAATTTGTAAGTAGAAATTACACATGCCCTGTTTGTACTAAAATGTTCTGAATTCTGTTTTTGCTCAGGTATGACACCAGTGGTATCGGAGATTCTCGTGAGAAAGAGGTTCTGTTGCATGAAGACGATGACTTGTGGGTGAGCCTGAGACACAAACACATTGCAGAGGTGTCCCAGTGAGTACTTTTCATAATCATCCATACATCTCTGTATTTTTAACGACGTATCCAGGAATATGCCAATGTTATTTTGTTTCTTTGGCATAAAGGGAAGTGACTCGTCAACTGAAGGAGTTTTCCTCAAGCAAGAGAATGAACACCGGAGAAAAGGTAATGTGAGTCATTGATTCATTCCTCAATCAAAAGTTGAACGAGACCTGTAAATTCCCTGGGAATCTTATTTCTTGATCATGCCCAGATATTCTGAAGTATTCCAAACTTCAAAATGTAAAAGAAAGGGCTATTATTCTCTTGCAAAAGAAACTTTGAGGTCAATTTCTTTATTTTATTTTTCTGCTATAAATTCAAAACATTTGAGTTTGATATCAAAAGATAAATCTGGAGATCATGGCCTTGCATGGCCTCTTCTGACAAAGGGTCACTAAAATTGATTGGTATAAAACATGGCAGCAGAAAAATGAAGTCAAAGAAACGTATAAATTACACACAATTTGAAGAAAGCTGCATCAAATTGACTGGGAGGTGCAGCAAGGCAATAACACAAACCACACTACAAAAACTAGAACAGAGTTCATCAGAGGGTAAAAGTAGAAGGTTATAGACTGACCAAGTCAATTTCCAAAAATACAGTTCATGGTTTTTACCTGTTAAATAGAGTGAATGAAGTATGCCCAAAACAACTGAAAACCTCTGGAAAAAAATCACAAAAGAAGAATACAGAAGTTTGGTGACATTGATTGGTCCCGGGCTCGATGCAATTATTACAAGCAAATTACAGTATATCTCATGAATACTCATTGCAATTTTCCTGAAAAATAATGACGTCATACCTTAACTAAGTCAGGCGACAGGGTAAGCTTTGGTGGGCAATTTCCTAGATAGGGCCAATGTCGTTTGACTCTAAACGTTAGAGCATGATTCGAGAGCATCCCTGCTTGTTTACATGCAACCGTTAGCACTAGCATTCACTACGTAGGCTAAATAACATTATGTTGCCCGCTTGCAAGCCGTATCGTATAAAAATTATGTGAACCTACCTCAAGTAAATCTTGAATGAATAGGCTGTGGTAAAAGAACGGATATGGTAATATTGGATTACATGTTGTGTATGACAGTATTGGCACTGCCTGACTGAGATACAGCAAGATTTTATGTGTAGTCTGACAAATTGTGCTATTGTGAAAGTCCAAATTTGTCTTGTCATCTGATAAGTCAGTTGTGTACAATGTCACACAAGTCGTGTATCAGATCCAGATTTAAAACCTGGAAACCGAGGCTAAAATATTCATCACTTGTATCATGTTCATCTTTTGATTTCAAACCCAAATGTTTTCAGTCTGCAATTAAAATAAAGTCATTAGCTTCACTGTTACCCAAAACTCAAGTGCACATTTGAATGACTTTGGTTTTGAAGAATTTGACAGCCCTGACATCTAATCCATTAAAGACCTGATGAGATGACTACAAGAAGAAGTCTCACAGATGAGTGGAAGCTGTTATCACTGCAAAAGAGGGACAGTCGTACATTTTCTTATACCTTTGCTCTGCGTGTAATACAATACTCCCTACATAAGTCCAGTCTCTAAATTCCACAAGACAAAATTTAGGTGATGCAGTGTCCCAACATTTCTGATTTTCCGAACTGTGGAAAAATGTATAATCAAGTTGATTAAGCTGTTCATGATTAGCAACTAATTGCTTTTGTGGTTTGATGTTATTTGTCTTCACTGGCTTCTAGTTAGCTTTAGAAAAGATTTTAAACTTTTGCTAATGGTCTACAAATCACTAAATGGTTTAATTCCTGAATACATGAAAGAAATGCTTACGGAATCCAAACCCACTTGACCTCTGAGATCGACCGATTCAGGTCAAATAGAGTCCAAAGCAAACATGGTGAAGCAGCATTTAGCTATTATGCTGCACAATAATGGAATAAGTTCCCAACAGGAGTGAGGTCAGCCGCAAGTGTGAATGTTTTTAAATCCAGGTGCTTCTTAGAGTATTTCCACTTTGTAATCATATTACTTGCACTGTACGTGGTTTTGTCTTTTTTTAAATATATATTTTGTTATAATTTGTATTGTTTTTATCCCGTTTTAAATGTTTTAGCTCTTTGTTTTCAAATGCTTTTAATCATGTCAATCACATTGAGTTACCTCGTGTATGAAATGCGCTATACAAATACATTTACTTTGCTTTGCTTTGTTTCCAATTT
Source organism: Syngnathoides biaculeatus (assembly GCF_019802595.1). NCBI lineage: Eukaryota > Metazoa > Chordata > Actinopteri > Syngnathiformes > Syngnathidae > Syngnathoides > Syngnathoides biaculeatus. The sequence continues at coordinate 5,350,333 of NC_084656.1, forward strand.
ACAGACCACAATGAGGGATCTGTCCCAGATGTTGAAGAAGATGCCTCAGTATCAGAAAGAGCTCAGCAAGGTGTAGTTATGTGTTTTTATTTTTGGCCCATTTGTGTGCGAATGCTAATTGTAGTGTGCTGTGTTTTCCAGTACTCCACTCACCTGCAACTTGCTGAAGACTGCATGAAGCATTACCAGGGAACGGTGGACAAACTGTGCCGTGTGGAACAGGTAAAATGGGAGCATTTTATCTAGCATCAAGCATTTATTATGTACATCATGGTCACATGGATACAGACTGAAATGTGTATTATTCTGTGGACTCGTGTGCTCACATCACATTTGTTTGTCAACTGGATGAAGAACCAATTAAAAAAAAAGAAACCCATTTTGGACACACAAGCATGTAAAGTTGTGTGTTACAGGACCTTGCAATGGGCACAGACGCTGAGGGGGAGAAGATCAAAGATCCCATGAGGGCTATCGTGCCCATTCTGCTGGATGCCAACGTCAGCACATATGACAAAATCCGGATCATCCTGTTGTACATCTTCCTCAAAAATGGTATGAAGAACACGACACAATTGATATGGTACATGATGGAGCTATTCATCCCGTTTTTATTGATTACAGTATGGTGATGAATTTTGAGGTATACTTGCTCAGAAGTAAACATTATATATATATATTGTACATATAATTTATTGAAATTATAAATTGTATTGTGAAGGATGCAGTTCATTTTTTTTCTCTTTTTTTCTCCCTTTCTGAGAGAGGAATTTTACGTATTGCAATTTAAAACATCTTTTATGCACCGAAAGTCTCATTTGAGTTATGAATGCAATTTTAGTGGTATACTGTACATATGGGTACAAATCTAAACAGTAGTAGTGGTAGTTACGTCTTTACTCTTCTGGGGATCAGGGTTGAAATTATGAAGAAATGAAAAAATTATGGATATTTTGCCTGTATCTAAAAAAATAAAATAAAATGGGATTTTTATTGGCCCAAACAAACTACTAATGACACACATATGATGCACAAGATGATTTGATATGGAATATACAATATGTGCGTGTGTGTGTGTGTAGGCATAACGGAGGAGAACCTAAATAAGCTGATCCAGCATGCTCAGATTCCCCCTGAAGATAGTGAAATCATCACCAACATGGCTCATCTGGGAGTCCCCATTGTCACAGACGTAACACTCTCAACTCTCTCCTCCTGTTTACACGACTTTTTCCTACACAGTTTATCATATAGTCTTTTGAGAACATCATGAGATGGTGAATATACAGTTTAGTTGAGTGTATCGACCATACAGTTTAGTTTTCAGTTGACCTAATATATATGTTTTTGTTTTGTTTTTGGAATGTTGAAGGGGAGAAAAAAACCCACTTAAGTATGGGAGTGCATGCAAACTTTACACAGAGGGGGCGGAGCCCAGATTTGAACACTGAACCTCACAACTGTGAGGCAGATGGAGTCACTACTATGTCACCATGTGACCCAAATACTGTTAAAGACCTGAATAAACATCAAAGAATACATAAAGATAAAAAAAAAATCACACTAGATGTAGAATACTATGACGTATGGAAAACATAAATATGGACGGAATGGTGTACTGTATGTTTCACTATGGCAAGCAGTATTAGCACATTACCTATCATAGTTAAAAATGTTTCTTTCAGGATGCTTTCTTAAGTTTTACTTTTTCTTCAGTCAACCCTCCGCCGAGGCAAAAAACTGGACAGGAAAGAGCGAGTGAGCGAGCAGACCTATCAACTGTCCCGCTGGACACCACTTGTCAAGGATATCATGGAGGTCCGTTTATCTGAAATCCTTTCAGAAAGCACATTCGTTGTTTTAAATGAAACAATTTAAGAAGATTAAATGACACCTTTCTAATCAAGCATTCAACGAATACGAATCAACACTATGAATTCAAATGAAATAACCCCCCCAAAAACGTTACATTTAGTGCTTGCATAAAGGCCTGCTATACAAATACAAATAAAATAGAATTAGCGTTCATTATGACTGCTTTGATTTGATGTTTTTTTTGTATATTGATGCTATATTTATAGTGCTATCATTGTATAGAGGGAACACGCCTACATTATAAAATCACGTGACTTTTAGTTACGCCGCCATACTGCCAGTCAAACAAAACATTGTTGAAAGTTAATTCCTTTGAGACGAAACAAAAACATGTCTTACAGCACCACACCGAGTTTTGTCCAATCCCGTTAAACATTTAGAAGGTGATAATAAACGAAGGTACGTGGAAAAATGAGAGACACTTGGCATAGAGGATCCAATTTTAATGCCAAAGTCGATGTTTTCGCCAATAAGAAATTTGACTGTTAATTTGCTTCCGCTTGTCTTGGACAACTGGATATACACATGTATCTGGTGAATAAGTTGTCGATATTTACACAGAAGAGTTTGAAAGTGTATAAAAGTCTTAACGCATACAAATACTTTGTTGCTAATGCTTCATTGCAGAGGCTAGATACAGGCCCAATTAAAATATACAATCTCCCTTGATCTGTTCTCAATGAAAAATAAATCCCACATAGTGATGGACACAGACAGATTTTTTTCAGTACAAATACCAAACTATGATTGGGGGAAAAAATGAGGACAGGGAGTCGTCTCCTCCGTAAACCTCTCTGTGACACACCGTTCATTATTTTTTTTAAATACGCATTGTTCTTAAATGAGTCAATTTGGCATTATTAATACTTAATAATTTGAGATTGAGAAGAATAATTCCTACCTGAAATGAAATGATTGCTACACAGGCGTGTGTATTTCGTTGGGCACCATCCATCCCGTTTAATTGCCAAAATCCATCGATATTTTCTGGTCTTTTCAGATTGTATTCTACAGAATGATATCTTTGAAGAACTGTCTCGTCTATTGTGACAACCATCACCACAACAGGTCTCGGAAATTGTGAAAAATCTACTCCAGTTCAGCGATTCCGCATTACCGAGCAGCTTTGTTTGACCAGCAATATGGCGTTGTAAACAAACAGTGACGTCACGCACACGATCTCTATTGGTTATTCTGGCATCTTATAAACAAGTGCACATGTAAGCGCTATTGTGATGCCTTTACCAGATACTTATTTTGCGGCACCGTAAACGGCGCATTAAAAACAATCTCAAGATGTTTACTCATGCTGTTGTACAATTGGTTGAAAATAAATACTTTTATGTGAGTGAATTTCATTATTCAAAACTATGTATTTGTCTTTTTGTCCCTCTCCAGGATGCCATTGATGATAAGCTTGACACCAAGCACTACCCCTACATCTCCACCCGATCCTCTGCTTCTTTCAGCACCACTGCTGTCAGGTACACACACACACGTGCACACGCGCACACACACACACACACACACACACACGTGCGCACGCACACATGCACACACAGACAGACACACACACACACATACACACACACGAATTAATATGCATTTAGTTACAATAAATGGTGGTGACAGATCAATAGTAATTTGGGACAGGAAATGAGCTCCAGAGGTCAATATTTGAGAAGTCGGTAGTTGCTGATGAGCTGTGGAAATGTCCCACATGAATGACTGGAGGGTCATGCTGACCAAATTTATGTGCACCGACTCAATGAACATTAAGCACACATTTTGTGTGATAGATTTACACAGATTTTGTTATCTACACTAAAAGATAACATAAAACATCAGTATTTTGCACTCATGGTTGTAGTTCAGATCCATTGTCCTTTTATCCAAATTTGAATGGAAGCTTCTGATTTTTATTGATTAGCAATAAAACAAATAATCACGTTTCTTTGCATTTGGGGCATGCTGAGGCAAAGAAATAATACTGTTGAGTCTTTGCAGCATTTGGTTCGCAGCACCAAATAGCTCATGGATAAAATCAGGATCAATCAAGAATCAGATTAGGTCAGTTACATATTACAACAGTTAGTATTTCATTTCAAATTAAGACGGTTAACACAAGGAAATGATTTTCCCTATTTAAGATGCTCAACCCACTAAACTTATGGTGGGATTGTTCATACATGGCAAGTGCTAAAAAATGCACAATCCCAAGAAGAAAGTACTTTAGTAGTAAGGTGACATGTTTGTGCTCCCTGACAGTGCTCGGTATGGACACTGGCACAAGAACAAGACACCCGGAGAATACCGTACCGGCCCACGCGTCATGGTCTTCATCATTGGGGGAGTGTCCTTCAGCGAGATGCGCTGCGCCTATGAGGTCACACAGGCCAACGGGAAGTGGGAAGCCATCATTGGTGAGTAGTGCGCTTGGGGAGGGGAAGGGCTCATAGAAAGAAGCATACTTCGCGTGTAGATGATGTGGATTACGAATCTCTCTCCCCCAACTTTTTAAATGTCAATAAAAATAATTCATGTTTTTCACAGTGGAACTCAGGTTGGGAAAAACTGGGGAATTGCCAAATATGTGGGGCTTCCAAAAGCCCCCTAATTCTTCTACTACAACCTGACCAATGTGGATAGCAGAATGATCATCCCAATATTTTGGGTTTTGTGGATGTTAGAAGGAGGACTGCACAATATTGAGAAAAATGTTTTGTTCTTTTTGTTTTTTAAGCCTGTTATATATGTTGTTATGTGCAATAATTCAGGATCACTGTTGGTAAAGTTCAAAGTTCAATTCACCATTCATAGTTCAGTGCAAAGAAAAATAATTTGCCCCCCTCCTGATATCACACACAAAGTTTTCAAATCATCACACCAATTTTAATATCAGATACAAACTAAGGAAATACAAAATGTAGGTTTCAAATGACAACTCAATTTATTAAGGCCCAGAAGAAAATCCACACCTTTCTGACCCTCTGTGAAAAGGTAATTGCCCCCTGGACCTAATAATGGTTTGTTCCATCCTTGGCAGCAATAAAAGAAATGAAGCATTTTTGATAATATCTGATGAGTCTTTCACATCGCTCTGGAGGAATTTTGACCCACTCTTCTTTGCAGAATTGTTTCAACTGCACCATATTGGAGGGTTTTCTAGCATGAACTGCCCGTTTAAGGTCACAACGGAGCATCTCAATTGGATTTAAATCTGGATTTAGACTTGGCCACTCCAAACTTAATTTTTTTTTTTTTTCAGCCATTCAGAGGTCAACTTCATGGTGTGTTTTGGATCGTTGTCCTCTTGCATGATCCAAGAGCACTCGAATTTGAGGGCACAAACTGATGGCTGGACATTCTTCAAGATTTCTGGTAAACAGTAGAATTCATTGTCTCAGTCACAGGAAGTTGGCCTAGTCCTGAGGTCGGAAAGCAGCCCCAGACCATCACACTGCCACCACCATGCTTCACTGTTGGCATAATGGTCTTTTTATCAAATGCAGTGCCACTTTAACAGTAGATATAATGGGGTGCGGCTTCCAAAAAGTTAAATTTTTGTCTCGACAGTCCTCAGAATGTTTCTCCAAAAATCTTGGGGATCATCAAGATGTTTTTTGGCAAATGTGAGATAAGCCTTTGTATTCTTTGCTGACAGCAGGGGTTTTTGGCTGGGAACTCTCCCATGCATGGCATTTTTGGCCAGTGTCTTTCTTATGGTGGATTCATGAACACAGACCTGAACTGGGGCCAGCGAGGTCTGCAGGTGTTCAGATGTTGTTTGAGGTTCTTTTGTGACCTCCTGGATGAGTCATTGTCACATGCTTGGAGTCGTTTTAGTTGGTCGTCCACTCCTGGGAAGGTTGGCCCCTGGTCCTAGTTTCCTCCATTTGTGGATAGTTGCTCAGACAGTGCTTTGCTGGAGCTCCAAAGCCTCAGAAATGGTTACAAAGCCATTTTCCTGATTCACCTTTCCCAAATATGTGGTTAGTCACAGTGGCTTTGTGATTTCACAAAGGTGTTCGGAAAGACCTTTTCACAGAGGGTAACAAATTAAACTGTCATTTGAAAACTGAATTTTGTATTTGGGTTGCCTCTGAGTGATAATAAAATTGGTTTGATGATGTGAAACCTGCCGGCACACTTGAGTAACTGGTTAGAGTGTTGGCCTCATAGTTCTAAAGGCCAGGGTTTGAATCCCGGCCCCACCTCTGTGGAGTTTGCATGTTCTCCCCATGCCTGCGTGGGTTTATCTCTGGTCACTCTGGATTCCTCCCACATCCCAAAAATATGCGTTGGACAATCTAAATTGCCCCTAGGTGTGATTTTGACTGTCGTCTGTCTCCATGTGCTCTGTGATTGTCTGGCAACCAATTCAGGGAGTACTCTGCTTCCTGCCCGATGACAGGTGGTATTGGCTCCAGCACTCCCGTGACCCTCGTGAGGATAAGCGACTCAGAAAATGCTTGGATGGGTTTGAAACTTTTGTGTGCGATAGATATGCAAAACAACAGAAATCAGAAGCGGGGCAAATACCTTTTCACAGCACTGTATGTTCAATGGTCCAAAAATGAAATACTTTGTACTTCTTTTTTTCAGTATTGTATGTTGGTGACACGATTACTTTCAAAATGCTGGCATTTCATTTCCCCCTTTTTGCCATTCCTTCATTCCGCGACATAAAGTTTGAAAATGATAATCAAAATGAAATTAGATGTGTCCAAAGAGGGATTATTTTTCTAACGATAGTTTTGCTATTTTACCGTCAGGACAGACAGAGTATGACAAGAAGTGTTTCTCTATTATAACTGCAATTGCTACCTTTAAACAAACCTCTTCAACTCACTTCGGCACTAGGTTTCCAACAGATGGTGTCAAAACAAAGTGTTATTGCTTTGGCTTCAGCACAAAAAGAGTGGATAGATGTTTTTTTTGTGAATAATGAACGATAGGTTCCCCCCAAAACCCATGAATCAACAATTTTGCGAATCAGTGGCGATTATGTACAAACTGTTTCCAAATAAATGTAACATATTGATTGACAATTTCCCAAATCATTAAAAATTTTAGGGTTACTCGTACTGACAAGTAATATATATGAGAAAGAATAGAATTTCTATACATACTCACTGGTGCTATTATAGGATGCAGTTTTGCCCAATCTAAATGATAAATTACTGTACGGCAATCACACCTAAGTGTTAACAACCCTTACAACATGTCTATTGTTATGTGTTGTGTTTTAGGTTATAACAGCCCTTAATGTCACGCCCCTCTGGAGTGTCGTTTTAATGCTTCTTTGTGCTGCTCTCTTCGATGTTCCTATTTTGCTCTGCTTCAGCTGTTGTCTTTCAAAACTGTTGTCTTTAAATCACAGCCTTGCCATGTGTTTTTCTGTCTCTCTGCATCCCAATTGTTTTTGTGCAACATTTGACGATGTATATATCCCTGTGTGTGTACTGTGAACCATTAAGAAAACGAGTTTCTGTGTGTGTTTGTATGATTAGTTTGTTGCTTTTCATAACCCTTTGTTTGTTGGAGAGCGTGGACGAGGGGCCTGGCACGTGTTGAGAGACGAGTGGTGAAGCCACCTCTGTTCCTCCTACAGGTTCCACCCACATGCTCACCCCAACCAAATTCTTATCGGACCTGCAGCACCCCGACTTCCGAGAGTCCACTAGGGTGTCGTTTGAGGATGCAGACGCCTCAGACGAGTGAGGCAGAGACAGATTGGGAGGGAGGGAGAGAGAAATCACACAGAAAAAGTAAAGGCAGCCGCTCAAGAAGCCCTTTCTGAACTTTAACAGCACAAGGGCTTCCTTGTGGTTCTTTTTTAATCACTCAGTAGTGTTTGATGTACCCCCACCACCTCCTCCTCCTCTTCGTGAAACTCAGGGATGGGTACCTCATGGCCTTTTCTCACCACATAGGCCGCTCTATCAGGATCTGCTATAGCCTCAAAGTCAGCGAGTTTATTCTTGGCGGAGTCCAAACATCTCTGATCATCATACAGTAAAATCACATTGGTTGACCAAATCCTCATCAAGTAGAGAATTTGCTATTACTAGAAAAATGTCAATATTTGAGCAGTGCAGTCAACTACTCAAAAAACACAACTCATGCTGGCTTACAATCCAGTACAAGAGCTTTAACAACATTTATTCCTTTACAAATGCTAATGACTACACTTATCCTGTATACAGTGGTCAGGTTTAGCCCCTTAGTCTTGACATGATATTTTGAGGTTACAGACGTCACAATGTTTAAGAATAGATTGTCACATCGCACATGAAGACATGCCAGTTCCTGCTCAATTTACTTTTTATTTGATTGTTTTATATTAACGCACTAGAAGTGTTTGGCAGACAAATGTTTACTGTACAGTGAGTATAGCAGAAGTCAATAAGAGTGTGGGAAAGATTAGAGTCTGGAGAGGATCATATAACTTGAAAATATATACAAATATTCTCAAAAATATGTGGTCGTTACTTCGCAGACTTCACCTTTTACGGGGTGGCTCCAGAACCTAAATGAGGGAGTACTGTAATAAAATTAACTACAGATTCTCATTTGCAACGGCATCCAGGGTGCAGACAGTAAAGTAAAACAAAGCAAAATAAAAAAGAATTTACATACGACAAAATGTTCAGTGTGAGAGTTTATTTACTTTATTTACTGACACGTGAAACAAGAATTAAATAATGTATACTTAAACACCTAATTCTTCAACCAGTCATATACTGCTAACATATCATTCTAAACACCACTGATGGGCTAAAGGAAATTAGAAATTAATTTTCTAAAAACTGCTACTTTAACCCAGATGAAGCAGCATCACATAAAACAAAAGCAAAAAAACAACCACTGAATCTGCTAGGCTAATGAGTCTGCTAGGCTAATGCTAACATACAGCGGGTACAAAACGTATTCAGATTCCCTTCATTTTTTTTACTTTGTTGTTTTGCAGCCATTAGCTAACCCTAACCCTACACACACTGAGCAGTAACACACAAACAGATCATACAATGCTCACAAGGATTTTTGAGAACGAACAATGCCCATTAGTTGGGGACCTTCTCTGCTTCTTCTTAATGCTTTTAATTGATGACTAGTGTAAAACCCCATCCAAAAATAAAAAGGACTTGAAAATCTATTATACAGCAAAAACACTGATGTATCACTATATACGGGGGTGGGGGGGGGGACACTCATTATACAATGAAAATAAAGAACATATTGTTATTGTGAAGGGTTTGACAGTTTCACTCAAATCTGACAAATGTCATCATTGTAAACGTATTTTTTATGCATCTCTAGTGCTTGATATCGTTGTGACCAGTCAGTCAAAAGTTCGTATTGCATAAAATGTATAAGGATGAGATGCCATGTCATTGCCATGACAAAACTATAACCTTACGAAAATTGTCTGCACATATGCGTTTGAATTGAAAATAATAAAGGCTATAAAGAGAATTGTATGCTGAAGAGCGGCCATGCTTGAGTGGGTTGGCCAGCCCCCATCTCTGCTGCCTCCTTCTGTCATCTCTGTTGGGTGGATTAAATTGCCCCTCAATAGTATCAATGCTCATCGCCAAATGCTCACTCCAGATTTAATCTACCCCCAAATCCATCTTTATTATCACTTTTATTTACTCTGTTTATTTTTATAATGAATCCTTGACCACGGCAATCACCTTAATTTCTTTCAGGACATGGTTGAAGTTCATTGAAGGAGTCCCTTGATGTTGTGTTGTACTATCATCGCATGCTCACATGGCCCACGGCTCGTCAGCAGAAGGTGCCGTTACATAGGACCAATTTGGTGATAATAAAGCAGGACGATTCTATCATTCTTTTCATAAAGGATTGTTTCTGTGTGTGCGAGACGCCTCTGCTGACACAGCGTGTCTATGTTGCATTGCGCCACCTGATAGGCTTTAGCAACCTAACAACTAATATTAAAATGGAGCAAAGAGCTGCCATTGATGTCACTCTGTGTGGTGCTGCTTAGGTCAAAATAATTTACACCCCCAACTGCCACCCCCCCAAAAAAAACAAAAACAAAACACAACTCAGTCGACCACATCTGCAACAGGGTTGTTACTGAAAATAATTGTTTTTCCCTCATTTTGTATGGGATGTCATTTGGAAAGCAACTCACGCTGAAAATAACTGCAGCATTTTGTCACATTTAGCTTCAAACTGTAAAAAAATAGTGTGAATTTCAGTGATTTTTTTCTTCCCCCACTTACATTTAGTCATTACAGTTTGCCAACAGTCATAATGTAAATAATAAATGTTGCACCTACGGCTAAATGTTAAATCAAAATGTTAAATGGAAATGTTAAACACTTACATTGGCCCACACACTCGCTGTGTAGGCATTACTGACGATGTTGTACACACTCACGGTGTCACATCGAAACTAAAATGAACACACCACAGCAAACAGAATAGCATAACTAGAAAATAATGCAATAGATAAAAGAAAGACGAGAAATAATTGACATAAAACATTGACTTGAAATGCTATTTACATCCTCCCAATATTTAGCTAATATGCAAATCCAATTGGTTAACACATCTGTCTCACAGCTGTGAGGACCCGGCTTCAAATCCGACCTTGCTTTTTCTTCCTGTTCCTGCTTGGGTTTTCTCTGGGTACTACGGTTTCCTCCTACATCCCCAAAACATGTGTGGCCGTTTGACTGAGTGTGAATGTGAGTGTGAATGGTTGTTTATATGTGTCCTGCCATTGGCGGGTGACCAGTTCAGCGTCTATGCCGTGATTCGCCCAAAGTGAGCCGGATAGCGACCCCATTGAGGATAAGCGGTGTGGAAAATAGATGGATAATTAAGTTGACATAAATGGTTGTCAATGTGCAGAAAAGTGACTCAAAAATTAAAATCAGTGTTTTTGAACATTGTTTGAAGCTAAATGTGACAAATTATTTTCAACGTGAGCCACTTTGCAAATGGCACTCCATCTTTTTGTTTTGTTTTAGTTATTGTCTTGTTTTAATCTTAATTAGTGAACTTTTTCCATGCGCTTGATTGTTTGTATGTGTGATTGTTTTTTTTCTTCCCATGATCGTTAAAGGTTATTTTTGGCCTATACAGCACCTCATACCACTCGCCTGTGTAACCTTTCCAAGGGCCTCGTGCATACACAATGAGTCCAAATGACCAGTTTTTTTTAAGTTTGCAAAATCAAGTGATAAAAATGAAGTTGATCTAGTCACCAAAGTACTGTATCCCATTGTTTTGATGTTATAATACACAGTTTTTTTCATCTATTGTCTACAATTCTCACACATGACAAACATGCATCCTTGGAGCAGGTCATGAATTATACTCATTGCCATGTCAGTCATTATCTCTCAAAGAAATTTATCGTTACAGCACATCATTCTCATCCCTAACGTAGCCGCTAAAGCGGTCATTTCCAAACAAATTTTGATTCATGATTTGTCAGTCAGCAGTATGTCTGCTCCAGTACATACTGTCTTTTACATTCAACACACAAAATGGCCATCACTTACTTACAAGCAAGTATTTGTGTTTGTTATGAGCTTTAGGTCTAGATTTAGCTACGTACAAGAAGTCAGTATTGTAGTTAATTAGTCCAAAAGCTGTTTGTTTCTGAGGCACAAAGCAAAATGTTTGCACAATTCAGACACAAGTGCACTTGCTGCCTCCGTCCATCTTGGCCACTTTTGGGCGGAATTTGGACAAATAATTCACAGACGACATGCTGCTTTGCAGTGGAAACAAACAATTCAAATTCAAATATTGTTGTGTGTTGTGAGGAGTAAATCAAATGGTCAAGCATTTTTTTGTAAGAAAGAACTTGGGTCACAATTTTATTCAGAATTGTTAGTGAGGCGGTACCACATTTGACAAGACATTTGCTTTACTCCACTCCTCCCCCAAGCAAGTTAAAAGAAAATGTGTCTTCAGCTGTCTTGAAAGTCCATCTAACATTATTATCCCCAAGTATAATGTACAGCTGACATTCAATGTTTTTACAAGTTGATATCTGTTTTTCGTAAATAGTCCCAACAATTTACATGTGTCCATATTAACACTTGGTAGGCTGGAGGCTTGAATTGAGACCTTAAAAGTTAAGGATTTTGATAAGGAATAGTGGAAAGTTATAACTGTTATTATGCTTAAATGAATATTTTAACATTGCTAACTGGTATACAAGTGTAAAAATAAGTTCACCTCTTGGTCAAGGTCAGTTACAATACAGATTTTGAACATTCTTTCTTGTCAAACAACTACAAAAATAATTTAACTTCTGCTACTAGTAAATGTTACCTAACATAAGTTTGACAACAAATTTGGTGTCCTCTGTGTGTGTGAGTCTGCTAAAACCATGCTACTTCAGGAGTACTACAGTACTATGTACTATTAGGCCTGAGCCCTGCCATAGAGCAAACATCCATGGGTAATCAAAGCTCGAGCCTAACAAAAAAACTTTATAATTGCCTATACATGCCACAAGGTAGCAGCAAAGCCCTACTTTTGTCTAAATGAAATTCCACAACTCACTTCAACACAGTTCATTGACAAAACGAACTGTTTGTGTTCTGTTGATGGTCAAAACTTACTTTTAGGTTGATAAAAAGTGTCAAAAATGTATCTGACTGAAAGAGAATAAATACTGTAGTAGTAAACTTAATGTGGAGAAGGAGTAAAAAACATAATGCAACAACTACCACTAGTTTTTGCAACCTGCATATCTTACATCTACAGCGTTTACGTTCAGTACCACTATCTCCCTGTTCAATATAGAATAGAGGTACATCGAGTAATTAAGAGCAACAGCTGAAAACACATTTTTCCTCTGTGCCTGTGGTAATGCACATATTTAACTTTCCTTTACTATATTTGTTTGTGTCCTCAGGATCAACCAACATCTTTACCCCCACCAGCCTGCTCGAGCAGCTCAAGGCCATGAATAAACCAGATGAGGAAGTGACAAGTTAAAAAACCCCAGTCATCTAATCTCTCTCCTCCTTAATTTCCTCTTTACCTTTACCATTCCTTTATCGGGTATGCATCTTGCTTGAGAATAAAAAAAAAATATTATTATAAAAAGAGACATCTAAGATGACAAAAAAATATGTTGAAACAAGAATAAAAACTATTCTCGTCTTTTACAATGGATGCAATGAAAGAATCTGATTTAAATATCCAAACAGGTGGCCATTTAAAAATGAACATACCAAAATGTCGAAGTGTAGTGTATGCTATCCAACCCCGTAGACTATGTCAAATCTAGAGCTGTCCTCGTTGATCGCCCTGGGTCACCTGCTTAGTGTCAGTGTCATGAAACTGGGCGGAGGAGGGATGTGCTGTTCGTAGTTGTAAAATATCGCATCTCAATCAACATGCAATATATATAAATATATATAAATATATATTCAACTGAAGAGATGGCCCATTTAAGATGTTTGTATCAAGTAGCATGCTCGGACTTGTCTGGACTGTTAAATGTGTTTGTATCCCGTGTGGATGTTTTTGGGAGCTAGCTTCCCCCCCCATGATTTTGTGTTTGGATACTCTACTGAAAGATCTTGCCGCTTTCAAAACCACAACCGAAGCAACTCAGCCTACTGGTTCAGACTATGCAAGTTCACCGTGCAAATACACGCGTGGTCACGTTGTGTTCGGTTATGTTGCAAAGCTGCTGGCTCCACAGTGCTCACAAAAGAGGAATTTTCGTGAGAATTTTAACTACTGAATACTAAACAAGTCCAGGTTGACAAATCAAACATCAAGCGATACCATTGTACCAGGCACACGCACAGATATTTTGGGGGCAAGTGCTCAAGCAAAAGTAAAAAGTGCACCCGTCGTCAAAACTATTCATACAATGAATCAATTGTAAAACATGCAATGAATGATGTAAAAAAATGGCATACATGAAAAAATGACAGTTCAATTAAGTGATAACGATGGCAACCCACCCACCAGATTTTGTTTCCGTAAAAGCTACACATTTATTTGATAGTTATGCATTAAATGTATGTATTTATTTATGTTAACACAGTCAACACTGTCAATAACACTGTAGAACTACGAACAAAGAAAGTGACAGGAGGCTACAGTGGTTATGATATGGAAACCCACCCCTGTACAAATGGCAACTTGGGAAGTTTTCAGAAGGTACAATTCTCCCAAGGAGTCAAATAAATGCCCAACAAAACCCTTAACAAAAAAATGTGCTTCAGCAAAATGACCACTTTGTTTGTCTAGGGCAAAAGGCCAGATGCTTGAGCACCATCTTGGCAATAAGTGTGCACACGCCTGGACATGACTGGAGTTGCAGGTGAAGTATAAAGTATAATAAAGTTTTTGAGGGGTGTCTGTGGATGTTGTGACAAAGCCACAACACTGGAGGATTTTGAATAGAATCATCCCTCCTCCGACTGTGAAGACTATGAAGTATTCAATTGACACCCTTCTCTTACCCTCCCGTCATTGTCACATTTTCATGTTGAAAATTGCTTGCTTCTTCTATTGTCATGAATATTAGTCAAGAAAGCCTCTTGTATTTCAGTATTGTATCCTTTAATCTTCTTGCTCAGCACTGTTGTTTCACTGCATCATGCACTCGGTAGTATTGTGTATTTGCCATATGTTGCTGTTTAATGTCTCAGTGTTGATTGGTGATATTACGAACTGTGAAGTAATGCTAACTTTCCTTTCTTGATGCCAATAGGACGCCACACTGTATTTGTGATGTTTTAGCTGTAGATGTTAGCTGGGGGGGAAAAAGAAAAATCTATATTTTATTTGCCTGAATTTCTGCTGTTGCAACGTAAATCCTCTTCAGTGGTGAATGGCTTTGCAAAAAGTAAAATAATAAAAAACAATAATCATCATTTTCTCCATCTTTCCTCTTTTCCCGTCCAAACAAGTTCACTATTGCAGTATAACAAGGTTTTTGTGCTGCAAATGGTTTTTTTCCCCAGATTTATTTGCCGTTCTATATGATGAACTGTCAAATTGCTTGACTTATTTCAGAACTATTTATCTGAGAACGATATCACATTGCTCTGTCCTTAAACTGTTTAAGTTATTGGGAATATATGTTTGCAAGTGTTGAAGCACAAACAATACTTCCATGTGGAACTTATATGTACTAAGGCTGTCGAATAAATTGGCTTCCATTACATTGAAGACTCTTTATTTATTAGTTGTTAAATGAATAACTAATGCGGATGTGATGACAAATGAATATTTTTGTGTACTTACTACTATTCAGAGTTAAAAAGGTGGATGGCTGTTTTAAATCAGTGGTAGTGACATACTGTAAATACCATGGTGAGATGTGTAGAGTTGAGGGTACTCTTATTTTTAAAATGCCACATCAGATTTGGGTGGGACATATTTTGGTTGTGACCTGTAGTGTAGGTGTCATATCCTCCAGAAGTGGACTGGTGTTGTGATACCTCATATATACATATTTTTTTAATGAATGTTTTACATCAGTGGTTGTGACAGTGAAAAATGCATAATTCATGAGACTGTTTTTAAACGCCACATCAGATTTGGACAGGACCTCTTTTGTTGGAGATCTGGGGTGGTGTAGTGTCCCCTAGAAGGGTACTGTTCTTGTGACATCAAAGGGGGTTATTTCTAATCCTTTTTTTTTTTTTTTTTAAATCTGTATGCATTCATATCCACTGCTAACCGTTCCTGCTCTGGTCACCTGACCGTGGTCGGGAGACACAGGGGAGACGTCTTCTCTGGGCCCGAGGTTGTCCTCCACGGGGTTAACTCCCTTCTCTCATCACAACGCCGAAGCTCGATGGTGGGAGAAGTAATATCACGGAGCATCGACTCGCTGTTATACTCGCTTTATTGGCTCTTCGCACACAACACTTCCCGATCCCCGTAAACCAATTTTCTTTTTCCCTCTCACACTTGCTTCTGCTCAAAATGCATGTGCAGTCCATCTCACCCACACATGAACACACACGCCCACCTGCCCGAAACCCGCAACACTACCCCCAGTCTGGATGGCACTAAAATAATGCCACTCCATCACAGCAACGTATGAACTGCTATACATAATTGTGAAACCTTAACGTAGACTGAAACAATGGCTTGGCTTATTGTTTAAGGCTTACACAGGTACACAATCAAAAATTAGGAGATAGAAGCTAAAGTCCAATTCAATAGTCACTATGTGGCGACCGGGAAAAATAAAAGAAATACTAGTAGACAATGAGGTGCAGCATCAACAAACAGTTGTTGTTTTCCTTTCGGGGTCACCACACTTTATCATCTCAGATGAATGCATATATATGTTTGGCACAATTTTTTTTTTTTTTTTTTTTTTACACTGGATGTCCTTCCTGACACAACCCTTCTCAGGGAGTGGAGGCCCCAGTGGGATACGAACCCACAACCCCTGGTTAACCAAACCAGTGCTCCAACCACTGAGCTACGGGGCCTCTCATCAACAAACAGTATTGGATCAAAAGCACAATTTCAACAGCATTTTTTTTAAGATAGGAGATCAACGAAAATAGCTCCGTAAACATTTTAGAAACCCAACACAATATAATTTTAACCAGTCACTCGAGTCTCTCCCAGAACAGTTAGGCAGTAGAAGGGACGTCCAACTACGTGACCCACACACCATACCTGTTGGGTGCCCTACGGTGATGTCCACGTCATTACCCTTGCACGGCCAAAGGGCGTGACCCACCCATTGCACCCCCACTATCCTCATTTCCTGCATGAAAAACAGAGGTTGGGCTGAGAAGAACCACAGTGGGGCCTGTCGCCGTTGCGATGGAGGTAGGATCGGCACCGAAACCAGCATCCCTCGTACTGGAGAACAGGTCTTGTAATCACATATCACAGTCTACTGGGTCCTCCTCCAAGGCTGGTGGTGTAATATCTGTAGGCCTCCATTCTTGAGCTTGGCCTAGGGCCCAGCTGTTGTCCAGGGGGTCACGGCAGCAGTAATGCTTCAGCTGATCATGGTGGACAACTTTCATCTTGGCTCTCGGGTTGTTCTGAATCTGGTAGATCAGATCGTCTAATTGACCCAGGATAAAGAATGGCGCTTCGTATGATGGGAGGAATTTCTGGACTTTATTATTGACGCGACGGCTTCCTTTAACTAGGTACCACACAGGATCTCCGATCTTGTACTCCGTGTGGCAGGAAGTTTCGTTATATTGTCTTTTAGCGGGTGTAACTGACTCGCCCAGGGGATCTCTGGCGATGAGGTGCTCCAGCATCTGCTACGCGTACTCTGGACCAGTCGGTTGGTTGTCTGGGTCAGGAGGCAAACCTGCAACAAGGTCTACTGGTTCACTTACTTCTCTCCCAAACATCATGAAGTTCGGAGTGAATCTTGTCACGCTGTGCTTGGTGGCCCTGTATGCCATGACAGCATAGGGGACCGTAAGGTCCCAGTCCCAATGACAACATTCTGCTATGGAAGCCAGGATTTTCTCGAGAGTGGCATTAAAGCATTCAACTTGTCCATCTGACTCAGGTCTGAATGGCGTGGTGTGAGTTTTGTCTATGCCGAACAGGCTGCACATCCCTTGGAATACTTCAGACTCAAAATTACGGCCCTGATCACTATGCAGAGCTTGAGGTATCCCATAGCGACACACCCACTCAGACGCAACAACTTCAGCGACAGTCACAGCTTGCTCATCAGGAATCGGGAACGCCTCCGTCCTCTTTGTAAAATAATCCTGTATCACCAGCAGATTGTGGTTCCTGTGCTCAGTTTCATTCAGCGGTCCCATAATATCCAGGGCAATGCGTTCCATCGGGGCTCCCACTCGGACAGATTCCATTGGAGCTTGTGGTCTTTTATGGGGGCGAGCTCTGGAAGCACAGCTGGTACAAGTTTGGCACCAGAAGCTAACATCTTCCCTCATGTGGTACCAGTAGTATCGAGTTCTTAGTTTGGCCATGGTCCGCTCCACGGCAAAATGTCCACCTACAGGCCCTTTGTTTATCTGACTCATCACCTCCGGTTGTAGCTTGCGTGGCAGCATGATTTATGGGTAGAAACCAGTATCATTGGGGCAGTAGAAGCGACGGACCAGAACCCCATCTCGAAGGTTCAGCCGTTTCCATTGAGACCAGTACGTCTTGATTGAGAGCACAGCACCGATACCTGTATCCCTTGCATCAGTGTCTAGCACCATGTCACCATGGTCCAGTGGATAGCCGAGGACAGGGGCTGAGGTGAGGCGACGCTGAAGCTCATCAAAAGCTGCTTGGTGCTTTGAATGCCACTGGAAGGGAGCCTTCTTCTTTGTGAAGTTATGCAGTGGTTCGGCTATTGAAGCAAAGTCCTTTATGAACCAGTGGTAGTAGGGGGCCAGTCCGATGAAGCGTTGGACGTCCTGGATCGATGCTGGGATCCATGGCCACACCACATTTGGACACTATATTGGCCAGATATGCAACCTGGCGACAAAATAGGCAACATTTGGCTGGTTTTAATTTCAAATTAGCTTGCTGAAGTTTGTCGAATACCTGACCCAACCGCTGAAGCATCTCCGGCCCATCCTTGGCCAGCACGATGATGTCGTCCAAATCGACCAAGCAGGTCTCCCACTCCATGCCATCTAGCACACCATCCATCAGCCACTGGAATGTTGCCGGAGGATTGCAGAGTTCGAACAGCATGATGTTTCACTTGAAGAGGCCTGTACGAGTGGAGAAGGCTGCTGCTCTGCGGGCTCTCGGTGGCATCTCTACCTGCCAGTAACCTGATGCAAGATCTAACGTGCTGAACCATTTGGCAGTGGGGAGTGTATCCAGCGTATCCCGGATATGGGCTAGCGGGTATGCATCAGTTATGGTGCGGTCGTTG
The DNA here is from genome assembly GCF_019802595.1 of Syngnathoides biaculeatus. Taxonomy (NCBI): domain Eukaryota; kingdom Metazoa; phylum Chordata; class Actinopteri; order Syngnathiformes; family Syngnathidae; genus Syngnathoides; species Syngnathoides biaculeatus. Next base: position 5,369,090 of record NC_084656.1, read on the forward strand.
AGGCCTCTGTAATCAGAGCAAAGATGGTACATCCCATCCTTCTTACGTATACCATAACTATGGGGGAGCCCCAGCTGCTGTTGCTATGTTGGGCGACACCACACTCCAGGCTGTTGCGGATCTGCTTGTCTGCATCCTGTTGTTTTTCTCCCCATCCTACGTGGCGGTTGCTTAATAGGGGCACCCGGGTGGGTCAGGATGTCACGTTCGGCCCAAGTCTGCAGGCCCTGATGAAAACACGTGCCTGTAACTACAAAGCACACACTTAAGTTGGAGTTGTTCATGGACATGGAGTTCGGTGGCGCTTTGATCATAGAGTTCCTGCAGGTGCAGACGGACCACAGGCGGGCTAGCCAGTGTGTCAGAGGCTGGCAATACACTGGACGGCTGCACAACTTCGGCTGGTTGGAGCAGGCCGGCAATGGCACCTTCTTTAATAATGACAGCCTTGTTGCCAGGGTAGTAAAGGCGATGAGGGACAACTTTGGATGGCCCGGTGTTGACCAAGACTCTGGCAAAGAGGACATTTTGTCCTTTTACTAGACTTTCCATTAATATGCTGGCACACAGCACTCTGTAAACAGCCATCCTTAGGTATGAACTTATGTGGTTTACCCATCCTATAGAGGGTCTTCTGGCCAGTTGTCAAGTTTGCAGTCTTCCCAATGTTGATGTTAACTGAATGACACCTGGGAAAACCTGTGCAGGTGCTTTGAGTTTCATTTTTGTTTAGTGTCCGACACATATTTTATTTAGTCATTTATGGCCTGGAAAATTTAGACTGATTTCTTCGCAGTATTCTAATTTTTTAAATTCGTGATTTTGTGGATTTTATGAGTTGGAAGCCCAAATTATATATATTTGAAGTTGTTTAAATTGGTTGCCCTCAATCTACCATTTACTGAGGTTTAACATTTTGAATACAACTATGAAAATAAACCTTCTCCGTGACATTACAATTTTTGGGAAAAGGAATAATACGGGGGTAAGCAATGCTGTGCGTCTGTGGATGCAGATTCATCTTGCTTTATGAGTCTCTGCTTATTTGCGCGTGTTTCAGACCTTAGGGGTACAAGAAATGAAATCCCAGTAAAGGTAAATGTAGTGAACTGGCAGTGCTCAGTATGAACCCAAAAATAAGTGTTTTTACTCCCTAAAAGTACAACAGAAACCGTGTTAGCTAAGGTTGTCGCTTCAAGACTGCTAAGTAGAAAAAGAGCTCCCAAATTGCTAATTTCACCACAAAAAATTATTAGGCATGATCACAAAGTTAATTTTTATGTTGTGAATACAGATTTCTGCTTTGATATTTTTATGATACCATCATAATGGGTGAATATGGATTTTTTTTATAACTAGAAAATATATACACAATGGTCTGCCAGGAGTGCACCATCCTGTCTGGGGAAAAAAAAGTAAAATCTCAACTTCAAGGTATGTGAAAATGTGAAATTTTACAAACACACTTACAAAGTTATTAAATATCCCATCACAGTTCAACTAATGGATGGATGGTGCTCATTATTATTTTTATTTGATGCCTCCATCACTGTCACCATAAGTCCTAAAAGTCCAAGCAGTGACTTTGTGTCCTCTTCCATCCTGTGCATCAGCTCGCTACTAAACTGGAAGAACCTTTTGTCCGAGCGCTCCAAATACTCCAACAGGCCATCACTTGGTCGCTTGCATTTTGCTGTATGCAAAAACAATTGAAATAAATAAATCAATTCCAATGGTCCCTCGTACCGCTGCGAGCAAGAGTAATCAGAAAAATAAGAAATCCTGGAGGCATAAGGTCCATAAAAATATTCCAATAATCAAAGTTCTAAAATCTTACGCCTTTTGGTTGTTGAACTTTCCCTGGAACTAGAGGACGGTGAAGGTGAGTTACATTGGAGAGGTTGTAGATCGTCACTGCTGTCAACTGGCATGGCATCAGCAGATAAACCTATAAACAACATAACACTGTTGAATACTTTCAAAATACAATGGCCGGAAAGTGGGCCAACATAGTTCAGGTAGTCGGACTTGTGGTGCCAGGACAAAAACAAAAAGAAAAAAAAAATAACTCCCTGCAAAATAATTACACAATTAAGTTTGTCACATTGAGGATGAATAAAACCAACCATTAGCAGTTTTAATTACTAAAAATGCAAAAAAAGTAAATTAATGTACTTTTTTAGAAAACTTTTTGGATCTTTATCAGCCAGTTACTAAACTTGATAAATGATTTTAAATTGATATTTGTCACAACCTGCAAGGAATCCATGGAGGGCCGGCCTTGGCAAAGGTGACATAGGCGGTTGCCAACGGCGCAATCTGATGGGATAGGGGGAGGTGGGCGCGCACTGCCAGTGCCCTCCCATTCGGAAAAAAGAAATATTATCATAAAATAAATTATGATGCCCAATGGTGTCCTTTTGTTTTTGTCTTGAAAATGACAAAATAAACATTTACACATTTGTCACGACCCATCGGTGTGGGGGAGGACCCAAATGCAGGACTCCAGAGACGCAGAGGCAGTTCGGGAAAAGTGTTTATTCATTCCAAGGTCGGGGATCAGGCAGACAGTCAACTGGAGCAGGAACAAGGAAGTGCTGGAACGAGGCATGGATGGCAACGAAAGCCAGATCGTCCGCTGGGTGCTATAAGTGCTGGGGTTCATTATCACCGATGAGGTGCAGGTGTGCGCCTCGGAATCAACGCAGGTGTGTAGGAGACCAGCACAGCCAGGGCTGCGACCGGCAGGACCATGACAACATTTGTCACTTGGCAAGTCACGTCCACAACATTGGGGGGTAGCATCTCAAGTGAGTGAATGAGTGATCAGTTAAAAGTTTATTTTATTTACTTTTTTTTTGCCATGAACAAGAAACGGGAAGAAAGAAAGGATGTTAAAATATCAAACAACCAACATATTTTTTAAATTTCATTTTGTATGAAGAACATGTTTGCGCTAGCTAGCTTGTAATAAAGTTAGCATTAGGTTATCATGCTGATGTCGGGTAACTAGACATCCTCTTTTGTGATGTGATGTGTCCGGCTGAAATAAATTTCAGAGCATTCTTTCAAGCCAATGACTCTTTAAGTAAACCTGACAGAAACAGAAAATGGATGAATAAAACCATTTCATAAGGTACTCTGTGGAAGAAGGACCTCTTGGTCAATTCCTGAGTGTGCCAAACAGGTAAGGGGTGCGCAAAGTGTTGATCGCGATTGACTGGAGCAGTTTTGGTCGATCATGTGACAGCGTGGCATAAGAAAAAAAATATATATTTTTTTTGTGTAGTGACAAGAACATACGTACATAAGTACAAAAACAAATAAAACTGTTCTGATGGGAATGTAAATGCTGTAATCTGAAATGTTTCAATAAGCCATGAAATTTTAATGGATGATACACGTCCAATGTTGCTCAGAGTGGTCAAAAGCTCAGAGACTTGGTATGTTTACCTAGGCATGAAAACTTCTTCTTCTTCTTCTTTTCCTTTCGGCTTGTCCCGTTAGTGGTCGCCACAGCGTGTCATCTTTTGCCATCTTAGCCTATCTCCTGCATCTTCCTCTCTAACCTCAACTGCCCTCATGTCTTCCCTCACCACATCCACAAACCTTCTCTTTGGTCTTCCTCTCGCTCGTTTGCCTGGGAGCTCCATCCTCAGCATCCTTCTACCAATATACTCACTCTCTCGCCTCTGGACATGTCCAAACCATCGAAGTCTGCTCTCTCAAATCTTGTCTCCAAAACATCCAACTTTGGCTGTCCCTCTAATGAGCTCATTTCTAATCCTATCCAACCTGGTCACTCCGAGCGAGAACCTCAACATCTTCATTTCTGCCACCTCCATTTCTGCTTCCTGTTGTTTCTTCAGTGCCACCGTCTCTAATCCGTACATCATGGCTGACCTCACCACTGTTTTGTAAACTTTGCCCTTCGTCCAAGCAGAGACTCTTCTGTCACATAACACACCAGACACCTTTCGCCAGCTGTTCCAACCTGCTTTGACCCGTTTCTTCACTTCCTTACCACATGCACCATTGCTCTGGATTGTTGACCCTAAATATTTGAAGTCGTCCACCCTCGCTATCTCTTCTCCCTGTAGCCTCACTTTTCCCCCTCCACTTTTCTCATTCACGCGCATATATTCTGTTTTACTTCGGCTAATCTTCATTCCTCTCCTTTCCAGTGCATGTCTCCATCTTTCTAATTGTTCCTCTGCATGCTCCCTGCTTTCACTGCATATCACAATATCATCTGCGAACATCATGGTCCAAGGGGATTCCAGTCTAACCTCATCTGTCAGCCTATCCATTACCACTGCAAACAGGAAGGGGCTCAGAGCTGATCCCTGATGCAGTCCCACCTCCACCTTAAATTCCTCTGTCACACCTAAGGCACACCTCACCATTGTTCTGCTGCCATCATACATGTCCTGTACTATTTTAACATACTTCTCTGCCACACCAGACTTAGGCATGCTGTACCACAGTTCCTCTCTTGGTACTCTGTCATAGGCTTTCTCTAGATCCACAAAGACACAATGTAGCTCCTTCTGACCTTCTCTGTACTTTTCCACGAGCATCCTCGAGGCAAATAATGCATCTGTGGTACTCTTTCTAGGCATGAAACCATACTGTTGCTCGCAGATACTTACTTCTGTCCTGAGTCTAGCCTCCACTACTCTTTCCCATAACTTCATTGTGTGACTCATCATCTTTATTCCTCTATAGTTTCCACAGTTCTGAACATCGCCTTTGTTCTTAAAAATGGGGACGAGGACACTTTTCCTCCATTCTTCAGGCATCTTTTTGCCCGCTTGTATTCTGTTGAATAAGTTGGTCAAAAACTCCACAGCCATCTCTCCAAATTGCTTCCATACCTCTACCGGTATGTCATCAGGACCAACTGCCTTTCCATTTTTCATCCTTTGTAGTGTCTTTCTGACTTCCCCCTTAGTAATCATTTCCACTTCCTGGTCCTTCACTCTTGCCTCTTCAACTCTTCCTTCTCTCTCATTTTCTTCATTCAACAACTTCTCAAAGTATTCTTTCCATCTATTTAGCACACTACTGGCACCAGTCAACACATTTCCATCTCTATCCTTAATCACCCTCACCTGCTGCACATCCTTCCCATCTCTATCCCTCTGTCTGGCCAACCTGTAGAGATCCTTTTCTCCTTCTTTCGTGTCCAACCTGGTGTACATGTCTTCATATGCCTCTTGTTTAGCCTTTGCCACCTCTACCTTTGCCCTACGTCGCATCTCGATGTACTCCTTTCGCCTCTCCTCAGTCCTCTCAGTATCCCAGTTCTTTGCTAATCTCTTTCCTTGTATGACTCCCTGTATTTTGGGGTTCCACCACCAAGTCTCCTTCTCCCCTTTCCTACCAGATGACACACCAAGTACTCTCCTGCCTTTCTCTCTTATTACCTTGGCTGTCGTTGTCCAGTCTTCCGGGAGCTTCGGTTGTCCATCGAGAGCCTGTCTCACCTCTTTCCGGAAGGCCGCACAACATTCTTCCTTTCTCAGCTTTCACCACATGGTTCTCTGCTCTACCTTTGTCTTCTTAATCTTCCTACCCACCACCAGAGTCATCCTACATACTACCATCCTATGCTGTCAAGCTACACTCTCCCCTACCACTACTTTACAGTCAGTAACCTCCTTCAGATTACATCGTCTGCACAAAATATAATCTACCTGCAAGGTTCTACCTCCGCTGTTGTAGGTCACTATATGTTCCTCCCTCTTCTGGAAATAAGTGTTCACTACAGCCATCTTCATCCTTTTTGCAAAGTCCACCACCATCTGTCCCTCAAAGTTCCTTTCCTGGATGCCGTACTTACCCATCACTTCTTCATCGCCCTTGTTTCCTTTACCAATATGTCCATTACAATCCGCACCAATCACAACTCTCTCGCTGTCTGGGATGCTCAGAATTACTTCATCTAGTTCCTTCCAGAATTTCTCTTTCAACTCTAGGTTACATCCTACCTGTGAGGCATAGCCGCTAACCACATTATACATAACACCCTCAATTTCAAATTTTAGTCTCATCACTCGATCTGATACTCTTTTCATCTCCAAGACATTCTTAGCCAGCTCTTCCTTTAAAATAACCCCCACTCCATTTCTCTTCCCATCTAGAGATGGCGTGAATCCTTTTGCGGCCTCCAGCAGGGAGGACCGTTGCCTGGCTGCGGACTAGGGCGCTGTGGCGTCCGGTATGAATTCGCCGGGGACCCGCAGTGGCTGGCCGTAGACGAGTTCGGCGGATGAGGACAACAGGTCCTCCTTGGGGGCGCACCTGAGGCCGAGCATGACCCACGGGAGATTATCCAATCAGTTGCCGTCCGTCAAGCTGGCACGCAGGGCTGCTTTCATGGAGCGGTGGAACCGCTCGCAGAGACCGTTTGCCTGGGGTTGATAGGCGGTAGTGCGGTGTAGCTTGACCCCCAAACTCTCAGCGACTGCGTTCCTGAGTTCAGAGGTAACCTGAGGGCCACGGTCGGAGGAAAGGTCGCACGGGGTCCCGAAGCGTGCAACCCACGTGCCGATGAACGCCCGGGCCACGTCTGACAACGTTGTCGAGGAGAGGGGAACGGCTTCGGGCCAGCGGGTCGTCCTGCCCACCATGGTGAGCAAGTAGGTGAAACCGTGCGAGGGAGGAAGTGGACCTACCAAGTCGACGTTGACGTGGTCAAACCTCCTCTCGGGGACAGCGAAGGGCTCCAAGGGGGCTTTTGTGTGGCGATGCACCTTAGCCCACTGACAGGCCACGCACGAGTCGACCCAGGCCTGCAAATCTTTCTTAAGACCGCGCCACACGAACTTCTGGGCCACCAGCCTCACGGACGGTTTCCTTCCGGGGTGGGAGAGGTTGTGGACCGCCTCGAAAACAGCTCGCCGCCAGTTTGCAGGGACCAGCGGCCGAGGCTTGTCAGCCGAGAGGTCGCACAGCAACCTGACGCCCGAGTCACCAACCGCGACTTCCTCCAGGCGCAAACCCGTGTCAGAAGTCTTGAGGGCCTGCACCCCGTGGTTCGAGGCCTGGTCTGCGCTCATGCGGGAGCAGTCGAGACCCAGATGCACAGTGCCGACGATCTCCCTGGAGAGGCAGTCCGCGACCACATTGGATTTGCTGGCAATGTGTTGGATGTCCGTAGTGTACTCCGAGATTAACGACAGTTGGCGTTGCTGGTGGGCGGACCACGGCTCGGCCACCTTGGACATGGCGAAAGTGAGGGGTTTATGGTCCACATATGCCGTGAACTCACGGCCTTCCAATAGGGAGCGGAAGAGGCGGATCGCCAGCCAGAGGCCGAGGAACTCCCTATCGAACGTGCTGTATTTGCTCTCTCTGGGGACCAGCTGACGGCTGAAAAAGGCAAGCGGTTGTCATGCGCCGCCGACCCACTGTTCGAATACGGCTCCAACAGCGTAGTCCGATGCATCGGTAGTGAGAGCGACAGGTGCCCCTTGGGTCGGGTGGGCCAGCATAGCGGCACGACTCAGCGCGGCCTTCGTAGCCTCGAAGGGTTCCATCCTTTCGGCCGTCCATTCAACATCCCGGTTGGGGGCCTTGTCTTTAAGAGCCTCATAGAGTGGACGCATGATGTGGGCTGCCCGGCGGATGAACCATCAGCAGGAACTCCTGGAGGCCCCGAGCCGAGCGAGGTCGGGGAAAAGCGGAGACGGCCTCCACCTTTGCCGGAAGGGGGGCGGCGCCGTTCTTGTCTATGAGGTTAGGAACTGGATAGAGGCCACCCCGAAAACACACTTCGCCGGGTTGATGATCAGGCCATGCTGCTCAAGTCTTGCGAAAAGGTCGCGGAGGTGCATCAGATGTTCATCCTCCGAGGAGCTGGCGACGAGGATGTCATCCAAATAGACAAACACAAATGGCAAGTCCCTGAGCACAGAATCCCTTAAACGCTGGAAAGATTGTGCCACGTTTTTAAGACCAAACGGCATCCTCAGAAACTCGAACAGTCCAAACGGAGTGATTACAGCTGTCTTGGGAACGTCTGAGGGGTGCACAGGAACCTGGTGATACCCGCGCACCAGGTGGACCTTGGAGAACAGGTTTTTGCCCGCCAGATGGGCTGAGAAGTCCTGAATGTGTAGAACAGGGTAGCAGTCGGGCAAAGTGGCGTCGTTAAGGCGGTGGTAGTCACCACACGGTCGCCACCCGCCACTCGGTTTAGGGACGATGTGTAGCGGTGAGCCCCACAGGCTATCCGAGCGGCGGACGATGCCCAGGCGCTCCATGTTGGCAAACTCGGACTTAGCGACTGCTAGCTTCTCGGGGTCAAGCCGTCGGGCCCTCGCGTGAATCGGGGGGCCCTTGGTCTCAATGTGGTGCTCGACCCCATGTTTAGTCGTGGCAGAGGAGAAAGTGGGCCGTGTCAAGCCAGGGAACTCACCAAGGAGGAGCTGATACTTGGTGCCGTCCGAGAGCAAACTGGAGAGACCGCCATAAGTCGCCTCATTGCGGACGCAGGCGACCGTGGAGAAAGTCAGTGCATCCATCAGACGGCCCCTCTTAACATCCACCAGCAGCCCGTGGGCACAAAAAAAATCAGCGCCGAGGAGAGGGAATGAGACATCAGCAGTGACAAAGTCCCATGTGAAGCGCTGACTCCCGAAACATAAGTCCTCAGTCCTCATGCCATCAGAGCGGATAGGGGAGCCATTAGCGGACAGTAGGGGTGGCCCATGAGTCCCGCCAGCAGCGTCCTGCGCAGTGGCCGTCAGGACGCTCCTCTGGGCGCCGGTGTCGCAAAGGAATTTGCGCCCGGAAAGGTTGTCCTTGACGAACAGCAGCCGGCTCTTCGTGCCCACGCTCACGGCCGCTGCGAAGCGTGGGCTTTGGCGTTTCCCGACGCGTCGTAGTTGCAAGGGGCGTGGCACCTCTTTGCTTTCGCACCGAAACGGGCATGGAAGTAGCACAAGCCTGTGCCAGCACGGCCGTCGGTGGCGATGGGGGCCCTGCTGGATGCCACCCCCGCGCCCGGAGGCGAGTAACTGCGCATATATGTCGCGCCCAGCGTCTCAGGGGAGAAGCGCTGGGTGGCCAGGAAGAAACGGTCGGCCTCCTCGGCCAGGGCCCGGGGCTCAGTGACAGTACTAATAGCGAGCGCCGTCGGAACATGTGGTGGCATGTGCCTGAGAAACAGTTCCATGAAAATGAAATTGGGCTCTTCCGTGCCCAGCAGGTTTAGCATCATTTCCATGAGTTCGGAAGGTTTGCTGTCCCCCAGTCCATTAATAGCCAACAGACGTCGGGCACGTTGCGGCCTTGAAAGCTCAAAAACCTTGAGCTCCCGAGTGCTGAGACAATGTGGTAGTAACGCGTGGAATCATCTGAGATCCCGCAGAGGGCGAACTGAGCCTCCGTCTGCGCGAACCACGCTGCCCTGGACGTCTCCCAAAACTCCGGCAATTTGAGGATGGCGGTTGCCATGTTCGTTTGAGTCTCGAAAACGCCGGGACTGACGTCGGGGTCACCAGTGTAGCGCCAGAGTAAAGGAGTCGGAGGCGGAGTGTCGGACACAGGAACAAAACTCGTTTTATTGTTCGACATCAAAACACTACTCCCATAACGACGGGAACTCTTTTAACCTTTTACTCTGGAAGCGCAACAACAAAAACAGTCCGTGCGGAACCCCGCACCCCAACTCGAGGTCCCACGGGTGAATTATGTAAACACTACACTTTCCTCTGACACTAATTTCAAGATGGCTACCTCGTTTTCCGAACATCTATTGAACTTCCGTAGAGCCATCCTGCGAAACAAATACTCGTAAACGAATCATGTGCGGTGGAGGGAAAGGGGGAAGCAAATTTAATTTAAAAATGGGAGCTTGATCCTGGCTCTAACCACTGATCTAAAAAAAAAAAAGACTGGATGGTTCATTGGCCACCAAAACTGAAGTCGCCATCCGCCATCTTGATACTCCCAAAATAACCTTGCCGACTTATGCAGCGACAGTTTCGTGGCTGTGAGAAAACATTCCACAGTTAAATTAGAAAGATTTACTTTGACACTGTTAAAGTTTGTTTGTAATTTTTTAAAATTTTCTGATGAGCTTAATTCACTTGAACAACGTTTTGTTTACGGTTATTGTTGTTCACTGTTCACGCTCTGCTTCACCTTTATAAGATTTTCGTGAAAAAGCCATGTAAATATTTTCCCAAACTTCATCAGTGGATAATGGAGAAAACACATTTTCTGTGAAATTTTTTATGCATTTCATAATAGAGAACTCTGCAAATTGAATTAGATTTTCAAATGTGAGGAAACAAGTTAAAAATTTCTGTCTGAAATAGGACGTTGCAGAGACAACAATGAACGATGCATTTAGCATGTATTTTCCACTTGCGAGTTGTTATTTCCAAAAAATATATCCAACTGATTGACTTAAAATTTAATATTTTTATTACAAAAAATGCTTAGTTTTTTTGCTATGTTATGTTTGCTTCACAGCGTATTTTGGGAAAATTTAACATGTCATGGAAATCAGGCCCTGGGTAATATGAAAAGTTTCTTGGTCGTCACTGTGTTATATGTCTTTCCTTTGCATTAGCCTTCCTTGACTTACCAAGTCGAATTAAAAATCCTTCATGTTACCAGAACTGAAAAAATGTCAACCTCACACGACCAGTTTTAATTCTTCATGCCAAACTTTGAGAAAAAACCCCACCATAATCCAACATGCAAACTATGTCCTCCACATGTTTTGATGCCGGACAGTGGCTTCAACCAATCGACACCACTCGATGTTTTTGCGCTACCCAGCCTTTTTTTTCCGTATCATGTAGTAAAACCGATGAGACAGCGACAACAACGTCACGTCAGCGCGCAGCCCGGATAGTAAAAATTTTGTGTCATCTCAGATGAACGCATATATATATATGTGTGGCACAATTTTTACGCCGGATGCCCTTCCTGATGCAACCCTTCTCAGCAATCACAAATACAAATTTCCAAAATCAACTCCAGTATTCAAATTATTCTTATTTGAAGTCAAAGACTATTTCAAGTCTCTTAAATTAATTAATAATAATCATTACTGATATTCTTTCAGAACTAATTGAAACTGAGCAACAATAATTTATGTCTTGATATTTTATTGGTTTTAATTTCATTTTTATTTATTTTCTCTTATTGTATTGATATTTGCTATGAGTGGATTGGATTTTTGTATATTATTCTGTTCTTTGTTCAATGTTTAATTAAACAAAAAACTAAACAAACCAAAGCCATAGATATGTGCACTACAGTACTAGTAAAAGCTTTGCCTTGATAAGCGCAGTGCCCAGTCATCGCTTCCTTTTACTTGCATTGACGTACATTTTTTGGGCTCCAAAAGATTCATCTTGTAGTTTTCTCAGATTTTGACACGGAATGGTTTATTACAAGTAGTAGACATACAGTTATGATACTGAGTACTTTTATAACATTTTGAGCGTTGAAGACAAGTCCCTCATTGATGGCTTCAACTAGTCTGAGGATTTCAAAGGATTTCAGTGACATCACTGAGGCATTTTTTAGAGGTCATATGTCATCCCTATAAACATTCTAAAATATATATTGTAATGAAAAATACATACAACAGTATTCACTTTAATGTCTATACGAAAAAAAAAAAAAAAGCCTCAGCCGGTGTGGCTCATTTGCGGTGCCGTCGTGGCTTATAATGGAGTCGAGCTGTGCTGGTTTAGGGGGTTGTTCATAGACACCATAGTACATCATGAACAACACCGTCGAGCCGGGGCGTTTTACTGCGCGCACGTGGCTGAGTGAGACATTGTCGGCTGGGTTCTTCAGAGCTGCCGCAGTCCGCGAGCCCGAAGCACAGCGTTCACCGGCGAAGCGATGCAGCAGCCCGACGCCGTCCGAAGTGCACATCGACATATTTCGTAAGCGGATCTTTTGTTACGTTATGAAAGACCGATTATGTGGTCCGCCACAAACTATTATTTTTTTTAGTAGCTGTATACACACCTACCTGTCATTTGGAACCCACAAAGCACTCGTCCTCTGCACCCGTGCAATTCATTTTTCACAATGAACCGGGTCTCTTGCAAACTTATGAAGGGTAAATCCATCCTCCCGAGTGTTCAAGCAATGTCCAGCAATGCAACGAGCCGGCATTTTGGCTAACACGAAGAAACAACGAGCTACCTTCCCACGGAGGTAAAACTAATGGAAACAAAGGAGTCCACTTGGGGGCACTTCTGTCCTTTATGTCACTTCCTGCTTTTTCTCGAAAACAAATCCCTCGAGAGGATTTTCATGGCGGGAGTCACAAAAAGCTGTGTATGTCAAAATCATGTTTTGTGGTGAAAAAACGCATGGGGCCATATTGGCTGCCATTTTTTCCATTAATAACATACTAAAAATCATCCATTTCATGACAGTGACCCTTTAAATAAATGACCCTTCCAATATTCCAAGCCACTTGATATGATGCAAGCATTTGTCTTTGGATGTTCCATCATTAAAAAAAAAAAATGACTGCTGACCTGTGACTGCAAAGTTTAGTCCCTTTTAGAAATTCTACATCAATGTTATCGTGGATTGAGTTGAAGTGAAAATTTGAAGCTGTGAAATGTGATAGACTTCTGACAGAGACGGAGAGTGGTTGCTGTTCCGCTCAACAACAACAAAATATGAGCTCTCCCAATCTGGTAAAATGCCATTTTTTCCTGACATTTTTGAGAGCGAAATTTATAAATTATCTTCTCCAAAGATCACCATCTGACTGGGAAACTTCAAACAATTTCCATTCAATGCGTAGAGATGAAAGTGGACTTTCATGAAAATTCCTGAAAAGACAAATGCGAGCACTAGCGGGTCCGGGGGCATGCCCCCCCTTGAAATTTTTGAAAAAATGGATGGCTGTGGTGCATTCTGGCAATATATGTGAACATAATTCAAAAATTGAAAGTAAAATTTCTAACTCCTGACCCCCCCCCCAAAAAAATTGGGCAGAAGTTACCCAAGGGCCAAACCCAGGTTTTTTTGCCCCCCATCCCCCTATCACTGGATAGCACAAAATCACATTTGTCATTAAAATATGCTTAAAATATGCCCTCTTATCTCAAGACAAATGAATTAAGTGAACTATTCAGTAAAAAGACATCTAAAATTGTCCTTTTCCCCACATTATACATGTGATAGTATAGATATAGAATATACATGAAAATATATCCTAGAATTTCTACACCGTACAGCAAAACATGTTAAAGAAGTTGATCTGTAGTAATTACTATTAACGCTTAAGTCTCAAATTTGTTACGTCGCGTTGTACTGATACACTTGACCACATTGCTCACTATCTTAGATATAGATCTAGTAATAGTACAATCAGTTCCCTTTCATATTTTGATACACACAGTCACATTTGAAACATGTACAGGTGTGGTCAGTCATGCTTGCAGATAAAGTTGCGGGTGTGATTAGGGATGGATTTAAAATAACTTACTAGATTAATATAACATAAGTGTAAATTAGATATAAAATAAACAAATACATAACTAAAACAGAAAACTATAATTTAAAACTCAGAAATCATAATTTCCAATTTTAACTATTAGTAGAACATGATATAAAATGGTATTTAAAAAGGTTCATCAATGATCAATAAATTGATCTGCCAAACTTGATCTGATGACAAGTTAAATGCACTGGCCTGTCAAGGAATAAACACGAACGGTCTATACTCGCAATGTTTTGAAAATGCTTTACTTCAGTTTAGTTTACTTCAACATGATCGGCGTTCGTGGCAACAAGCTAGCGATACATTGTAACAAACATTCCTGTCCGAAATCGTGACGTATTGTTGTGGGGTGGGGGCATGCACAACAGGACTGCCGTAAATAGGAGGTCGGCTTGCTAGAACGCGCCTTTATCTGCATGCGCTCCATGTATTGGCCACACCTTATTCAAGCGACGAGGTGGATGATAGTCTGTTTTGTTTTGTTTTATTTTTACGCCGTCACACTGCCTTGCAATCGACGCAAAGACCACCCCTGCCTGGTGTAACTGAATTTCCTTTGACATGGCTCATGATGTTGATGACTTTTGACGTAAATGCACTTGCATTACGTGAAGCTGTTCTGAACATGCGCTTTTGTACGTGCTCCGTACATGCTCAGTACGGTTCACTTGTATTTCCTGTTTCCGGGTGAAAACCGATTGTTTTGTAGCAGGCTCGTTTAGTTAACAACGTTTATGAAATAAACATGCAAATTAATGTCAAGACCACACATAATAAGCGACGTCTTGAGAGAATGCGAGGGGAGGGGCGTTACTGTTACTAGTGTTAGTGCCTCAACATAGCTACACTCATGAAAGCAAAACAACGAACTCAAACACGTTCGTTCAATGTTGTCAACTCATATCCGGATTAATTTTAGGCAATTTTTCCTCAATTTTCTGGAGCAATTTTCATGAAAATTGAAAAATCCGGAATTCCGGTAAAAACCGGAGGACATTCATCACTGAATGCGAAAGCCAGTTTTGCGAAAATATCGTGCTAACCTTTCTTGCTGTGTGTGTGCCCATGGTCAGGACACGCAGGTGAGACGTCTTCTCCGTGATGAGCTTATCCTGCCCGAGTTTAACTCTCTTCTCTCGTTGCACAGCTGAGCTAGGTGGTGGGAACACGAAAACCACTCTTCCCTGGTCACCATCACGTTTTTTTTCCTTCTCACCCTCCCACTGCACATGTCTGCGCAGTGCTATCTCACTCACACGGTGATGCACAACAGACACTGAGCTTGGTCACAATACCCATAACAACCGTAATGAACTCAAGCAAAGTATTTACACACAGACAGAACTTCGATATGCTTTTGTGCCTTCACGAGCCGCATGAAAGGAAAGAGCCATATGCGTTTTGAGAGCCGTGGGTTGGCCACGCCTGCCTTAAGACCTTGACTTTGGCATTGGTCGCCTGTTTGTGCCAATCCAACGTAACTGCTATTGACGTTTGACTCT
Organism: Syngnathoides biaculeatus; assembly: GCF_019802595.1. Lineage (NCBI taxonomy): Eukaryota > Metazoa > Chordata > Actinopteri > Syngnathiformes > Syngnathidae > Syngnathoides > Syngnathoides biaculeatus. Next base: position 5,384,099 of record NC_084656.1, read on the forward strand.
TGTTCACCAATCAAATGATATAAAGCAATCACATGACAGCACATCTTGTGTTGAGCATGGGAGGCATAGATATGAACATGATATGCTAGCTGGCTAATCGGCGTGCAACAGCCCGCAATATTTTACATTTCAGTAATATTTGGGGTATTGGCCAACTCAATTAAAGGGCTACTGACACCTTTTTTGTATGTTTTTAATTTAAAAAAAAGGAGGGGGGGTGGAATGGACCCATCCGTTTTGTCACCACACGTCATGTTGTCGTCGTTTATTAATTTTTGCATCTCCCGCCATGAAAATCCTCTCGAGGCGTTTGTGTTGGAGAAGAACCAGGAAGTGCCATTTTTTCGGAGTAGCGGGGTCGAGAGTTTATATTGGTTCATACCTATTGTACTGGCGAAAAATTCATTATATATTTCATCGTGTTAGCCAAAATGCCAGCTGTTCGTATTGCGGGATTTTGCTCGAACACTTGGGAGCGTGGATTCACTCTTCACACTTTTCCAAAACACCCGGTTTGTTGTGAAAAATGGAATACACCGGTGCAAAGGACGAGAGCTTTGTGGGTTCTAAATGACAGGTAGGTGTGTATAAAGCTATTAATAAAAATAATAGTTGTGGGGGACTAATTTGTCTCACAGTTATTAGCATATGTTATATGTGAATTTAGAATAGATCCCCTTGGTCAAACCGGCAACATACAAGCACTTGTATTATGTTTAAGACAATTTAATTACACACACAAAAACGATAAAATAGAAGTAGAAAAACAATTTAGTAGCGTGTAACATGAGCTAACTAGCTAACTAGATGTATTGTCACCAAACTCAAACAACTTCTCAGAAAGCAGCAATAATAGAAAGCTCATTCGGCGTCCGACGACGTAATCCTTCTCTCAGAAGATAACAAAAGATCTGCGTCATAGCGTTCGTATCTGTGTACTTGCCCGATAGCAGCAGGATGGATAAAAAAAAATCCGTCCATGTCCGACGATGTAATACTTCTCTCACAACATAACAAATGATCCGCGTCATATCGTTCCTATCTGTTATGGTCCTGCCGGTCCAGCCCTGGCTGGGCGGGTCCCAGCACACCGGCGCTGATTAGGAGGCACACACCTGTGCCTCATTCTCGTTGATTAACCCCTGTATTTATAGGACCCAGGGGACGACTGGTCTTCGCCAGATCATCGCAACTCATGCCCCGTTCTTGCACTCCCGTATTCTTGATCGTGAACCCTGGTGTACCAACCTCCGCCTGTCCTCCAACCGACCCCATAAGCTTGACGTCTTTGATACTCCTGCTTTCTCTGATCGATCTCCCGTGTACCGATCCCTGCCTGCCCGCTGACCTGCTCTCTACGCCCGACGTCCTGACTACCGCTGCTCCACTTGACTGTCTGCCTGATCCTTGACTTTGGACCGAACAAACTTTTCCCAAACTGCCTGTGTCTCCGGAGGCCTTCATTTGGGTCCTCCTCCATACCGATTGGTTGTGACGGTATCCGTGTACTTACCTAATAGCAGCAGGATGAATAAAAAGATCCGTCCGTGTCTGACGACGTAATCCTTCTCTCAGAACGTGACAAAAGAGCCGCGCCATATCACGGGTCGCCGCAGTTATCCACCGTTTCACCCAATGCGGAAGTGGGTCAGACTGGGAGGCTGGCTGGCCCGTGCTGTCACACCACTAGTGGGGAGGAGATCCACATATCATCTAAATATGGCTCAAAACAATAGGGTGATATTGCCCCGGTCACTTCACTCGATTGTGAGATGTTCTCTTCTTTGAAAAGAGCTTCCATGTCAGATGGGGCGTCAGAAAAATCGGGACAATCTCTGTTGTTCGTCTCCCATAGCAGGTACCACTACGTGTTTTTAATGGCGACTGTCCCAGTGTGACATCTGCAAATGACGTCGCAGGCTATATGGCTGCCACTGGGCTGTCGAGTGAGACTTCCGCAACTTTGCGCATGAATAACACACTCTCCGCTCATTTTTTTTCTGTATAGACATTGAAGTGAATAATATTATACGTAGTTTTCATCACATCTATTTTAAAGTGGATATATGGATGTCAGTAGCCCTTCAAATGTGCATGCGCACACGCACGCAGCATTATCAGAATTTGCACATCCACTTTTTAGGTTTTGATGTTCATGCTGATGAAAAAAAAAATCAGAAGTTACTCAGCATTTATTCAGTCCTTGAGTAGTTTATTTGTTTGGTACTCAAGTCATTTTTTTTAGGTCTACTTTTTACTTCTACAGGAGTCATTATTTTCAAGGAACATTACTCATACTTGAGTACAATATTTAGCTATGCTACCCAGCTCTGAAGATTATTCCCAGTCGTCGTGATTGTGTGACATTGTGTGCAACTGCATGCAGCACAATGTGTTGGCGGTCACGTAATTTCGTTTTTCTTGTCGTCAACACGTGTGGAAAGTGCTGACACATTTTGCCCACACTTAACCTTGTTGCCACAGGCATGCAGCTCAAAATGTGCATGCTGTATTTCCCCATGTTCGTATCTATGGATAGAAAGCACACTCTCATCAATGGTATTATCCATATTTGTAGTTCAACATATAGTATATGTATAAAAAAATTAAATGGTAATGCATTTAATTTTAGTGCATTTCATGTTATTCAAGGATACATTACAAGTTAAAAAAAAACAGTTTTAAAATGGACATGCACCTACGCTGAAAATTTCAGACCCCTCCATGATTTTTAAGTGGGAGAACTTGCAATAAAGCAGGGTGTTCAAATACTTACTTTCCTCACTGTACATGTGCCATCTTCACTTTTACAACTTCGCTAAATAAATCTTCAATATCATAGTGATCATATAATAATCAGCATTTGCAATATGTTCAACCTTTATAATGGTTCCTATAACATCCAGAGTTCAAACAAAAAAAAAGACAACGCGGTTTAAAAGATAAAACAAAAAGTCAAAACAATCTCCACGTAAATGTTTTCAAGTACAGTTTCATATATTTGGATGTGAAGTCCAGTTAATTTGCGAGTCCAGCTATATGGATAAGAGATGTTCACTAACAAGAAAATGAAACAAATGTATTTTCACAACATTTTTAACTATGCTCAGAAAATTTATGCAATGAATAGTTAAAAAATAAACCAAGTGTCTTGTATTACATCTTTATTGAAGATTGCTACATCGGTCAATGTAGGCATCACACCTTTTGCCCAAATTCCATTAATCCATCATTGGAGCTGGATTTTAGGCCAATCGCCTTCAGAGGAAAGGTAGTCTACTCTGAGGAATGATCAGCAGTCAATCACAGGGCAAACATCGAGACAACCATTCACACTCACTGTCATACCGTCACTTGAGTGGGAACTCACAAGTCAGACGGATGAATAAGTGGCTTTACCCCAAATTCCTTGGGAAATAATCATGAGCAACAATTTTAGTCAGATTATGAAAGTTCAAACGCTGCGTAGTAAAAGAAACTGAGAGACATGATTCACAAGTCCAACCAGCCTACTTTAGACAAGTGTTCATTGTTTTGCAATGCCAATGTTTTCAATGAGCTTCATCTATGGTTTACATAAACATATTGTACTGGCATTAAACATTCTAGGGTGCTGATGACAGTTTGGCCTTTAAGTATGTCAGGACATGGATAAACAGTGTAAATATTATGTCCTCAAAAATGCTATTTGGAGGGGGGGGGGCACGAAATTTTTTTGATTTGGTCTTCAAACGAGCATCAGAGGTTGTTTTTTCGTGCTCATTTTTTAAAATTTCCGCTCCAGTGACCTCACTTGTAGCAGTCATACTAAGATTTCTTACTATGGCTTGCAATTACAGTACTGCGTTAATAAATGTGGCCGATAAGATTTAGAAATGTTTTTTTATGTATTCATATTGTATAACTTAATACAGGCCTTACCTAATAAAATAGATCTAACAAAATAATCATCTGGAAAAGGTTGTGGTGGAAACATTTGCACAAAATGAAATGTAAAAGTGCTACTTTCAAAAGATTCTCATGACAGTCAAACTGATTCACAGTTTTATTTTACGTTTTAAGTTGCCAAAGGGAGAGTTTAAAGTTACTGTATGGTAGCTTGGCGGCACAGTAGTGGAACAGCTGTAGAGCGTTGGCCTCACAGTTCTGACGACCTGGGTTCAAATCCTGCTCCCTCCTGTGTGGAGTTTGCATGTTCTCCCCGTGCCTGCGTGGGTTTTCTCCGGGCATCGGGTTTCCTCCCACTTCCCAAAAACATGCAACATTAATTGGACACTCTAAATTGCCCCTTGGTGTGATTGTGAGTGTGACTGTTTTCTGTCTCCCTGTGCCCTGCGATTGGCTGGCAACCAGTAAGCGTGTATCCTGCCTCCTGCTTGTTTAGTTAGGATTGGCTACAGCACTCCCGCGAGCCTCCTGAGGATAAGCAGCTCAGAAAATGAATGGATGCATGGTATCTTTACAATTAAAAAAAAAAGACCAAGCTTTACAATTTGGATGGTTTACAATAACACGTCTTCTGTTTCCTTGCTGGGTACTGTGAGTTTTTTTTTCATATCAACAGATTTTGCCATCCCAGATACATTATTTTGTATTCCTAAAATAATCAAGCAGATGTCTGTCAGATGTTCTTTGTGTTCAAGTGCAGAGAAAATTCTTTCACTGGAGGCATGAGATAAAACAACAGTAACTCCTTTGTGTTCATCCTGGACATTTGAATCTGCCTTCCAATCTCTTGACTGTTTTGTCGTTAGAGAACGAGTCGTTCATATGAAGGGACTTTTGCATTTATGTACTGAATGGAATAATTGATGAACACTTGTTCCTATCTCAGTTCAGTTGAGCGAAGATGCGAGGTTGTGCCACACAGGATCAGGCCGAGCACACCTCGTAGAAATGTCTTGTCATTAGTTAATTTGTTCTCCCTCTTAGGAACTGTTTTCTATAGCGCAGTTCAAAGATGGCAGGGTGAGGGAGAAACAGCATTGTGGTACTGTACTGTTTGGAAAGAGAGCGGATGGAAAATAAACAAGTGTACCTTTTCCCTTGCTTCACTCGGCAATGTTTAATGCATTTAATGTTTTTACTGCGCATGCGCATCCCCAGTTATTTGGCCATCATAGACAAACAAAAGTTGCCTTAAAATTGAACTTAAAACAATGCTGCAAAACAAGCAGCAGATCTTGGCAAATTTTTAAAAAGTCAGTTTGACTGTATCATGTAGACTACGAGCAGATGCAATATTAGTCCGAGTTTGAGTTGGAGCAGGACTTGGACAGTCGCTCCAGTGAGCGCAGGTCTGCGGTCAGAGAACGCACCATGCGTTTTGACCTGACTTTTACCTTCCGCGCAGCTTGGAGGGCGTCGTCAAGAGAGCGTTGCGAAACAACGCATGGCGAGGGTCCCAGCCTCTCTTCCTCGTTGTTATTGTTGACCTTTGAAGTAGAACTTGTCTTGTTGGTGCACATGTGGGGGGGTTGAGGTTGGAGATAAAAGCTTCAAAAAATATATAGATCACAAAACAGGAATAAAAATCAAACAGTGTGGCAGCTCTAACAAATAATTGGGTAAACTGGTATGATGTGTGGGTTTCAGGGCAGGCAATCCTTACAGCAATGGTGTAGGACACAATGACGATCTGCTGGGAGACTCTGGTTTGCAGTTGGAGATCCTAGGTGTGTTTGAGTCTCTGCAACGGTCTGTGAAACAGAGCAGATGAGACACTGCCAGTTAGATTTTGAGAAGTGCAACTATTTCTATGGTGCATATACTATACTGTATTCTAATGTGTCAAGCAGACCAGGAAAAGCTCATCCATGGTTTTATCTCAAGTAGACTTGACTATTGTAATGATCTTCTGACTGGACTCCCCAACAGGCATGTGATTTAACTGAAAAATAGCCGGGTGTCAAGCGTGATCAAAGGATGCTCACCAATTTTAATGTGCAAGTTTAGTAAATTGTACTATGGATGAATTATATCTAGTACATCTATAAATAAATGCTATTCTCTTTTCAAAATGTACACATTATGATCATTCATTATTTAGGTGCATACCTTTACGCCCCAAAATTACAAATTCAATACAAATTCAACCAAGTAAACTACTAGAAGTGAAACTAAATTGAATTCAGATTTGCATCATGGCATGCAAATGTGCTTTCATAACGTGTACAACAATTATTAACGTCATGTTTCGTTATCAGTAAATAATACAGATATTTTTACAAGTAATTGCTTCTGAACTCTCACCTTGTTATTGGCTACCCTGTCTGCAACTGGGGTTGCTCGTTTCGGTGGATCTTGCCTCTCAATACCAGGAGTAGTGGACGTAAACAAGAGATGAAGTCACTAAGGTTTGTTGGCCTTGGGTTGACATCCGAATGTACCAGCTATGGAAAAGTTCATTTTCTTTGCTTCCAGTTGTTTGACGTGTTTTTGTCATTTCGTGTGAACTTCCAATGCCTTGAAACCTCGCTTAACAGAGTGGTAACTTCCTTCTTTCCAACTGTATCGACGATTTCTCGTTCTATCCAATCCCCTCGGAACTTATTTTTGACATATCGATCAATTTCTTTTACTCGAGAGGCGTCTTTCCTCTCGAACACTGCCATCGCGTTCACTTGCAAATGGCCCCATACACTGCCTCGTATACAACAAGCGTTTTCATTGGTCAGGAGGAACACATATGACCAATCAACAAACGTGTATCAAATTTTCCACCTTGCTTGCAAAACTCGGATCGGAAAATGAACGCGTGTGGATTCTGGCACAAAAAAAAGACCATGATGGAAAAATCACATGCCTGCCCAAAAAGAGCATTAAACAGCTGGATCTCATTCAGAATTGAGTGAGTGGTTTGATCTACCGCCTGCCCGTATGGGCCTGTGAGGCTGCACATACAGTACAATGTGTTTTATCATTTTAAGGAAACTATAAAATAAGTGACTGTTAAGGGTTGCTACAGAGAGAGGGTATGGGTGAGAAATACAGTACAAGTGTGAACGTATTCAAAGGCTCAGCTCGCTAATTGAATTTAGTGTTTCCAGTGTGGTTCATACATCGCTGGAATACATTTTCATGACAGACACTGCAAGCTTTGCTATTCGCTATTGGTGTCTTTAAGCTCAGCCCATAAATTATTCTTGCTCTCTCGAATTAATACAGGAAGTAAATGGTTGCTAATTGTACTTTTTTTGACCATGTGGCCTGCTCACCTTGCTCATTCCTTGTCTTGGTATCAGAATGTCCACAGCGATGACAATGATGACAATGACAGGAACACAACTGGGTTGCCTCTTGATTGCCACCAACTGGTTCTGTTGGTTAAAAACAACTAGAATGAAGATCGACTCAAAGTATATCTGCAGATTATGGAAGACAAAAGGGTTCTCCTTCAGGATGCTGCTTACTTTCTGAAGACCATTTGTGATGTGACAAACACTGAGAACAAGGAGGAACTCCCCTTGTCTTGCCATCATTGTCATTTGCACACTCAGCATGATCCCTTGCTGCAAAATATAGCATCCGATGTATCTTCACAATTGTAATAATGAACTGTTCACCTAGCTTGGATATCAGTTATTATAAAGTTATTCTTATTCATGTGCTGGACTTGCGCACTTGAGTGTACAGGTTGACTGTCAGCAGCTGCAATAGATGTTTGAGTGGATCTTGTCACCAGAAGTCTGTGAGCAGAATTTTCATCCTCTGTTGCAGTTGCTGAAAAATTGAAATCACCCAATATGTACAGAATCTAATGATAAATGGTCCAGTGTTTTAGTACATATAAAGAGGATCTTGGTGTAAACGTTCTGGAATGAAGATAGATAAACGTACATGTGTCGGGCTGTGTTTGTCTTTTGTGAATCAATCTTTTTCTGGTTGTGTGTCTCACCACCTTCTCCACCTCATCCCCATCAAATGTCCATTTCTTTCTGTTGTTTCCACCTATATCAAGCAATTGCTCTCCAGACCTAAGCAACAAATGGACAACACGTTGATGTTGATTTCCAGAAGGACACAACTACAAGCACAATATACAGTATTGGCAGTCATTAGTTTATCAATGCTACAAACACAATTCCAATGAAGTTGGAACATTGTTAAACACACAAAAAAATACAATGATTTGCAAATCATGCTTAACTCATATTTAATTGAATACACAACAAAGACACGGTATTTAATGTTCAAACTGATAAACTTGAAATGGTTTTGGAAATAATCACAAACTTATAATTTTATGGCTGGAACAAGTTCCAAAAAATAGGGGACAAGGTCATGTTTACCACTGAGTTAGATCACCTTTTCTTTTAACAACATTCAATAAATGTTTGGGAACTGAGAAAACTAATTGTTGGAAGTTTTTCAGGTAGAATTCTTTCCAATTCTTGCTTGATGAACAGCTTTAGCTGTTTAAAAGTGCCGGGTCTCTATTGTTGTATTTTCCTTGGGAGAGAGATCTGGACGGCAGGCAGGCAACTCAACGACCTGCAGTCTTTTACTACGGTGCTACGCTGTTGTAACACATGCAGAATGTGGTCTGTCATTGTGTTGCTGAAATTAGCAGGGACGTCCATGAAAAAGACACTGCTTGGATGGCAGGATTTGTTCCTCCAAAACCTGTATCTCCCTTTCAGCATTAAACGTTACCCATGCCATTGGCCATTGACACAACCCATACCATCACAGATACTGGGTTTTGAACTTCATGTTTAACAGTATAAATGGTTTCCTCTTTGGCCTGGAGGACGTGATGGCCACAATTTCAAAAAATTCTTTGAAATGTGGACTTTTTTGTCGACAGCACTCTTTTGCATCAGTCTATCTTTGATGAACTTGGGCCCAGAGAACCTGGTGGCATTTCTGGGTGTTGTTGATAAATGGCTTTTGCTTTTGCATAGTAAGAGTTTTAAGATATACTTACCGATGTCGCGTGAACTGTATTTACTGACTTAATTTTGGAACGAGTTGCAGCCATAAAATTCCAAGTTAATGATGATTTGATAAAAACAAAAACATTTATTGGTATGAACATTAAATCTTTGTCGTGTACATGCTTTCTTGCAAGAGTTTTAAACTTAAAAGGAAATTCCGGTGGTTTGGATCAACAATGTATCCAATAGGTCATGTAATATGTACTGCATCTTGACAATGTAATGTTAATCCTCTTATTTAATGGTGTTTTGAGAAGATTTTTATCGACAATTCTGAATTTTCAAGGGCGCTGCCATTTTGGTCAATCACATGACCTACGATTGTGGATCTGACGTATGAGGTGCCACACCAAAGGCTCGATTACGTGGGACACCATTATGCCCAGAGCTGATTTCTCGTATTTATCCTCATCTGATGAAGAAATAGCAGTATCGGTTGATCGGGAAGACGGAGGAATACTTCCATACAGATTTGAACCTGTGGCTGTAAATAATGTTGAATATTTGGATGGTACTTCGGATGGGAATGACGCGGAGTCTGACGAGCGAGGGATATGTAGTGTGAACTTACCTGTGGACATTGGGGTTTATACCTAAAGGAAATAAACTCACCTAAGAAGATGTGAAGTTCTGTGGTGAGCCAACTTGCCTTTAGCAAAATTATTTACAATGTATGGCTCTTGAGGGATTGTCAATGGACTTTCCCTAATGTGCTCTGGCAAACTGGGCTTGCTGGCCCCACTTTGATCACTATGAAGAACACAAGTTCACAGTCAGAGCTAGTAGAAGTACAATAATAGGACGTTTTTTTTTTTTTAGATCTTCTTTGCACTGAAATTCACATACAGGGGTCCAAAAATAAAAGCCCGGGAAATGTAACTGGTGTACTGTGGAAACACTCAAGACAAGACCAAACATCAACACAGCTGTAAACCTCAACACACTTCAAATACACACACCTTAATATCAGTAGGAAGTGCCCTTGGGGTCCTGATTAGAATCAGTCATTATGAAAACATCGCTGATTATTATACTAGATCAAACTCTCAGGTCTTATTCTAAATGGCCAAATATTTTCACATATCAGTACAGCTCTTTGCTTGTATTTGCTTCAATATCAATGACCTTTAATTGGATGAACTTTATTTTGGCTTGGCCTACACACTTCTTTTCTCACAACACTGTATGTTGTACTAAATTTAGAATTAAAATTCCATGGTTATTTGAGATCCATGAGAATATTGAATATTGTGCATGTGTCCTAATCATTGTCGACTTAACTTTCACCATGAGGGTAAACATAAGTAGTGTGTCTCGCTTGCTTTGCTAACTCAACTCTGGTGGTGAGCGGGTCGTAAGGACGCTGTCATCATAAACGTCGGTTGACTGTCTGCGTAAATACGTATCTGAATCAAATGCAGCCAGTCACTCCTCACTCATCAGATCACATTTCAAAATGTCACAAACTGAATACTGTAGTTGTTATATTGTACTTTCAATTCGGGTTGTATTTAAAAATAAAATTGTGCACAACACAGAATGTCTGTGCGCAGAGACTACATCAACAGTGCGCAATTGCGCACACGCGCAGCTTAGAGGGAACATTGCTCAAAGGTGAGGCAGGATGAAACCTACAGGCATTTCATCCTTTAGGAGAACTTGCACAATTAATGGCTAAAAAATACGTAATTGCCCCACTGTAAGGTATTGTCAATAAAAAATTACAAGACACGTGTATGGTATGAATTTAAACAGACTCATTTTATCCTTGTGATTTGGAAGAAGATCAGACCACATTTTATGATAATTGTAAATAAAATGTAAGATGTAAGACGTAAGAAATTACAAAGGGGAAACATGCCTCCCACTATATATTACTTAATACCATAAATATGAAGTTCAATTGAAAATACCAAATTTTTGGGGTGAAGTGGGAATATCTCAGGGGCACCTTACGGTTATATTGACTTGCATAATGCACATGTGTTATTCCACACCATGCCATGCAGGGGGAAAGACAGATTACCTTTTCTTGTGTAACCCTACACACCCATTATAAGCCGGCCCTGAAATAAAATACATGAAATAATGCTTGCACTCACTGAAGAAAAGATGTGTCAGCATCGCATGACCCGGGACGATTGATACTCTGCCAATAAAATGGTTACAAAAGTCCTGTGCGCAATTTTTTGGAGGGATGCTTTGTTTGCGTAGCCATTGTTGGGATGGTGAATCACATACTTACTTGCAAGTCGTCAATTGAGTGGACTTGAGAGAGGGTTTTAGAGAGTCACCATGGTGATGACGCATATCAGAGGAGGAGGAGCTTGGGGAGGAACAGGGAAGGGTTTCTTCATACTGGTCACTTTGTACATGTTCTGACACAATATGGGCTAAAGACACAAAAGGCATCAGGTTAAATACACAACAAAGGATCAAATTTAAGGAAGTCCTGTTGGGTATTTCATGGTTCAAGTGACATGAAGTTACTAACTTGCAAACTCACTGGTTTCACTGTCAGTCCCAAGTGAATCTGTCTGACTGACCCACTGCCTTTGTTTGCATTCCCCCTGATCCGATCTCCTTGTAGCTTGTTTGAAATATTCGCTGGGCTCCATTGATGTGCGCTTGTGTGACTGTAAGGAGTCACAAGTTTGTGGCGAAGTTTGGCTTGTCTGAGGCTTGACTAAGCTTGCTTTTGCAGGCCTTTGAACACTGGTGAATCGCGACACAAATGAGAACGGACAAAAAAAGACAGTAGAAAAGAAATGAATTCAATAGAAGCTTTGCCATTGCCAAGTGTACAACAGAACTGCACATTAACAAGAAATGGTGAACATGTTTTAAAAGACAACTGATGGAAACACAATCTGAAAATTAACAAATGCTTCGGGTCTGCATCACGGATGGGTAAATCACCTGAGGAGAGATTTATGGTGTGGCAAAGTCCACACAGCATCTGTTCTGCGCTGCAGAGAGGTAAGGCTTAACCTACTCACCTCTTTGAGGCTCTCTGGTGGAAAGAGCAGGGAGCTGAAGTCCAAATCTGATGACTGTACTCGGAAGCAACAAAACCACTGTCTGTTCCTGGAGAAATGATCCCGTCCTGCTCAACACAACACTCATCATTTAACTATTATACATAAAATACCACTTTATTGTACAGAACAAGAATGATTGGAATTTTAATTCAGTAGGTCACTGCTGACCTGAGAAAGCACTCTCCTAATGCCAGTGAGAGTTTTGGTGAGTCTCTTCTCCTCTTGATATGTTTCTCCCAGACTGCTCTGACTGCTGCTGTAGGACTTCCTAACTTCCTTCCTCCTCCTAATATTAGGAGCGCGAGTGAGGCACACAGTTGAACTCCTGTAAAATAACATAACATTAAGCAATAGACAAAACTTAACATAAACAACACATATAATGTGACCGCTTACTGATTCACATCTGTGGCTTGTTCTGCACATGTTTTCTTGAAGTCACAACAGTTTACGGTGAGGATGGGAGCTTTTTTCTGGGTCACCTCTACTGGATCAAGCAGTAAAGGTGTGCATTGATGCTGGAAGGCGGGACAAATCTCTGGTTATACAGTGTACATTTACTACAGAAACACTAAACACCCCATTAGGTACAACTTCACAACATCTGATCTAAGAGCTGTATTGGAAACAAAACTGCATTTGAAAAGATAATGACACTCAGTTTTGGTTAAAACTGAAAGAGAGGTAGTAATGTAAAAGATATTATTTTATGGGTTTAGGCTAAAGCTTCAGTATTAAACCTCATTAGATTATGCTCACGTAAAATACAAAAGTAATTAAAAGTACCAAATAAGCCACTTTATGTCCATTCAGGATCAAATGAAATGATGTAAAAGGCCAATTGAAAAACAAAGAGTATTTCAATTTAAGTGAATAATTTAAATATGCCACTCAGCTCCTAGCAATATGTGCTGTGGAAAAAAATCAAAGCTTGTGACCACAATGTACGTAGATACATGATGAGTACACTCAAATGGAGCCAGCTAGCCACCCTCCTTTAGAATATCCCCACTCACTTTTATTCTCACTAACATCCTCTCTTTAGCAACCTACATGTACTTCTTCCTTAACTATTCATCTATCTTTTTATGCTTTAAGAAATGAGATAAAGTAAATTATCCTGAATACACACCATCAAATGCCTATAAAGGCTTGGTGTTCAGGGTGGTTCAAATCATCTTTAACTCTACGATTGACTGAGGAGGTGTGGGCATTTTAGTTGATGTTACCTCGAAGTGAGACTTGTCGGATGGAGAAGATTTTTGGGCTTCAAGACTCAGAGAATGAGCAGAAACATCGAGGGCCCTCTGATCCACCCTCTCTTTCAGCTCATCCATATGCCGCCCACACTGGTAAATTAACTCCTCCAGCTCTCTAAAACAGAGGCAACACAAAAATCTAATAATTGACACTACGCACTGTTTGTATTCAAAATGGAATGCAGTTCTCCTACCGGTTGGGGTCGAAGTGGCTGTGCTCTGCCCCTTCCTGCTGAAGGACTTTGTGTTCTTTCTTGGCTGACAGGTAGCCCATTTCCAAAGAGTCCAGTGCTTGATAAAGTTGGGCAAGACCCTAGAGAGCAGTGTTAGTGTATGTGTGAATAAGTGGTAGCCAGCATTCCTTCTGAAGGATTCATAATAGTTGGGTTTACCTTCACCAACTGGAAAGGCGTTTTACTCTTCAGCAAGTCCTCAAAATCTTGTAGCTTAATGATTTAAAAAAAAAATTATACTTAAATGACGCACTCACATATTCGTCACATCCCAAATGAGAAGTTGACAACCTGATGGAGGAACTTGTCCGCCTGTACATAGAGTGTAGTTGCCACCTTCAGACTACTTTGGCAGTCTGAGCTCTTTGGAATGGAGGCAGATAAACATAGATCCGACGAAGCTCCTGTTTATTACGCATACACGCAGAGGAACAAATACATTATTAGATGTAGTTTCTGATTCAATCTATACTTGTGTTGCATGCCATGTTTATTTTTATTATTTTTCAGCAAAGAAACATTTTAGAATTGCTAATCTGAAGGCAATACAGGAGAGCAGAGTTGATGAATATGATGATTTTACTTATGTGTGCGCTGGGTCCACTCAGCTGAGGAGAAACCGAGTCGGGCTGTGCTTTCTGAGCCTGAGGGAAGTCCATTCGCATAAACTTTGAAGGCTCAACATGCAGTCCAAATGGCATGACGTGAGCAGGATTTGGTTGTTCAGAATACAGGTTAACCTTGTAGAAATGGAAAGAAAACAAAATTGTGTCATCCACAATGACGCCTCAATGTACCTTACATTCACTACATTGACTACTAATATAACCCGATTTATTGGACTACTATAAACTTGCATTCATCCAGGGATCAAACTTAACAGTATTACCCAAACACAGTAACTAGCCTGTTATAGCAGTGCACTTGATTCAGTAATTTTATTAACCTGTGGGGATGGGATCAAATTAAAAAACTACATGTAATTAAAAAAGTTGAATCTATACTTTTTATTCATGTATAGTACCCCTTAATATTGATCAATTAGCAGTAATAAACATTATTTGAGACTTCTGCAGCATTAAACACATGTAAAGGGCTTGTGAAATTATTTTTTGTCCAATTTGACTTTTTTTCAAAGTGCATTACACTTTTTTTTTCGTATTTCCTCTGATGTGCTAAGTGGAGAGAGACAGTGGGGGAGCAGATCATAGAACATAGAGGAAAGCAAGGCAGTAAAGCAAATGAGTAATAGGGTTAGAAATAGGGTTAGAAGGGGTACTTAGGGACACGTTTCAGGATTAGCTCTCACACTTATTATCCCACACTTATTTAAATCATTCTATACTCACTCCTGAAAGGCTCTCAAAGACAAATGTTTTTGCTTAATAAACACTTGTCAGATCCTCTCATAAATAGTAGTGAAATGCTGTCATGCTGACTGAACAAATGTCCTGAAAAACCTTTTGACCCATGTATGTTTTTTTTTGTTATGCATAATTGTGCTTATATTTAATTATATATATTTCCTATATGATACATGTATGTACAGCCGTGGCCAAAAGGTTTGAGACCCCCTGTCCCTCATGCGTTTTATGGTCAAGAAAATATGGTAATTAATTCAAACAGTGCTTCACGATTATCAAACCTTGGCTTCCAACCGCAGGCGGTCAATTGTGTTTGCTGCCTCGGCATACTTAGTCAGCAGTTTTCCATGGTCCTCCTACAGCCACAGCCAGAGGAGAGAAAACAGGAATAAAATGAAAAATGGAAAGGCAGTATTTTGCTGTAGAAGACATTATGGCAATACTTTTCAATACTTTCTTTCACTTTCAGCAGCTGTAAGTAGACATATCATTACATATTTTTTTATACATGTATATTATAATAAAAGGCCTGGTGTAATTATTATTTTCTTTTATTGCTTTTCTTCTTCCATTTCTTTCGGGTTGTCCCGTTAGGGGTCACCACAGTGTGCTACACTTTTCCATGTAAGCCTATATCCTGCATGATACTCTGTAACACCAACTGCCTGCATGTCTTCCTTCACGACATCTGTCAACTCTTTGGTCTTCCTCAAACTGTCTTGCCTGGTATTTCCAACCTGATCACCCTTCAGCCAATATACTTGCTCCCTCTCCTTTGGATGGTCCGAAAAATCAAAGTCTGCTCTCTCTCACTCTGTCTCCAAAACATCCAACCTTGTGGCTGTCCATCAGATGAGCTAATTTCAAATTTTATCCAATCTGGTCAACTCCTAGAGAGAACCTAAACATTTCTGCCACCTCCAGTTCTGGTTCCTGTTGTCTCTTCAGTGCCAAAGTGTCTAATATATCTAATAAAGCAGCGTGTTCAAATACTTAATTTTCTTCACTGTAACAAGATGGGCTCACATAACTGAGACTAGTCTACTTCCCGCAGTACCAATAAATCCCGACTGTGAGTAATTTCACTATTATGGACAAGTCTTTGAAGTACCTGAAGTTGGTCGAGCAGGATACCAGCCTTCTGCTGGCATCTGAACTCCTGAGGTACAGTCCCATTAGGACCACCAACTGATGTTGTTTTATCAAATTCTAATGGTGGCTGAGGTCCATCAGTTGTGTTCAGCAGAACTTCTTTCACAATGTCAGCAGGAGATTTAAAGACAACAGGAGCCTCCGGTGTCAGGGACTTTGGAGGATTCTTGGAAGACCATCTGCTCTTGGGAGGCTTGTAATCCCCTTTAGGGAAAGAGACCCTTGGCTTTACCTTGGATAAATCTGGTATCCAGTGACTTGGCAAGCCTTTTCTGTAAGAAGAACAGATTTAACTAACAGACAATAAGCACAATTTAGAAAAGCAAACAATTATTGTTCAATGAGAAAATTATCTTTGCTACAGGGTAGATGCCCAAAAATTTGAATATTGAAGGAAAATGAGTTTCAATAACTTACTTCAAAAAGGGAAATCGCTATACAACGACACAAATACCAATGAGGTTGGAATGTTGTATTAAACAAACAAAAGCAGAATACAATGATTTGCAAATGAAGTTCAACCTATATTTCATTGAATACACTTCAAAGTTGAGATACTTAATGTTCAAACTGATAAATGATGTTTTTTTTCAAATAATTATTAACTTAGAATTGTATCAAAGCAAAGCAAATGTATTTACAGAGCACCATTCATACACAAAGTAACTCAATGTGCTTTACATGATTAAAAGGATTTGAATACAAAGATAAAACATTTACAGTGGGGAAAAAAAAAACAAAATTCACAACAAAATACACACATTTAAAAAAGAAAAACGTACAATTAAAAGCAGCGTACATTGCAAGAAGCAAAATCACCATGTTTGCTTTGGATTCTTGCTTTGGACTTTGATCTGAGTATGTCAATCTCAGAGCTCTACTGGGTGTTTTGAGGACGAATTTTTTTTACATAAAACACACTGTTAAATGGTTACCTCTGGTTACTTCTAACAGTGTAAATACAGGGCAATCATAGTATTTTGAAAACTTAAAATATGAGTCCAAACAACCAACATTTTGCCAAACTTCAGACCTAAAAATGTAGACTGAGTGAAATTTACATCAAATAGGCTACTGCACTTATAGGTTATACTTCAGAAATAAAGATGAAAGTGGACTTTCGGAAAATTCCTGAAAATACAAATGCGAGCACTCGAGGGCTTGGGGGCACTGGGGGCACCCCCAGAAATTAAAAAAAAAAATGGATGGCTGTGGTGCATTCTGCCGATATCTCTGAACAAAATTCAGACAAAAATTCAAAGTAAAATTTCCAAGTCCTGACCCCAAAAAAAATTGGGCAGATTTTTTTTTGCCCATCCCCCTATCACTGGATAGTACAAAATCACATTTGTCATTAAAATATGCTTAAAATATGCCATCTTATCTCAAGACAAATGAATTAAGTGAACTATTCGGTAAAAAGACATCTAAAATTGTCCTTTTCCCCACATTATACATATTATATAGAATATACACAAAACTATATCCTAGAATTTCTACACTGTACAGCAAAACATGTTAAAGAAGTTGATCTGTAGTAATTACTATTAACGCTTAAGTCTCAAACTTGTTACGTCGCGTTGTACTGATACACTTGACCACATTGCTCACTATCTTAGATATAGATCTAGTAATAGTACAATCAGTTCCCTTTCATATTTTGATACACACAGTCACATTTGAAACATGTACAGGTGTGGTCAGTCATGCTTGCAGATAAAGTTGCGGGTGTGATTAGGGATGGACTTAAAATAACTTACTAGATTAATATAACATAAGTGTAAATTAGATATAAAATAAACAAATACATAACTAAAACAGAAAACTATAATTTAAAACTCAGAAATCATAATTTCCAATTTTAACTATTAGTAGAACATGATATAAAATGGTATTTAAAAAGGTTCATCAATGATCAATAAATTGATCTGCCAAACTTGATCTGATGACAAGTTAAATGCACTGGCCTGTCAAGGAATAAACACGAACGGTCTATACTCGCAATGTTTTGAAAATGCTTTACTTCAGTTTAGTTTACTTCAACATGATCGGCATTCGTGGCAACAAGCTAGCGATACATTGTAACAAACATTCCTGTCCGAAATCGTGACGTATTGTTGTGGGGTGGGGGCACGCACAACGGGACTGCCGTAAATAGGAGGTCGGCTTGCTAGAACGCGCCTTTATCTGCATGCGCTCCATGTATTGGCCACACCTTATTCAAGCGACGAGGTGGATGATAGTCTGTTTTGTTTTGTTTTGTTTTATTTTTACGCCGTCACACTGCCTTGCAATCGACGCAAAGACCACCCCTGCCTGGTGTAACTGAATTTCCTTTGACATGACTCATGATGTTGATGACTTTCGACGTAAATGCGCTTGCATTACGTGAAGCAATTCTGAACATCTGCTTTCGTACATGCTCAGTACGGTTCACTTGTATTTCCTGTTTCCGGGTGAATACCGGTTGTTTTTTGAAGCTGCCTTGTTTAGTTAACAACGTTTATGAAATAAACACGTAAATTAATGTCAAGACCACACAAAATATGCGACGTCTTGAGAGAATGCGAGGGGAGGGGCGTCACTGTTACTAGTGTTAGTGCCTCAACATGGTTACGCTCGTGAAAGCAATACAAAGAACTCAAATGAATATTCGTCCAATGTTGTCAACTAATATCAGGATTAATGTTAGGCAAGTTTTCCTCAATTTTCCGTTTGGATATCCTCCTCGATAATCCACAGCACTTTGCCGGGAACGTCCTTTTTTTTGTATGTGTTTGGTTAGATATGTTGATGTTGTTTCGATTCCTATCAGCACGGTTACACTTTTTTCAAGCCATTCCCATCTGTTACATTTTTTTACCCTGTGGTTTTTATCAATTTCCCTGGCACGATCTTCATCTTTTTGCTCCAAGATTTCTGCCATACTGGCAAATGTGCAGACCGCTCGATAACATATGTGTACGTATAAGTTATAACTATGCCGTAGTAAACAGAATGCTTCTCTTTGAAATGTTAACATCAGAGTGAAAATACCGATGAAACACCGCCAAAATGCTGCTGGAAATCGGAATGTTCTCGTTATTATAAACACCAAATTTAATGCAAACAGATAGCAATGCCGTAAACCGATAGCATTGCTGTTTTCCGCTATTGTCACGACCCATCAGAACAGAGTGTGGACCCAAATGCAGGACTCGGGAGATGCAGAGGTATTTCGGGAAAAACGTTTATTAATCCAAGGTAGGGGATTGGGCAGGGAGTCAGGTATAGCAGTGGTAATCAGGACGTCAGGCGTCGAGAGCAGATCAGCGGGCAGGCAGGAGTCGGTACACGTGAGATGGATCAAGGAAGGCAGAATTGTCAAAGGAGTCGGTCGGAGAACAGGTGGAGGTCGGTACAATACGATCAGAGATACGTGGGTGCTGGAACGCGGGATGAACCTCAACGATCTGGCGGAGGACCAGTCGTCACCGGGTCCTATAAGTACCGAGCGTAATCAGCCGAAAAAAGTGCAGGTGTGTGATGACTAATTGGCTGGCCACGCCCAGCCTGGGCAGGATGCCAGGAGCATGACAGCTATCACATCTATGACTCATTTCATGATGAGTATTGCCGCGAGATGCTGGCAGCTGGTCTTGATCACAGCTGCGCCTCACATCAAGCCCCCCCCCTCAAAAAAAAAAATTCTCTACGGATTTACACGTTTCAGAAAAATGACAATTTCAGATGAAAAAACTCGGAATTCCGCGAATCTGCGGAAAATTCTCATCCCTGCTAAAAAGAATGGTTTATCAGTTTGAACATTAAATATCTTGCCTTTATAGTTTATTCAACTAAATATAGGCTTAACATGATTTGCAAATAATTCTTTTTATTTGTTTAACACAACTTCATTGGAATTGGGATTTTATCTGTTCAACACGCAAAGTGAAATATTTCAAGCCTGCATTACCTTCAATTTTGAAAATCATTACAGAAAGACAAATCAATAAACAAATCTAGTATTTAGCAAAATTAGGATATCATGACATCAAGTTCAACATTGTTGTCCCTGTGTCCCTATCTTGCCAGCTAATTAACTCAAAACACTTGCAGTTTTCTTCAGCCTTTAAATAGTCCGTCTGAGTACGCTTCAGAATCATGGGGATGACATGACATTTGTGTAGAAAATCATCCTATCGACACCCTCCATAATGAGAAAACGTGTCAAAAAGAAATTGCAAAAAAGGCTGGATGCTCACGGAACACTGTATCAGAGTACATTAGAGTGTAAAGAAGGAGCATTTGGCTGGAAAAGTACGCCACGGTGAACGACTGGTTAGTGTCTGCCTCACAGTTCGGAGGACCGAGGTTCAAATCCTGGCTCCCCTGTGTGTAGTTTGCATGTTCTCCTCATGTCTGCATGGATTTTCTCCAGGCAGTCTTCTCACGTCCCAAAAACGTGCCAGCGCACAGGCTAAATTAACTAACGAATATTGTTACTGCGTATGTCAGTTTTGTGAGCTGTGTGTACCAACAAAAACTTTTCGCACGTTCAATAACAAGCCATGGTTTTCAGGCAGACTTAGGCAATTTCACCAGGCTATAAAGAGGTTGCATATCATAGTGGGGACATGGCCACCTACAATTGCACTAGAAACCAGTTGACTAAAGAAATGAATGACTAACGCTAATGACTCCAAATCAGTTTGGAAGGGATTATAATCGCTCATTAATTACAAGCGAATACAAGAGCGAGCAAGCCGACGACCTCAATAGCGTTAACTGCAGATTCAAAATAGACACTTCCACACCACGCACCACCAAGTCGGACCACAAGCCACACCACCTTTCACTCCACCGTATGACATCCATGACGTAAGACAGATCTTCAAACAATAAAAGGTAAACAAAGCCCAGACCTTGTGTCAACGTCCTGCCTCAAAGTCTGTGAAAAGCAACTTGCTCCTGTCTTCACAAAGATCTTCAACAGGTCTCTACAACTGTGTGAAGTACCAACCTGCTTCTAGCATTCCATTATTATACTGGTCCCCAAAAAAGCAGCAGTCTCAGGTCTTAAAGACTACAGGCCTCTTGCCTTGACATCTGGGGTCATGAAGTCTTTTGAACGCCTTTTTCTGGACCACCTCAAGAGTGTCACAGATCCCCAGCTGGACCCACTGCAGCTTGCCTATTGAGCTAACAGGTCTACGGATGATACTGTCAACATGGGTCTGCACTCCATTCTTGCACATCTTGACAGAGAGACTGGAGCTATGATGTGGTCAACACAACCTGCCGTTGATCACTAACAATTGTAGAGATGATTGTGGACTTGAGGAGACATCCTTCACCACAGCTGCCCCTGACCCTGTCCAACTGTCTATTGTCAACTGTCGAGACCTTCAAGTTCTTGGAAATTACAGTCTCAAAGGATCTCAAGTGGGATACGAACATCAACTCCATCCTCAAAAAAGCCCAGCAAAGGATGTACTTCTTACAGCTTCTGAGGAAGCACGGCCTGTCACAAGAGCTGCTGAGACGTTTCTACACAGGAGTCATCCAATCAGTACTGTGCACCTCCATCACAGTCGGTCAGGTTTGAGGCCACCACAAAAAAAGACAAACTCCAAGAGCAACGGACAATCAAAATCGCTGAATGGATTGTCGGCACCACTCTACCCACTATTAAGGACTTCCACGCAGCACAAACCAGGTCCAGAGCAGGCAGGATCCTTTCGGATGCTCCACATCTTGGCCACCATCTCTTCCTGCTCCTTCTGTCAGGAAACGCTACAGATCAATCCAATTCAATACTGGTCTAATCAGTAATAGTATTAGTAATATATTTTGTAGAGTACTACGCGATTCATCACTTTAAACTGCTCCCTTTGCCAACAAAGTACTGAGGGCATATTCCTTGATACACTTTCAAAAAGGCCAACATTTGTGTTTATGATATTTTTATCTTGGTCCCATTCTTCTTCTTCTTTTCCTTTCGGCTTGCCACATTAGGGGTCGCCACAGCATGTCATCTTTTTCCATTTAAGCCTATCTTGTGCATCTTCCTCTCTAACACCCACTGTCCTCATGTTCTCCCTCACAACATCCGTCAACCTTTTCTTTGGTCTTCCTCTCTCTCCTTTGCCTGGATGCTCCATCCTCAGCACCATCCTACCAATATACTCACTCTCTCGCCTCTGAAACATGTCCAAACGATATAAGTCTGCTCTCTCTAACCTTGTCTCCAAAACATCCAACTTTGGCTGTCTCTCTAATGAGCTCATTTCTAATTCTATCCAACCTGCTCACTCCGAGCGAGAACTTCAACATCTTCATTTCTGCTACCTCCAGTTCTGCATCCTAGCAGAGACTCTTCTGTCACATAGAACACTATACACCTTCCGCCAATTGCTCCATCCTGCTTGGACCCATTTCTTCCCTTCCTTACCACACTCTTTATCTCTTCTCCCTGGAGCTTCACCCCCTCCACACATTCATGCACATATATTCTGTTTTACTTCCGCTAATCTTCATACCTCTCCTTTCCAGTGCGTGCCTCCATCATTCTAATTGTTCTTCCACCTGCTCCTTGTTTTCTCTGCAGATGACAAGAACATCTGCGAACATCATAGTCCAAGGGGATTCCAGTCTAACCTCATCTCTCAGCCTGTTCATTACTACCGCAAACAGGAAGGGGCTCAGCACGGATCCCTGATGCAGTCCCACCTCCACCTTAAATTCTTCTGACACACCAACGGCACATCTCACCGCTCTTCTGCTGCCCTCATACATGTCCTGTACAATTCTAACATATTTCTCTGCCACACCAGACTTGCGTATGCAGTACCACAGTTCCTCTCTTGGTACTCTGTCATAGGCTTTCTCTAGGTCTACAAAGACACAATGTAGCTCCTACTGACCTCTACACTTTTCCACGAGCATCCTCAAGGCAAATAATGTATCTGTGGTACTCTTTCTCGGCATGAAACCATACTGTTGCTCGCAGATACTTCTGTCCTGAGTCTAGCCTCCACTACTCTTTCCCATAACTTCATTGTGTGACTCATCATCTTTATTCCTCTATAGTTTCCACAGCTCTGAACATCGCCTTTGTTCTTAAAAATGGGGACTAGCACACATTTCCTCCATTCTTCTGGCATCTTTTCGCCCGCTAGTATTCTTTTGAATAAGTTGGTCAAAGCAGCCACCTCTCCAAATTGCTTCCATACCTCCACTGGTATGTCATCAGGACCAATTGTCTTTCCATTTTTCATTCTGTTCAGGTGTTACTAATCCTTGCCACTTCCTGGTCATTCATACTTGCCTCTTCTACTATACCTTTGCTCCCATTTTCTTCATTCATTAACTTTATTAACATCATTAACAAAGTACTCTTTCCAATTAAGACCATTTTACTTTTATTGTACTTTCATTATTTGCTTAAATATGACCTTATACATTTAATCAACAGATAAAGGGTTGCCCATTTGCTAATCAGACAAGGATGTGTTATGGAGCCGGGGGTTGTCCTTGATCTTTGTACTCAGAAAACCTGCTGGTGGTCTCCTCCTCTCCCAGGCATTGCTGTGGAGACGAATGACACCAGATAAGGAGCGGATAGTTACCATCCCAGCCTTGGATCAGATTGCTTGGGGGAGGGGTGGTGGGGTTAGCCACTTTTACCATGAACACATACATATAAAAACCTTGTGTTACCGTGCAGCTCTTGTCTTTTTTGGCTATCCTGCCAGAAGACACACGTCTCGTGAGCGGCAGATACCTAGATAAGACCCGGACGTCTGTGTTTGACATTCCTTTGTAATAAATCCATTTGTTGTTAACTTTTTCTAATCATTGGTCATATCTTCCTCGAGTCGTGAACACGTGTAGGGTCCAAACTCGCAAATCCCTACACCATCTACTTAGCACACTACTGGCACCAGTCAACATATTTCCATCGCGATCCTTAATTACCTTGACTTGCTGCACATCCTTCCCATCTTTATCCCTCTGTCTGGTCAACCTGTAGAGATCCTTTTCTCCTTCTTTCATATCCAACCTAGTGTACATGTCGTCATATGCCTCTTGTTTAGCATTCGCCACCTCTACCTTTGCCCTGTCGCATCTCAATGTATTCCTTCCACCGCTCCTTAGTCCTCTCCATGTCCCACTTCTTCTTCGCTAATCACTTTGCTTGGATGACTTCCTGTAATTTGGGGTTCCACCACCAATTCTCCTGCTCCCCTTTCCTACCAGAAGGCACCCCAAGTACTCTCCTGCCTGCCTCTCTGAGTCACTTGGCAGTAGTATTCCAGTCTTCTGGGAGTTCTTCCTGTCCATCTAGAGCCTGTCCAACTCTTTCCGAAAGACCACACAACATTCTTCCTTCCTCAACTTCCACCACCTGATTCTCTGCTCTACATTTGTCTTCTTCATCCTCCTACCTGCTACCAGTCATCCTCCACACCACCATCCTCTGCTGTCGAGCTACACTCTCCCCCACCACTACCTTACAATCAGTAACCTGCTTCAGATTACATCTTCTGCAAAGTCCACCACCATCTGCTCCTCAAAGTTCCTTTGCTGAATGCCGTACTTATCCATCACTTCATCGCCCCTGTTTTCTTTGCCAACATGTCCATTGAAATCTGCACCAATCACAACTCTCTCTCTCTCTCTCTGGGATGCTGAGGAGTACTTCGTCTAATTCCTTCCAGAATTTCTCTTTCAACTCAAGGTCACATCCTACCTGTGGGGCATAGGCGCTAATCACATTACACACAATACCCCCAATTTCAAATTTCAGTTTCATCACTCGATCTGATACTCTTTTCACCTCCAAGACATTCTTAGCCAGCTCTTTATTTAAAATAACCCCTACTCCATTTTTCTTCTCATCTACTCCATGGTAAAATAATTTAATCCCTGCTCCTAAGTTTCTAGCCTTACTCTCTTTCCACTTGCTCTCTTGGATGTACAATAAATCAACCTTTCTCCTAATCATCATGTTAACTAACTCCTGACCCTTTCCTGTCATAGTCGCAACATTCAAAGTCCCTACAAACAGTTGTAGGGTCTGTGCATCACTCTTCTTCTTCTGCCAACTAAGCTGCTATGCTCCTCTTTTTTGTTTTTGTCTTTGACCTACATTATCTGAATTACTACCTACGCCTTGCAGATTAACAGTGCCGGGGCCGGGCGTAGTTAGCCCGGGCCACGACCTTTCTATTATGGAATTCGTTTGATGAACACTCATATATGTTTGGCAGAGTTTTACGCTGGATGTCTTTCCTGCTGCAAGGGTTTTGCATTTATCCAGGCTTGGGACCGGCCTACAGGAATTGTGCCCCCCTTCGGGGTGCAGATAGTCAAAACAAGCAATCAAATTAACAAAGTCAGCACATAAAATATAACAAAGTCAGCACATAAAATACACAATTCACAAGCTACCTAATCTATGTTAAAGTTAAAGTCAAATAAAAGGTATCAAATAAACACAGTCAGCACATAAGGTATACTAATCACATACTACCTGTCTGAAAATATATTGGATATGGCGATTTAAAGGATATGTGGATGGAAGGGATTCAAACCACAATGGCCCTCACTCCAGTAGTTGGAAGGTTGATTCCATGTTCAATGTTTGGTCCTTGTTGTATACTCTACATAGGTAATGTTGTTACCGCGCTAGGCTGAGGCTGAGCAGCTTCAACGCGAACTGTACAGCACCAATTTGGGTACTATGATGAACTAAGACTTATTAAATTTTCTAGAAGTCCTCACGGCCTTCGTCGTACAAGTTATGAAGTTACTCACGTTCAGTGTTTCTTCAACTGCACGGTTTGATCACAAACACGTCTCGTTGTTAGCCAGCTAATCTAAGGTGGTCTGGACCTATAAGCAAGTTTAAGTTGACAATTCTACTTGCCCAACTTCTTACTAAGTACTCACGGTCCACGTTGTAAACGAAACGTAGGTTTTGCCGTTCGTGTAACTACTAACATTTGATGTTAAATATTAGTTCAGCTCAGTTAAATATAAGGATACAGAGGCGTTTTGTTGTTAGCGATCTAGGCCAGGCTAACCTGGGTCAAGCAGCTTCAACACGAATGATATGGCTCCAATTTGGATACTAAAATTGCACAGATGATTTTAGTCCACTGAAGTCGTCACCAGGATCGTCCTACGTCGAGTATTCACAACATTCCGTCCAAATTCAGCAGGATTTATTGAATTACGATCGGGCTGGCCTGATCCTTCTGTTTAAGCTGTTAACAGTTTAGGGACCGGAACCAAAAGCCTTATCTTGGTCCCATTAACTATTGAAATTTTGTGAAATACTGTTTTTTCGTCTTTGTCACAATAATCTGAATTCAAACAAAGGCTTTAAATATTTCTAATAGTATGTTTTGAATTAATATAACATACAAGTTTCACTTTTTGAAACAACTTGTTGAAATGAATGGACTTTCCTTCGCGATTACATTTTTTTTTTGGGCACATTCCGGTATAGTTGAATTACCTTGATTCATTAGATCGTCTGGGAGTGTGACAGCAGTCCTCCTTTGGTTTGTTATGAGAACTTGTTCCTGAAAGTACACCATCATGACAGGGATGTGACATTCTGGTTGATAAGTGATAGGAATTTTTAGGATCAGTCTTGGAACATTCATTCCTAACACTACTCTGACAATTAGACGTGAGTGGTTGAGGACATATAGCGTCTTCTAGTTCTTGTTCTTCGTTGTCAGAGTTTTGTTCATGGTGAAAACTGGACTCAAAGATAATGAGGTTGTTTGAGTGTCGAGGACTATCTGCAAATCCTAGATCTGGAAGAGTTTCATTAGTGATCCCAGGAGCAGTAGCCATTTCGTCAGAAGTAAAATGGCACAGGTGATTGAAAATGGGGAGGGTCGGACAAGAAGAAGCCTGGTATGTTGGACATTGAGGTTTGCAGTCTCCATCAGCTTCTACTATTGAGGGGGGAGAGTCAAAAAATTGGCCCTCGTTGATGATCTCGGACTCTTCTTTGCTATTGTAGACTGGTGCATTTCGCAAACCCCACTCACTTTCCGCTCCATCTCTCTCCCCCTGAGCCATGTCCAAGTACGTGTCCCTCTCAGAAAAGTGCTTTGTCTTCTCTCCTTCTTTTTGTGTCTTCATTTCATTTGCCTTGTCTTCACTACACCTTTGTTCTTGTAAGACGCAAACATCATCAGAGACTATAAAAAGGAAAGAAAATGCACAGGAAAACAATGTAAATGGTCTTTTAAGTACGGTGGTTGTTTTCATTAATATTTAATATTAATTTGAACATAGTTAAACTGTAAATACAGTAGTAGGACAACTAAGCTGAATCCCAAAATTGAAACAGACATGTGTCCCCCCCAAATTTTCCTACTTTGTACAGAGGTGGTGATTTCTCCAATTAACAAACCATTACATTTTGGCAAAGATCATTTCACTGGTATTGTATGTGAGGCCTCTCAAGCCCTCTCTTGGTATGTGTGTATGAATTTATACAAAAAACATTTTAAACACATTTGATGAATCAGTGAACACGGTTCATTGAAGAGCAAATTCTCCCATGTGTAAGTGTCACAGTCGTTGGTCTCAAAAAGAATTTGCAAAAAAAAAAAAAAGCTGGATGCCCACTGAGTACTGTATCAAACAAAATACATTAACCGAGTGTTATGAGGGAGGGGAAAATGTGGCTGGAAAAGGTGCACAAGTTGCAGGGATGACCTCAGCCTTCATTTGCACTCACATTCACATGTACGGGCAAATTAGGGTCTTCAATCAATTTACATGCATGTTTGTGGGATGTGGGAGGAAACCAGAGTAGCCTGAGGAAAAACATCCAGGCACAGGACGAACAGTAAAGATTTGAACCAGAGTCCTCAGAACTGTGAAGCCGACTTTGGAATCAGTTGTACACCGTTCCACCCTGTTTGCATAAATGACCAAATTAATCAGAACAACAAAGGTAAGGTTGTCTCGTGACTCACAGGTTGACAATATATCCACATCATCTAGGCGTTCATTTAGGATGAAACTTAGCTCCTCGGGTGGCATATCCTGTACTTCACAGCCACCAGGATCCTCTGGGATTGGAGGTGGTGGAGATGAGGGTTCTGTATTGTCTTCATGTTCCTGTGTCTCATCCACTAGTGGCAATCCAATTATGCCATTGTCATCCATCTGGCTACAAAAGTCATGATCTTGTTCTTCCCCCTCATCCCATTCATCCTCACATGTTTCGGAGCTGGCGGGTGAGATGCAGGCTGGAGCTGGAGTCCAAGACAAAACCCCCGCTTTTCTGTTCTTTATTGTCTCCATTCACTTGTCATCCTATTGTGACTCAACTTTAACCAAGGGAACTGTTGCAGGCTGGCTCTTGTGGTCCCATCCGTGCAAAGGAAGTCTTTAATGTAGCTCCTAAAATATGATAAAACAGTTTACTGTAATACCCATCTAAAGCAAAGAAAAATGAACTTGAATGCTGAAAACTAAATGCACCTTGATCTAATGCATTAACATTATTTGGTCACATACATCAGTGAATAAGTGTTATATCAAGAACTACCACATACACTAGTCTGCATGACATGGTCTACAGCTGTAGAATTCCATGTGTCAAGCCACTCCTGCAACAAAACATTGTTAGAAATGTCAGTGCTGGGCCAAGGAAAACAAATACTGCCTGATGCTCCAAAGTCTATTCAGATCAAAGTAAATTTCGTCTATCATTTTTAAATCAAGATCCCAGAGTCTCGAGGAAAGCTGGATAATCACAAAAGTCAAGCTACTTAAACTCCTGTGTGAAATTTACAGTCAGTTAAGGTTCTAGAAACCAACTCATT
This sequence comes from Syngnathoides biaculeatus, assembly GCF_019802595.1. Classification (NCBI taxonomy): domain Eukaryota; kingdom Metazoa; phylum Chordata; class Actinopteri; order Syngnathiformes; family Syngnathidae; genus Syngnathoides; species Syngnathoides biaculeatus. The sequence continues at coordinate 5,412,935 of NC_084656.1, forward strand.
TGTAAGTGTGGGTCCATTGTCTTTTATCAAAGCCACGGTCAATGGAGCTGCTGAGCACGAAATTTTAGGGCACTTCATGCTTCTTGCTGCCACCATGTTTTTTGGAAACTGATTTTATTTTCTAGCAGGATTTGGCACTGACCCACAAAGACAAAACTACCAGCGCCTGGTTTAATAGTCATGCAATAACAGTACTTGATTGGGCAGCAGACTCTGCTTGAACCAGCAGACTCTGCTTGAACCCAATTGAAAATGTATGGGGTATAGCCAAGAGAAGATGAGGGAAGAGAAACCCTGAAATGCAGACAATCTGAAGGCCAATATCAAGGCAACTTGGGAAAGAATCACACGTGAATTGTGCCACAGGCTGATCACCTGCATACCACACTGCCTTAATGATGTAATGGAAAAGGAGACCACTACAGTACAGGCAGCATACTTTTTTTTGTGTGTATGAATGTGAATTGTGTTTTGCATCTTTTCATTCACCTAAAACAGCCATTTTGTTCTGTGTCCTAATTGGCTAAAGGACTGTTGACCAGTGTCAATCAATCTCCATGCCAACTGCCCCGTACAATACGGAATGCGTTCAACTTGCCTAATTTACATAATTGTTCGATGCTAGCTAGCAGTGTGGCTCTTTGTGGCGTATGTTTGCAAGTTTTCTTGCCAACAATCTCAAAATGTCAACGAAATGCTCTACAGCATGGGTGCTCAATGCATCTATCGCGATCGATCAGTTGATTGCGAAGCAATTTTGGTCGATCGCAACAGTGTGCCGAAAAAAAAAGACGTCAGCTGTATTCACACTAGTCAGTGAGTCCCCCCCCCCTGTTTTAAGCTGTCACTTTTTTCTTAAAGTAAAGAAATCTTGTCAAAATGAGTATGGATGCCTGATCAGAGAAGAAGACAAAAACTTATCACTTTCATGCGGAATTGGAGGCGGACTTTATTTCACGATGTCATTTTCGAAGTGGATTGGATTGTGCGGTTATGCAAGGCACACAAACATACATTTGCACATAAAGAATCCTCAAAATACTTTAAAATAAATATGTTTTGCATTTTTGTAGTGGATAGATTTTTGTGACTTGGTCATTCAATTTCATCATTGGTCATTCTAAAAAAACAAACAAACCAAAAAAACATCAGTCAACATCATCGTGGATAAAATGGAAGAAAATGGATGGGGGACATTTCTGTATTTTTTCCAAGAAATGTTTTGCCCTAAAGCAGGTTTTGATCTTTGGTTTCATTCTAGAATACCATAGTATACATTTTCTTTTTAAAAATCTATGAAGGTTTGAAACTTTGAGAGTATTTAAACAAAAGAAATGTCAGATAATGTTAATCTGAGTCTGAGAAAAGTATCAAGTGTGTGGTTCGGGGTTTTAAAGCCTTAAAACAAATATAATAAATGAAAAAAACACTGTAAATGAAAACAACATTCTGTAAATGAAAATAAAACAAATAAAAACCAGGAAATGAAAAAAAAACAAATGTGAATGGAAAAAAAGTCTTGTAAATGAAAAATATAGAACGCCCAAAAAAGAATGAACAAATGAAAAAAAAAATCAACTTCTACTTCACGGATTTCACTTAACCCTGGTATTTTGGGGATTGTAACCACAGCGTTAAACAAGGGAACACTGTATTCTATTTTTTGGATCACACCTGCAGTAGAGCAGCACTCACATTCTCATTTCGACAAGTGGCTCCACCGCTTTTTCGCTATCCCAGATTAACTCGAGATTGTTAGCCTGGTGGATCTGGCACTCGCTATAGCTGTACACAGTTAGTCTACATATACAGACACGATGGAGAACGCAGTCACACTGGCTAACACGCCCATCTTTATTCCCTGTGCAATTTTGGACACCACATAAGATTGAGAGCAGACTGCTCAGCATCTGAACAAATGTAGGCTATTTTGAACAGACTCCATGAGAATTTGATGGAAGGAAACCACAAAGTGTCATCTGCTGGTATCCAAATTTGGTTTGGTAGTAAATCCCAAAAATACCATATGAAGTATTATATGATTGCTGATTGTAAGAACAAAGAAAATACATAATGTCTTGTCCTGCACATGCCTAAATGGATTGAGTGCCTCAGTGGGCAGACAAGGGGGAGTGATCAGCATTTAACCCATTATAAGAGGGCTTCCTGCACACTCACTGATCACAAGTGTACATCTCAGGACAGGAAGATGTTGTAGTGTGGTTAAATACCTGACTGCAATGCAGGAAACATGTAAGCATGTTCAGGAAAAAATCGTGATATTTTATTTTCTCCTACCTTGTTGATAATGAAAATGAGACAGCACATCATCATCACGTGAGTGATCAGCGTTCTAACAATAACAAGTATGAGTTAATAATTCTGATTTTTTTTTTCATTTTATGGATCCATAAAATCACTTAAGAAGTGAATAATCTGCACCCAAGAAGTACCTCTCAGTTTCAAAAAGGTGGTGACTCCTCCTGATCTAATAACATGCAAGGCAAAAACAAAACAAACAAAAAAAAACAAACATCAAAGACAGTTATGCTTAGTTTTGATTTGCACTATCAGTGGTATGATTATATTGGTCATTGAGTTTAATGTACATTTGTCCAAAGAATAAGTGGTCTTTAATAATGAGGTTCTTCAGCCGAAGGAAACTTTGAAAAAAGTAAGTTTCCCCCCTAATGTGAAGCACGCTCACACTATTTCCACCTCACAGAATATACACGTCCAAGCATTATTAAACCATACTGCTTCCCAACTCCGAATCTGAGGCGAGAAGGACTTGCTGAGCAACAAGTCTCCAGAAATAACAACCGGCCCAGTTCGCTGCTGAGTTGACAGATTAAACGACCAAAGGGTCAGCACCGACCCTGAAGACAAAATATTACCCGACAACAAAGCTTTAATAAATTTGATCTCAAAAGCAGTAATCTGTACCTTAGAATATAAAAGGTTCGCAGCCAGGGTAACGCAGGAATCCGTTGCCATGAAAACCGCTCAACTAATACGAACGTGTACAAAGACCCGCCCCTGCGTCGCCATGGCACACACCAAGCACAACAAACCAGCGCTCAAGTAAATCAACAGATTCCGTACAACGCCATACGTAAAACTATAAAGTAAGCGCACTTACTTTAGTGCAAAGGATTTGACTTACATGGGGGCCGACGACGGTTAGTTTTAACACGCTATGCTTCACTTGACCCAACTCCTCACTCACGCACACACGCACGCACACACACACAGACACGCACACACGGACAGACAGATTGCCCGTACAAATACACTCCACGAAAAAAAATATTGACCACTCACTTTGGGACGTGTTTCACAGTTTCAATCGAAGAACCCAGGTTTGAAAATTTGAAACGTCGTAGATCTTAATTAGCGTGCTAACTTTGCTCAAGATCTTATACCCTGTATTTTATCTCCCAGGTTCATGAGCCACACTACATTTGCACCGACCTCGCTTGTTGCTGCTAAAAGTTGCACTCTGTAATATGACCACGACATAAATATGGCCTTTGTGCAGACAATATAATCGCTGTGCGATTTGTTCACGTATTGATTCCTTACAGACAAAGAAGGGTCAAGTTGATTTTAAATAAAGAGTTTTGATTGGTTAAAAGGACCTCGAAGGAGGAATTTAGTGGAAGATTGACATGTACTACTCGGCATCCGACTTGCTGTTGAAAGATTTGGCCACAAGGGAACACTGTCAGCTCGTTTCTTTTCCATTATCATGACATAATTATTACTTTCCGAGCATTTTATTGCCTTTGAATACTTTGATACGAGTGAGGATGTGCAACATGCGAGTCATAGAGACACACAAATACAGCCAAAAAATGGATGGCATAGCGAATGTGATGTCAAAGCCTATAGTAGCAAGCCTAACGCTGGTGATTTTCAGTGTGTACATACATCCATTTTCTGAACCACTTACCCTCACAACGGGCCCGGGAGTGCTGGAACCCGTGGCCTATCCTAGCTATCTTCTGGAAAGAGGCTTGGTACTCCCTGACCTGGTTGCTAATCGCAGAATTAAATTTAGTCAAAAATAAATTAGGAAATAAACTAATGATTGTGTGGAGTTTGCATGCTCTCCCCGTCCCTGCGTGGGGTTTCTCCGGGCACTCCAGTATCCTACCACATCACAAAAACATGCAACATTAATTGGATGCTCGAAATTGCCCCTATGTGTGATTGTGAGTGCGGCTAGTTTTCTCTGTGTGCCCTGCGATTGACTGGCAACCAGTTCAGGGTGTATCCAGAGTCCTGCCCGATGACAGCTGTGATAGGCTCCACACTCCCGTGACCCTTGTGAGGATAAGCGGCTAAGAAAATGGGTGGATGGACTATACCCTGTAATGCTGTTACTCTTTCTTTACAAGCGAGTATGGATGATTGTAACAATGTATAGTCATGTCACATCGTTCCCCTAAATTTTGAGTATGAAAAAAAAAAAAAAAAAAGCCTATAAGAAACAGTTGCCGAAGAACGTGTAAACCTTGCAGACCCCCTCCCACCCAAAAATAAAAATATAACAAACATAGCCAACCAAAAGGCCACCTGTTGGCTGCTTGGGAACTGTCTCCTTCTATTCTGAATTAATCCATTATTGACAATCACTTATTTAGAGTGTGTGAAAATCTGAGTTTGTCAAAGATCTCAAGAAACAAAATAATATTTTTCAAGGACCATCTCATGCTGCTGAAAATGAAATATATTGCAAAAAAAAATATACAATTTTTTTCAGGACAAAGGTTTTTTTGCAATGCTACCAAATGCTATCAGAAATGCAATTAACTGTTAAAGGGTAATTTTCAATTTTAAAATGAAGCAACACTTTTTTTTCACACGTGTTAAAACCCTCAGTATGACATATCAGTAGTACAAGAGTAATCTAATGTCATGATCTGTGATGGAATTGGCCCTCTCGGGCCTCAACTTACTTGGTTTGCAAGATCGTATCAGCACTAAAGGATAAACAACCAATCGGAGACAGAACGTGTCAATCACTTCTCGTGCACTTGTGGTCACATTCATAGTAGGCACACCCACATGTGACCTCTCACTGTCCTTTTTTTCATTACTGTATGATGAGTTAAAAATAATGTGATAAGCCACAGCAAAGATTTTCCCAGTTCCACATTGTTTCTAAATCCTCTCAGGCTCCCCACCTCTAAAACTCAAAACCTATGATCACACTTGTTTTCTGTAGGGATCTGTCCAATTCTTTCTTTGCAGCATTTGTTGCTTCTTTGCTCTGTTTCTATTTGCTAGTTTAATTATGCTTTGTTGTCAGAAAAGTGGTTAGCGCATCTGCCTCACAGTCAAGAGGTCTTGGATGTGAGTCAGGATTCAGGCCCTTCTGTCGAGATTGCATGTTTCCCCCTCACTGCTCGTGTGGGTTTTCTCCAGGTACTTGGCTGCCACGTTCCCAAAATCATGCATGTTAGGTTGTCTGTAGGTGTGAATTTTGAGTGGGAATGCACAGAGGTTAAATTTAGGCCCCTCGGCAGCCTTACAGGGCAACAGCAATAACAACAACATCCTATTGTGACAAACCCATCAGAACTATGAATAGGGAAACTCGAAAATGTAGATGTGAAGAAGCCATTTGGATTAAAGAAGAAACGTCTTCAACAAACAAGATATCCAAAGCAAAATGTATTGTACTTCACTCCATATTTATCTCAAATGGTCTTCAAAATTGTGTGTAATTGTCATTTGACTTTTAGGTAAACAAAAATGAATGCATCACCTTGCTCACTGTAAAATTCGAGCCAACCTCTGTGACATTAAAATGACGCTTGGAAGGCTCCTAGTTTTGTACAATTATCTTTATTGAAAAATTAAACACTTTCTGTAGAAATAGTACTGGAAACCCCTCCTTGTTCAGATGTGCTGGGAGCAAGAAAACAAGGATGAGGACTATAATGGATGAGAAACAAACGCAAAAAAAAAGAGGCAACTGTAAAGCATCTCATGGGCAAACCTGAACAATAACCAAAACAAAGTGCGACGAATATAAGTCGAGGCACACTCCGTGAAACAAGCACAAGGAAGTTGAGAGTGAAGGAGCCACTGTTGGGAGTTGAAGTTGCTGGGGTTTGGACCACCCTGTCAAATGAAACCGTTTCAAGGCGCCATTACTCCTGCCACCATCTCGCTCTCCCCAAAGGACTTTTAACAGCAGGGTCAATAAGGCCCGATTGCTAGTGAAACATTTATAAAACATAGGATAAGATACACACATCTTTAATCTTCAATTAAAAAAACTATGATGGAAAAATAACTGTAATGGCTGTTTCTTGTTGTGTACAACATTTTAAATCTTTTTTCCCCACTTTCCTTTCTCAAAGTTTGAGTCACTTTTGCCACGCCTCACCCGAGCAACATAAAGAGAGCAGCGGAATGTTTTAGGGGCACTCAATTAAGGCACCTCATGTCCGATTTTGTGTATGCGAGTATCTGTGCCACACCCAAGCATGGTACGCTTCCCCATTCCCAGAATACTTGGAAGAGGGGGTCGAGGCCTGATTATGTTTATTTATACACGCGCACATACATGGTGTATGGACTTGGATGTGTTGTATCATCAAATGTTATTGTTACTTCCGCAAATTCTTATGATAAACAGAACAACTCAGAAAAAGCAACAAAGACAGGAAAGTTGTTGTCATATGATGTTGCATTATGAAGTAAAGGCACATGAAGTTGGGACATTGTGTTAAATAAAAACAGAATACAATGAATTGCAAATCATGATCAACCTATATTTAATTGAATACCCTACAAAGACAATATATTTTATGTTCAAACTGATAAACGTTATTGTTTTTAGGAAACAATAATTCATTTAGAATTTTATGGTTGCAACACATTCCCATAAAGCTGTGACAGGTTCCAAAAAAGGTGTACCGGGTTACAAAAAATAAACTTGAGGAATGCTCCTCAAGCACCTGTTTGGAACATCACATTACCTAAGGGGGAATTGGTGGGTGCCATGATTGGGTATAAAAGGATCTTCCTGTCATGACCCATCGGTACGGAGGGAGGACCCAAATGCAGGACTCCGGAGATGCAAAGGCAGTTCGGGAAAAGTGTTTATTCAGTCCAAAGTCGGGGATCAGGCAGACAGTCAAGTGGGGCAGCGGTAATCAGGACGTTGTGCGTAGAGAGCAGGTCCGCGGGCAGGCAGGGGTCGGCACACGGAAGATCAGATCAGAGAAGACAGGAGTATCAAAGACGTCAAGCTTACGGGGTCGGTCGGAGAACAGGCGGAGGTCGGTACACCAGGGTTGATGATCAAATGTACGGGGGTGCAGGAACGGGGCATGAGTTGCGAAGACCAGTTGTCCCCTGGGTCCTATAAATATAGGGGTTACCGAACGAGGATAAGGCACAGGTGTGCGCCTCCTAATCAGCGCCGGTGTGCTCGGACCCGCCCAGCCAGGAACATGACACTTCCCTTAATTTCTCAGTCATCCAGAAGCAAAAATGGAGGTTCACCTTTTTGTGGACATGTGTGTGAGAAAATAATCGAACAGTTGTAAGAACAATGTTCCTCAACGTACAATTGCAAGGAATTAAGGGATTTCATCATCTACGGCTCATAATATCATCAAAAGGTTGCGAGAATCTGGATAAATCACTGAATGTAAGTGGCAAGGCTGAAAAACACCATTGAATGCCAGTGAACTTCGATCTCACGGTCAAAAACTTACTTCAGTGTGTAAACTTTACACAGTTGGTGAGTTGTTCACAGTGTAAAGGATCTCACCACATGGGCTCAGGAACACTTCAGAGAACCATTGTCAGTAAATAGTGTTCTGCGCTATAGCCGTAAGTGCAGTTTAAAACTTTACTAAGCCAAGCAAAAGTAATTTATCAACAACACCCAGAAACGCTGCCAGCTTCTCTGGGCCTGAGCGCTGATGCAAAGTAGAAAAGTGTTCGTGGGCCAACGAGTCCACATTTTTCAAACTGTTTTTAGAAATTGTTGACATCATATTGTCCGGGCCAAAGAGGAAAAAAAAACATCTGGACTGTTTTGGACGCAAACTTCAAAAGCCAGCATCTGTGATGGTATGGGGCTGTGTTAGTGCCAATGGCATGAATAATTTAGACATCTGCGAACGCACTATTAATGCATACAGGTTTTGGAGAAACATATGCTGCCATCCAAGCAACACTTTTTTCATGGACACCCCTGCTTATTTCAGCAAGACAATGCTAAACCATATTCTGCATGTGTTACAACAGCATAGCTTTGTAGTAAAAGAGTGCGGGCACTGCAGCCCAGACATGTCTGGCATTGAAAATGTCTGGCACATCATGAAGCGTAAAATACAACAATTGAGACCCCAGACTGTTGAACAGCTGAAGGTGTACATCAAGGAAGAATGGGAAAGAGTTCTATGAACGAAGCTTGAACAATTAGTGTCCTCAGCTCTCAAATGTTTACTGAACGTTGTTAGAAGAAAGGGTGATGACACACAGTGGGAGTTAAACATGACCCTGTTCCAGGATTTTTGGAACATGTTGCAGCCATAAAATTCCAAGTTCATAATTATTTTCTAAAAACAATAGTTTATCAGTTTGAACTTGAAATATGTTGTCCTTGTATTCAATTAAATATAGGTTGAACATGATTTGCAAATCATTGTATTCTGTTTTTTGTTTTTTTTTAACACATCCCAACTTCATTGAAATTTGGGTCATATTTATTCTGGGACACTGGTCCACTTTCAATCCAGTATGCACAATCGGAAAAACAGCTGAAAGAACTTTCTCCAGGTACTGGAGAAACCCGTTGGAACATTCAGTGTCTAGATTGTCTTTTGTTTGACAGAAGATGCCTTGAAGTCTTTAACAGTCCTTATTTTGTAACCATTGGCAGTATTCAATCTCATCAAATGGCAATGACCTATGGAGTCCCTCAAGGGTCCTTTCTTGGACCCCTCCTGTTCAGCCTGTATATGCTTCATTTGGGTCAAATTCTTCAGACCTTTGACTATCGTAGCTATGCAGATGGCACACAGTTATATTTAGCAGTATCTCCAAAAGACTATAGTACAATGGAGGTGTTGTGTCAATGTCTAAAACAGATAAATAACTGTATGAGCTAAGATTTCATTTTAAGAAATCAGATTTAAAATAGATTTTAAAAGTCTGCTACTGGTCTAAAAATCACTAAATGGTTTAGTTCCTGAAAATATGAAAGAAATGCTCACAGATTCAGGTCAAACAGTGGAGCAAAGCAAACATGGTGATACAGCATTTATTTTAGCTATTATGCTGTACACAAATGGAATAATTTGCCAACAGAAATAAGTGGGAACATTTTGAATTCCAGGTTAAAAACTCTTCTTTTGTTCCTCATGTTCTTTAGAGCATTTCCACCACTAAATATTTCTTGCACTGTATGGTGTTTAAATTTTACTATTTTTTCTCATTTTTGTTGGTTTTCAAATGTTTTCAATCATGTAAAGCACACTGAGTTACTTTGTGCATGAAATACACTGGATAAATAAATTTGCTTAGTTTAGCTTAGCTTAGAGAACTACCAGTGATGAGAATAGCCGATGTTTAGGCTTTGTTTATATTTACATACAGGTATATTGAAACATAGTTGTTTGAAGAAATGATTTCCATATATTTCAGTTTTAAGTCTGTCTAACTGTTTTCATGGTGACAGATGTTGACAAGGGAGACGTTTGCTAAGCTAACTACTCTTAAAATTAAACTATAAAAACTGAAACATTCAGTTTCATGGTAACAAAACTACAAAAGGTGACTACTAAAGTCTTGTGAGTTTGTCTTATGTAGCTTCTCTACTTGTATTCTTTTTCTTTTTACTTACTCAGAGTGGTCCTTTTTAAATATGTCTCAAAAAAGGCAAAGAAAAAGCAAAGCAGATGTGAGTTTTTCCTTTGATGAATTCCTACAATGAAGAGATCTCTGAATTGAGCCCCCTTCATCGATGTTTGCAGAGATCTTGTGTAAACTCTGGACTTTTGTGTGATTTAAATGGCATACCCCCCCCACAAATTTAGCATGAATTCCAAATCGTGGGACCTCAGACGTGCCACTGCATCCTGAGTGAATGCATTGGGGAAATAAACATTTACAATGGTAGACAATTACCAAGGTTGTTTTTGAGTAGCACTGGTCACCTTTGAGCTCCCCTTTTGTACTGACTCCGAAACTACACTTAAATAGTTCACTGTTCACTGGTGACGTTTAAGCACTATTATTTCATCCATCCATCCATCCATCCATCCATCCATCCATCCATCCATCCATCCATCCATCCATCCATCCATCCATCCATCCATCCATCCATTTTCTTTGCCGCTTATCCTCACAAGGGTCGCGGGAGTGCTTTAGCCTACTGTAATTTCAAATGGAACATTTACTTTGCTTCATGTCATAGCGTGTCTGGATTTCATCAGCATGAAAAACTCTCACTTAGAAACTCACATTTTGGAGATGTATGTCAGCTCAGTTCCATAATTCTCGATTCAGCCACTTAATGTGGCTCCTTTTTATTTGGGTTTTTACTTATTCTAAAAAAAAAAGAAAAAAAGGGTCCAGCCACATTTTCTACGTGTTACAAGAAAATGGATACGAGAGAGAAAAAAATACATCAGTTTTATAAATTGGATTAAAAGTATTACCAGTATTAAAAGCAGTCACATGATCAATGTGTTGTGAGTTTTCACCAAAGTTATAGTACAGCATTTGTCTGTTTTCATGTTTTACAATGTAAATATTTTACCTTATCATTACAAAGTTGAATGTAAAATGAATGAATGTGGTTGTGCGACTCGATACTGTACACTTATTGTCTTAAAAAAAAAGTATTCTAAAATGTAACATTTTGAAACACTTTGATGTTAAATCTGAAATAAAATGATGTGTATTTTCAAAAGGGTTTATCATACTGAGAGTTTTATTATTTTGGGAGAGATTATTTCAATTTTGGAGGCTCCACTTTATCATATCATAGTTGTTTTATCCATGAGGACAGTTATACGAAACATCTTAAAATAAAAGTGTTTTATCAGCTATAGAAGCAGATGAGTGCTTTCAACCAAAACATCCATCTGTCTATTTTCTGAGCTGCTTATCCTCACAAGTGCTGGTGTCCAATTGTGAGCATATGATGGTACCTGCATTAATTCCATTTTGATTTTCACAAAATGTATTGTTGAAAAGATTGATAAAAGAAGCATTTGATGACATGAGAAGTCCACCATTGTTTCAGTATTTGATCTTGCCCATGACTTTTTCTCGTTTGAGTTTGTTTTTCATGTGTACTCTGAATTTCCTGGAATACGAGGAAGTCATTTTCAGGGAACAAGTTCTGATGAACCCAGCAGGTTTTCACCATCTGCCACGCAAGTACCTTCTCAGCATGACTACAACTATTAAATTAGGCACAATATGCCACGAGCTTTCTCATCTCAAACCTGATTTCTCGACTGTTTAAGACGTCAAATATATTACTATTTAACCGCATGTTCGGTGGAACCTTTAAAATTGAACATCTCTGAGGTTGGATAATTTAAAATTTTACCAAGGTATGGTGGAAGGACACAAAGCGGGACAAAGCACGAGAGTTTGTCTCTGTGTAGTGCGCTGTAGCGTAAGCACATCAAGAGAGGCCTCCATACTCCAGTGACCCTCTGTTTCAAAGTGCCAAGTGGTTTGCTTTTCTTTGGCTTTAAAAACCCTTCAAACAAATGCAACCAAAAGAAGGACCACCTTTAAGAAGGAGCGTCAGAAGAGAGGAAGTTATATGAAATACACACCTATTCAAGTTATAAGACCGTACGTTGTTACCCGCTGAGTTTTTGTTGTTTATTCTCTTACCAGAAGTTAATTTCATTGTTCAAATAATTTCATTTTTCTCTTAAGTGCACATTACTTTTAAATCATTCAAATATTTAACATTTGTCAGTAAAGGTTTATGTTTTATAGTTTTTGGGATGTAAATGTGGGATGTTTTTTTATTTAGAGATTTTTTTATTTTTAGTTTACCTTACTTTTTAGTACTGTGATAATTAATGCTAAAAAAAAAGAGACTCGTGCAGTGTATCAATGTAACGGCACCATTGCATTACACCATTGCTGTCCATCATTAAGACTGATGATCTAATTGATTTTAGACTTTGCTATGAACAGTGGTCATCTTAATTTGTTATGTCTTAATTAAAACCTCTCCGAGCAATATTGGTATGATAGTACATTTTGAGGTAAGTGAAAGAAGGCAAATTACCACTAAGTGCTTGTTTCATTGATTGTATTATATATGTTTGCATTAGCGTAGGTTCGTCCAACTGGAGAATCTTAGGTTGGAACATAGGAGTAACTAAACTCTACTCTAGTTCAGTAGACTAGTTATGCTTCCATAAATGTATTTAGCAGCTCTAAACTACTTGGACTGGAAGAGCTTGAGTTGGACTTTAAAGGTTCCAATGTAGTGTGGCATAAGAGCAGATATGATGCTTTTACTAAATCTACTTTCTCAACAATAACAATTACACATTGTTAAGTCTTTCAAGATGTACTCTTTAGTTCCAGTTGTCTAGTACCACTCAATCTCTCGAAAGCCACCTGATGTCCTCTCTCCTAATTGCTTTTCTTTATAAATGGAGAGAAAGGGTGTCCAAAAGTGAGGACTCCTTAAGTCCTTTGGCAGTGCTATCCTCTAAATGCTTCTGACTCCTTCTGAGTTGTTGGACTGTAGAAGGCTTCATCATGGTCCCTGGGGAGTTTAATTAATTAGTGCAGTACTTGTAAATTATGAAATTGAACTTTTGGAAGGATGGCGGCGGGATGAAAATTGAGTAGTCTCAAATACTTTGGGACATTATCCCCCACTGAGCGCATGTTCACATTCAGGTGTACTATTGTATCTTCTTTAAACCTCATCTGTTCATATGTTCTCAGGTGCAATCCTGAAGAAGTGATTTTAATGACGTACTTTCATGTCTGAAAACAACATCTGAGTTTGCAATAGAGAAAGACTGTCATCAGTATGGAGCTGTGGATACTGTTTGGGATTCACGCTGCCTGCTCTTTGTGGAATTTGCAAGTCCCCCTGTGCTTGTAGAGGATCTCTTCAGCCCACCTTGCGGCTTCCTGTAACCCTACGCAACATAATGCAACGGCAGATTGAGCAATGGTCATTAATTTGATACTTAAATTAAGAAAACGGACATTTTTCTGACAAATGTGAGCTGCTCCGATTCATATTTTATAAATATGTGTATTTGTAGACGTGTAATTGTAGATGAAACTTTCCACAGGTTTATATTTCATATAGAGATCTTATAGTTTGTACAGTATAGAGTATATACATCTATATTTATTCATCTGTCCGTATAAAAATTCCAACTAGGAAAGCTGAAGAGGACCAGTCTTATCAGGTGCAGTAGCCAAGAACTAACAAAATAAACTGCCTGCAGTATCTCAGACGAGTGCAATATATTTTAAATGGTGGCCAATCTATTCATTTCATTGTTAAGAGAGCAAAATAAAGGTTACATAGGCTTTGCTATTTTCTACTGTAGTGCATATGGTCTCACAACAGAGAGGTAACATGTTGAAAAGAATCGCAAACAGGTACATGGTAGAAATTACGTTATGTAATGGACCAGTTTCCTTTGAGTCCACCACTAAAGCGTTGTGCCATTTAAAAATGAAAATATCCTCTTCCCCTTTTGTCCTTCTATCCCTACTCATCTCCAAATCAGCTAAAGCGCTACATTGAACTCAGTCACCAGAAAGTCCACGTGGTCCCTCTCTTTGGTCTTGAAGGCCTCAGCGATGAGGCGTGCGGCGTCCTTGTGCTCACGGCCCCTCAGGGAGACCCCATTTACTTCCAGGATCACCTGACCCACCTTCAGCTGACCACAGTTGTGAGCTGAACCACCCCGCTTAGAGAGAGAGAGAGAGAGATTGAGAGAGAGAGAGAGAGAGAGGGAGCGAGAGAGAGAGAGAGAGAAAGAGAGACAAAGAGAAGGTTATTAAAAAAGAAATAATAGTTATTCTCACTGAGTAAATTGGATTTGCACAAGCACACAATCAAGGGCGTCAAAGAAAGGTAAAAATAAAGATCACTTAAGGGGCTTTCCTACTGCAGGAACTTTCCTCGCTATCCTGGTACCCTACTTTACTCTTTGTCCCCACCGAAAAACTCTCTCTCTCCGCTCTCGCTCTCCTTGCAATGGTTGACTGGTTAACAGATCTCTGGAGATGTAAACTTTTTGATTCACAGAGCCGCCATGACTGAATGTGGCCTAACACAGGGCTTGAAACAAGAGGATTAAAATACAGTATGCTGAAAAGCAAAACTTTAAATCACTGATCGAGGGGGTTAGGCCGCCGCCACGGGTTTACAGCGAAATCTGCCACCACCCAAGCAGCAAGGTCCGCTGCTGGCTGCTTTTGGTTACGCTAAGGCGCGGAAGTCCGAGCCCAAGCAGGTGTTTGAGTTTTCCTTGGCCGGGCGCAGGGGCGTGAGGCTGGCTGGCGGGGAATCCTCTGACCGGACGTGGGGGGAAAAAATAACAAATCTTCCCAGGCAGGCGCTTCTCCAGCCTTGTGTAAAAACACTACATTTGCCATTGACCAAGAAAAGGAAATTGATCTGTGTATGTGTGCGAATAAATATTTGCATTGTACAATCTGTTTTTGCTTTTCCTCATTCAAACACATGCAGATACAAAATTGTCAACACTGCTATATTTCAAAACTGACTAAGAGGTGTCTCTGAAGTAATGTATTTTTTATATATTCATTGAACCTTATACAGGTAAGGTCAGGTGTTTGCAATACTGACCTGGCTGCAGAAAGCAGAATAAAACAAAGCAAATAGAAGCAAATACATATACAAACTGTGCAGTGGAATAGAGTAACAATTGACATATAAAATTATATTACGGGTCACCAACGCGGTACCCACTTGCACGTTGTAGCCCATCGGGACCATTTAAGGTGTCCGCGAGGCATGTTCTAAAAATACCACAGGCCAAAAATTATTATCCATCTATCCAGTTTCTTAGCCGCTTATCCTCACAAGGGTTGCGGGAGTGCTGCAGCCTATCCCAGCTGTCAACAGGCAGGAAGCGGGGTACACCCTGAACTGGTTGCCGGTCCCTGTGTGTATTTTGGTTTGACTAGTAGTCAGTTTATACATGTATTTTTTTTAATTACACTGCATAATAATTTATCATAAATTTTATAATAATTTAAATAATTTATTGCAAATAATTTTTCAATTCCAACATACAGCTTGCAAAATCCTGGGGGACCATGGAGACCAGTTTGGGAGTCTCATGCCCCAGTTTGCCTTCAGGGCTCGAATGCAGCATATATTTGTCCATCTTTTTTCACCTGAGCGCTTGAAGACAGCGTCACTGGGATTTATTACTGTCAGATTTAGCAGGGCCAAGTCACGCAAATTTGCATTTTGATTATACGTTTAAGCACGCTGTGCCAAAGACCCACTTGAAAGTACGGCAAAAGCAGACTAAATCCACCTTCAAGTGGTGATTTTTTTTTCAATGGCAGCAACCTTTTCATCGCTTGACATATCACATTCCTTTAAATTTGCATGTGTCAGCCTCACATTTATGGGAAAAGAAATAAGACATTTTGGAAGTGCCAGTTTCTTAGGATTGTTTTATCTTCTGATTGAATCAACATGTGGACTTGTTTCCCCCAACGTCAATGTTTACCCCTTTATTTTTATGACATTTGACTGTTTTCTGAGATAACACTCAATTTCATTGCATATGTTCTCCAGGGAATCAAATCAGTCAGTAACTTTGAAGTTGTCAGGCATCCACTTGTTGCACTGTCATAACTTACTTGACACATAACTATGTTGTTACTATTCACCATCCATCCATCCATTCATCCATCCATCCATCCATCCATCCATCCATCCATCCATCCATCCATCCATCCATCCATCCATCCATCCTCCACCACTTTTCCCAGTTAAGTCACTGGTGTAGTAGCTTTAACAGGGATGCCCAGACTTCCCTTTCTGCAGGCACTTCTTCCAGCTCTTCCGGGGGGATCCCGAGACATTCCTGGGCCAGTCAAGTGTCTCTCCACCCTGTGTTTCTGTTTCTTCTCACCAGAGAAGTGACCGGGAAGCATCCGAATAAGATGCCCCAGGCACCTCATCTGGCTCCTCTCAATGTGGAGGAGCAGCAGCTCGACAGATGACCGAGCTTCTCACCCTATCTCTAAGGGAGAGCCCGGAAACCTTGTAGATGAAACTCATTTCGGCTGCTTGTATCAGGGATCTTTTTCTTTCAGTCACAAGTCACAGCTCGTGACCATAGGTGATGCTAGGAAAGTAGATCGATTGGTAAATTGAGAGCTTCGCCTTTCGACTTAGGTCCCTCTTTATCACAATGGATTGATACAAAGTCTGCATCAATGCAGACGCCGCTGATTCTCATTCCAGCTGCTTCACACTAGGTTGCGAACCGCTCCAGTGAGCGATGGAGATCACAGCTTGATGAAGCCAACAAAACCACATCATCTGCAAAAAGCAGAGATACAATACTGAGCCCACCACACTCGACTCCAATTTCAATTGTATTCTGTCCATAAAAGTTTAAAATAAACATAATCGGTGACTAAGGGCAGCCTTGCTGGAGTCCAACTATCACCGGAAATGAACTTGACTTACTACCGGCAATGTGTAGCAAACTCTGACACTGGTAATACAGGGACAGAGCAGCCTGTATCGGGAGGTTTGGTACCCCGTACTCCTGAAGGACACGGTCGAACGCCTTCCCTAAGTCCACAAAACAAACAGAACTCCCAGGCACACTTGAGGACCGTGCTGAGGGTGTAAAGCTGTCCCACGGGCAGGACGAAAACCACATTGCCCCTGCCGAATCTGATATGTGACTTCACGACGGACCCTCCTCTCCAACACCCCCGAATAGATTTTACCAGGGAGGCTGAGGAGTGTGATCCCCTTGTGTGATCCCCCTGTATTTGGAACACACACTTCAGTCTCCCTTCTTTTCTCCTTGCACTCTGGTTTCCTCGCACATCAACAAAACATGCATTCATTGGAGACTCTCTATTGGTACAGTATGCATCGGTACAGTATGATTGTGAGCACGACTGTTGTCCGTCTCCATGTGCCATGATTGGCTGGCAACCAGTTCAGAGTGTACCCCACCCCCTGCCCGATGACAGGTGTGATAGGCTCCATCACTCCCATGATCCCTGTGAGGATAAGCGGCTGAGAACATGGATGGATGCATGGATGGATATACTGTATATAGGCAGCATGGTGATGCAACTGGTTAGAGCATTGAGCTCACAGTTCTGAGGACCGGGGGTTCAAATCCCGGCACTGCCTGTGTGGAGTTTGCATGTTCTCTCTGTGCCTGTGTGCATTTTCTCCGGGCACTCCGGTCTCTCCTACATCCCAAAACATCCAACATGAATTGGACACTCTAAATTGCCCATGGGTGTGATTATGGGTTATGCGACTGTTGTCTGTCTCCATGTGGCCTGGAATTGACTGGCAACCAGTTGAGGGTGTACCTTGCCTCCTGCTGGATGATGGCTAGGATTGGCTCCAGCACTCCCACGGCCCTTGTGAGGGTAAGTGGTATACATATATATATTTGAGTGTGTATGTCGGGGCGGCTAAGATGACTTGGTGGGATATACTGTAGTCCAGTCAGATAAATTAAACAGATTCATTTTTGTTGACCATTGCCCAGAAACATATTGTGTTGTAAGGTTCCTCTCTGTTTTGATGGACTGGGTTGACTGTTTGAAAGGAGAATGAGAGCAGATTGCAGTGTGCAATATCACCTGTTGGTGCCAGTAAATCCCTCACAGGTAGGTTTTAAGTGTAAACTTATGCAAGCCATATCTATCACCATAGCTATTGATAGATGCCATGCTATACGTTTGACTTGATAATGATCCTTTTCATTGTGCCTATTTATTCTTGCTCCTGCTTGACATTATTAGATGTGATGAAGATGGCTTCAACAACCTTCCTTGTAAGAACTGTTTTATTGTCACAATAGCATTATTATCTGTTATTTGATGTCTGAGCCTGCAACAATTACTCTGTGCTGGTAGAGCGGAGAGTCATCATGATGGGAAGTCAGTAGTGATAAAGGATGATTCAGACATGGTGATTTGGGAAAATAATGGGCTGGCATACAGTCGTGATTTTGTGGCCAAGGAGAAAAAGGATGCAGGATCCAAAGGTGTGCTATAACAACTTGACTGTGTTCTACAATAGGGACAGAATAATATAGTGTACTGGCTGGGATTTGATGACATCGTCTGTCCCCTGAATAGAACCGAAGCCCACTGGAGAGCCAGACACAAAATGAATGTTTTTCTTCTCCTTCTCCTATCGCCTTTCCTAAAGTCACTTTATCATGCTGATGCTTGGTCCTGACAGGGGTAAACAATCAGGTTGTGTCCCTTACTCAAGGGCCTAATAACACCAAGTTACCTTTCCCCAGGTGAGAGCTTTTTAAAGCTTACTTTTCCGCCTTCCAAATGGAAGACGCCCAAATCTCCCTACTTTGCAGTAAAGGCTGCTGTCATTAATGGCTTCAAATAACAATGAAGCACCGTGTTGTTATTGTTCAGAGATAGAGCTGTGATGTTGACATCAATGGCTTTAGCTTGCTTTAGAAAGTTGGTTGAGAAATGATAATAGGAAATTCTCTTTCCAGTCCAGTTCATGTTGTTTAAGACTGTAAATGATCAAATGGATTCGTGTCTCAATAAATCAGCACCATGTAAATTCTCATTTTTACTTTACTCTTGCACATATTTTTGTGCAAGAGAGAAACAGTTTTTAGAGGTCAACTAATGGAGGCGGACAACCATTTTCAACAAAATCATAAATAATTACAAAGAAAAGAGAACCAAATAAAGACCACTGACATCAAAATAGTCAAGAAAGTGAGTATTGGACAAGATCTAAAATGGATAAATGCATCTAATCTAGTTGTCTTTGTGTTTGAATGCATAAAAACAAGCAACAGCCACAAATAATGCAACCACCCTCATCACCAGACCTCTGTTTCTTCATTGACTCAAATCTGACTCCTCATATTAATGCCACACTTCCTCCCCCTTTAAAACCAACAGTTCTGTCCTTTCTGTAGTACCAGAAATTCTGAAAACGCTGATTTTCTTTTCTTCCATCTGGTTGCAATCAGTATCCTTTTTGATTTCAATCACCACCTCGCTAGGATGAAGGCTGACAAACAGCATTGAAATAGTTGTGCACTACTGCGTGACTGCTCTGATTTTCAAACTGTAACTCCGGTCAGAAAAAGATTAGTGCTGTAGTCATGAGTGTATGCAAGGCTTTGTTGTCAAGCAGATACGGGCTGACCCTGTCACAGTTAATCGCTTCCGATAGGGATACCTAACCTCCAATTTCCAAGGTTTCAATAATTGCAAAAGGTTTATATAAAGTGAAATGGTTCCCTCATTTTATACTGCTTAACCTGTTTAGGGTTGCAGGTGAGCTGCAGGCTTTCCTGGCTAACTTTAGGCAAGAGGCGGGGTACGGCAACAAAAATGCCACTGGTCGAATCTCAGTGGGATTCCACACACAGTCCTGAAAGACATTAAATGTCACACTGAATGTGGCAGGTGGGCGGGTCGTATCATTGAAGAGCGACAAGAACACAAACATAGCCTCGCAATGTGAAGAGAAATATACATCAAAATGTCTGTTGACAAGGAGGCTGTGCTAATAACAGGCAATATGTGAGATGTTAGTGGCAGCATTACAATACTCTAACTCACCTGTATTGTGACAATTCGTGGTAATGGCTGTCGAGTGTTGGCTCCTCCTTCAATGGCGATGCCCAACGTACTTGCAGTCTTTGCCACCTTCACCAGAGTTGAGGTGGGCTCCAAGAGCCCTGGCTAAAGTCAGGGATAATATTAATTATACTTTTGCAGTATATTATGTTATATAAGCTTCAATACCAACTGGGATGCTTGAATTTTATAAAGCTGACAAATGCTGATTGACATGTTTGTTATTGTTATTGCTGTGCAAAGCTTTTCTCACACTTGAATGAATTTGTTGTAATAATATCAGAAATTCACAATGAAAAATGAAACATTTTTATAATATTTTTTTGTAATTATAGACTGAAACCATATAAAGTCTTACAGAAGCTATTATACATAGAAAGAAAATGACAAATTTGAGCAGCACTTGGGAAAATCATCAGTGTAAACTCTAAAGACAAATGCTTCCAAATGCTGGTCTTTATTTAGTCTAACTCGGAATAAAACCAACATTTCATAATTATTTCTGAAACATCAAATCCATCATCAATAAGCATTGATATGGACTACAGTGGCAGCATGCCCCCCGCATATATTTTTTTTAATCTTACAATGATTGGTTTGGATCGGCAAAATGTGCCACAGACATGGCAGTCACCATCAGGGGGGTCAATATCGTTCACAAATCAGTTTAAATCTGTGCGCCTGAGCACCTCTAGTTCGCCAAGATAAAGCATCAACTTCATACGTGTGACATAGAGACGGAGATGGAGATTAAACAGATGATTATTGCACAGGTGAGCCTGAGGCTGCCCACAATGAAAAAGCCCCTCTGAAGTGTGCAGCTTGAACAGATGTAACAGGTTTTGAGGGTTTGCCCAATTGGCGTGCACAAACCCCACAACACACGAGGCTTAAATACATGAGTGTGGCAGTGGTTTATGAAAGTCAGATTCATGTCCAATTAAAAAAAAAGCAAGATGCTTTCCCAATAAAAACACCGTCATGTCTCGAAGATGTTGAAACCTGGATGACCTTGAGCTTTTTAATTTTCAATTAAAAGAAAGTTGAAGTGATAGTGTTATGTCCAAAAGGCCCTTGTTAATCCTAACTTCTTGTTTTGGGTCCTTTGACATAATGTAAAAAAGCCAACTATCTCTAATATGGGTTTGAAAATTGACAGTCATATGAAACTGTATCAGCAAACGAATGCAGTAGTCAAATTCCTCTTCTTTTACGTTAGGCAGCTGGCAAAGGTAAAGGCCTTTCTTGCGCAAGAACATCTTGAGACAGTAATCCATACTTGTATTACATCTCGTCTGGATTAGTGTAATGCACTTTATTTGGGAGTCAGCCTGTCCTCGTCTCGACAGTTAGCTCAGCTTGCTGCTGCTCGCTTTCTTACTGGTATATGTAAGAAGCACCACACAACTCAGGTCTTGCCTTCCATCCACTGTCTGCTTGTGCATTTTAGAACACATTTTAAAACTATTTTCTTTAATTTTTAATCTCCAAATGTTCTTGACCCACCTTATCTTTTTGAGCTACTTCATCCCAGATCTAGGAGGAACCTCAAAGGGGATACAGCCCTTTTTGTTGCTGGTCCCACGCTGTGGAATAACCTCCCTCTTGAATTGAGTGAGTTGAGACAAATGGTGGTCACACCAGATACTGATTGGTTTGATGACTTTCCCAATGCAGGAGAACTCCACATTTTAGAGTGGCCTTTTACTGTGGGCGACCGAAAGACACCTGTGCAATAATCATTCTTCCAAATTGGTATCCTGATATACCACACGTGTATAATGGATTGATTATCTCGGCAAAGGAGAGGTGTTCATCAACAGATTTGTGAGCAATATTGGAGAAAAATAGCCCTTTTGTCTCCATAAAAACAGTTAAAATCTACAGTTGAGAAAGGGATCGCAGTGAAAAGTACAAGCAAATTGTGTCAAACCAGTGTCATGTAATACACTGATATTGTCTGTAGAGTGTTCCATTATTCAATGTTTACTTGCTGAAACACAGGCACATTTGTCTTACACACAAATGTGTGGTGGACCCCATCATGACTTGTAAGCAACTTACAGGAAATTTTAACTCAACCCATCATAAATGACCCCTTTCAAGCTCCGTCCCACTCAGAACACACGTACTTGTATTATTGTCATTTTGAAATAGCGTTCTAATAGAGTAGGCCAGTAAGGCACTCTTAATAACTTCCTCATCATCACAAAGTAATCTGCATCATTTCTGACTTAATCACTGAACATATCGGTCTACTGTTTTCACAGACTGCAGTGGAGGATGAGATAAAAAATTGAATATTTGAGTGAATGAATAAAATAAATAGGAAATTTAAAACCCCAAATGCCCTCCCCAAAATGGTAAACTGTGCAAGAACAGAGGAATGATGTTCCACATGGACTTCTACATTTATGAGAACCAACAGTGAGAAATTATTCCCCCAGCAACTCTCTAAATCTAATTGGAGCATTAAGCCTAAATAGCCTCAGAAACTACCCATGATAAGTTAACATTATATTTGAGTCTGGAGAAGAGGCTGAATTATTTCATTACTATGCAGTATTTCTCACACTGCATACAATGATTAATTGAATTAAGCATCTTTAACATTTCAACGTATAGGATGTGTGCTGGGAGTTTAAAAACTATGGACAAATTTTGATTCTTTTTCATGCCCTCTTCACATTGGTGGGCTGTGAGCAACAAAGGCCTATGGCTGTTCTTAAAATAGCCGCCTGCCAGTGCAAGAGAAGCCCAGAGGTTCCATCGATTACTTTGCATGCACATCAATGAGCCGAGGGTGGCAGAGGAGCTTCGGTCAAACAAGAACAGGGCTGTTATTTTTAGGGTCAATTCAATTGGTCCTCACAAAGGCAAAGATCAAGGAGCAGACACAGTTTTTGAATCAAATGACGCATTCCCCTCAATTATTAATATGCTCATTCATTCATGGTGGACCCACAACTGTTTGGAAGTACACCCTCACCGGTTTGGTGGGGTTGTCCCCCCCGCCCCCCTGGGTGTCTTGAGGGTGTCGTGTGCATGAGGAATGGGAGGTGCTGTCTTTGGTGATGTGTCCTGACTCAGCTATGTCCACACCGCTGTCCTCACTGAGAGTCTGGCCACTATCTGACAGCTGAGACAGGGCGCCACCTGAGGGGGGGAGCAGGCACACGTGATATAAGCATTTGAATTCGCTCTGGACTACATAGAGTGCTCTTATCGTCCAATGCTATTAGCTCTAGCTTAACAGTACTCTTTTTATAATGCAATTCTTGTTGTTTTAGCATCACTATGATAATCACCCAATTTGTGTTGTGTGCATTACTCTTCGTGTCGTGTGTTGCCATGCGACTTCCTGTTGCATGGATAGTGGCAAACACAAGGCAGGAAAAAATGAATTCCTCTACAAACCTTTATCCAGACTGTCAACAAGATGTAACATTTCTGTGTGTGTGTGTGCGTGTGTGTGTGTGTGTGGGGGGGGGGGTTAACATTGAAGGATGAGGAAAATGTGTCTTCTATTTTTGTTTTTGTTTTGCAGCAAAAGAGACATTTTTGTGTCGAGTCCTTCTCTCCCAATGCCTTGTGGCATTTTTTTCCTTTCGCCTTCACACTTTTCAGTTTCAAATTGCGACATTGTTTCATTAAAAAAATGAAATAATAGAATTGGAACGGACATCTGGGTTTGACAAGGTGAAGTATTTATGTCTGTTATAAAGTATTTAACATGGAGCTGCAGTAATCCTGTAACATATCTTTGAAAATTGACTAGCTTGTATGAAAAACATTGGATGAAAACCAGTAGACTGTAGAATTGTTTTTTTTTACTCTTTAAATAATAGATAATGACAGAATTTCCAATAATCTAATATCTTAGATTAATTAATTTTGAAGGACTATTATTTACCAGTATATGATTTATATTCTTGTTAATATTTAAGAGGACAACTACGATGTTTTCTGCAAGATGTGAATGAAAATCTAGGGTTTACAAATAACCAAAGAAAAATATTTCTGCTAGTGATGTGTCTGGGCAAATGCTTGGTTGAGTAGTTCAATGTAACACGCGCGATCTTTGCAACCAAGATGACAGATGTGTGCAATTTTATTGGCTTGATAAAATGTTGGGATCCTGAATATGATTATCTCATGGCCACCAGCTGCAAATTAAATACACATTGTGCTCAGCTGTTGTGCTCCTATTGTGGATTCAATAAAATAAAACAACTCCCTTCTTTTTCTTCACACTGTTGTGGCAAAACTGTCTTCAAAATGTTATTACACTCTATTAGGGATATTTAGTTTCTGTGCAAATGAGAGGGAGATAGAGACAGTCTGACTTATATAATCGCTTAAGTAATTCGGTGCTCTTCCACATTAAACCAGCAATTAACTGTACACGACAGCAAGAAGATTCGTGAGTCTTAAATGTTTGAATGAGAGCTTGATAGCACTAATGAACACCTTTTACCTTGGAAAAAACAACATTTTCATGATGGAGACTCATTCAGAGGATATTTCAACAGACTGCTTAGTATTGGCTGCAAAGATTGTGTCTGTCTTCTATCAAATGTATTGATAACCATTCTATGCTGCGTTTTGGAATACTCTTAATTCAAGATTTCATTTATAATGTGTTTTGTGGTTGTTTCCTATTGTTGCGTGGATGTGGTCCTATGTGTATGTCAGCATGTCTGAGCGCAAAAACACATTTATGACAATCACAGCCCCCCACCCCCCAAAAAATACAGCGTTTAAGTTTAATTACCTGCAAGAGTTGTATAGTTTTGATTTCAACTAAATTTTGGGTGAAAAATATGCCCCAAAGTTGAAAGAATTTCTGACATTCAGTCGTCATTTTATTATCTGCAATAAATATATTTTTATGACCTCGATAAACCACATTTCAGGCTGCATCCAAGGTGGATTTTATTTGAGTCTTTCTGTCTTTTTGTGCTGATTGAGTTCTAAAGCAAGCACTGAAAGTGAGCTTTGTCAACGTCCAGCCATCCATTTTCTCATCCGCTTATTCTACCAAGGGCCCCGGGTGTCCTGGAGCCTATCCCAGCTCTCAATGGGCAGAAGGCAGGGTACACCCTAAACAGTTTGCCAGCCAATCGTAGGACACATGGAGACAGACAACAGTCGCACTCACAATCACACCCAGGGGCAATTTGGAGTGTCCAATTCATGTTGGATGTTTTGAGATGTGGGAGAGACCGAAGTGCCCGGAGAAAATGCACGCAGGCATGGGGAGAACATGCAAACTCCACACAGGCAGGGCCGGGATTGAACCCTGGACCTCAGGACTGTGAGGCCAACGCTTTATAGCTGCTCCACCGTGTGTGCCCTTTTTTTTAGTATGAATTGGCAATGACATGATGAAAATGTGTGTGTGTGTCTCGTTTACAAGAATAATAATTTATGGGGTTCGTAAAAGAATTCATTTTGACCATGAAAAATTAGACCCCCACCGACCACTGAATTCGTTATCTTTATGGGAACTCAGGTGCGTTTTGTCAGGGCTTAGCTCTCATGGAATTTGAACCCTACATTTATGAATTTATTGACAGGATTATATTGTCCATTTCTTTATTCTTTAATTTGATGAAGTTCATTTAAAACACTGTATATTTGAATCAATGATTTGACTTTGCCCAACTTTTCTCACCTCTCGCTTGGGGCAGCGGCCGCACCTCATTGACGTCGGGCTCTGCGTTGGGCCTGTGAACCTCCACTGTGACAAACTGTTGCTTAGAGCCTGGAGAGGTGGCTTTGGACATGGCAGCTGGTTTAAGGGGAAGAGCAGGAGGTGGGGGAGGTGCGGGTAGTGGGGGCGGAGGTGGCGGTGAAGGAAATGCGTCAGCAAGTTTGGGGCCCCTGCTCGGGGACTGGACGCGTGGAAAAGGGCCAATACTCTGTTGGGCAACCTTGGAAAATTGAGTGGGTATTTTGTGTTCTCTCCTGGAAGGTGCTAAGAGTTCTTTCTTTCGGAAGGCTGCATAGTTCCCGGTAGGCAACAATGGAGGATCTTGTTTGTGATGTAGTGAGGGTGATGAGGAGGTGCGACCTGGCTTTTTGTTGTGATTAGGGTGAGTGGGGGCTGTGAAGTGCAAGCCCGAGTGTGTGGATTCGGACGAGGGGCATTTGTTGAGCTGGTCTCGTCTACTCGTGCGCCTCTGCACCCCTGATGGGGGTGGAGGCTTGAAGGAAGGGGGAGAATCAGTTGTGGTGGACTGTACGTCATCCTGAAGTGAGAGAATATTTTTTTCATGATAGATAAGGAATGTGGAAATGACATACTGCATGTAAGAAAACAACAACTAACCAGTTCTATTTGTAAATTGCTGAGGATTCTCAAGAAAAACTACATCAGTGCATTTAACTACTGTGCCGGTCTTGAATAACATGTCATTTCCAGATATTCATGTACTTACATCAGGTAAAAAATGTTTGTATTTGACACTATATTATATAGTTTGGTGGAGTGAATGACACTGAGACATGAATGGCCACAAATGCATGAAGTGAGAAATAAAATGAGTATAAAATAACAAAAGAAAAGAAAGTATGATTTGAGAAAGCAGGCAACTGAGAATGACTGAAGGTGCAGTGACTGAAAGCTTTCTTCTTGACTTGTTTTTCACCCCTCCCCCGCTGAGATAAATGGTAGGCAGAAGAGTGGAATATGGTGATTGACCTTTGCTCACATTTTTCCATTCAATAAAAAAGATGTGAAAAAAAGATAGTCTTCAACCTTTCTTTGGTACAAACGCTTGTTATGCTCCTACAACACAAACTATACAAAAGCCAGCTGGTCAGATCTTTCCATGAGGCTCATCCATTCTTATCATTGCATCACTTCCATTTTCAAAATGCTGTCTTTGATTCCTTTTCCCTTTTTCTCTTGTACCAACTCCATGTTTATTGGACCAAACCTGGGTTTCTGTGTGTAAGACTGCAGGGCTCACCAGAGAGATGTCAGCCAGCAGTGTGTTCAAACTTTCCAAGGGATCCTGCTGATGAGCATCCACCACACTGTCATCCTAAAAGATGCACGAGAGAAAAGGATGAGGGAAAAGAAGAGATACAGAAGTCAACCGGAAAAGAGTCAAACGAGAAGAGGGAATGTAGCACAACAGCCTGTGAGCAGATGTTACAAACAGGTCTACATTTATCCCAAAACAGATGGAAAATAATATTTATAAGAAGTGTTAAGAACTTTCAAAGGGCATGCTAACGTTTGCAAACAAACACACACACACACACATGCACACACACACACACACACACACACACACACACACACACACACAACACACACACACACACACGCACGCACACACACACACACACACACACACACACACACACACGCATGCTCTGCACCAAGCATGATTTGATATCTCAGTCCAAGTTCCCAGGTAAGGAAGAAGTCATTTGCAGACTGAGCAAATTTAGAGACAAGCAGACTTCAGAAAAATGCTGCCCTTCATTTAATTCTGCCACAAAACCAAAACAGAAGCCTTTTCAATTCTGCCTAATGACCCATCATTGCTGCGCTGGGAGCACATATACACTATTCCATTCAAAAGATGGGCTGATCTAAAAAGGACCATGATTTTTATGAGTCTGCATATATGCTAGTTCAAATGGGGCCCTGTAGCTCGATGGTTAGGGTACTGGTTTGGTAAGCCAGGTGTTGTGGGTTCATATCCCACTGGGGCCTCCACTCCCTGAGAAGGGTTGCGTCAGGAAGGGCATCCAGCGTAAAAATTGTGCCAAACATATATGTGCGTGCATCTTAGTTGACACACTGTGGCCACCCTGAAAGGGTCAAGCCGAAAGAAACTTATTTACTTATATATGCGAGTTCAAAAATACAGAAATGGTCAGTGTGATCGCCTGGTGGAGTACATATGATTGACATCACCTGACGAATGACCAAATGCACTCCCAGGGTCTGTGCTGAGTGCCAATTATTATTTTTTTTTTTTAAACACTTAAAAGCCACTGCATTCAGGTAATTTCTTTTAACTTTTTTTTTTTGTACCTCGGTCTTTACATTTACATGACTATTTAATGCAAATGTCAGTCTGAGAACAGTATTCCTTTAAAGGTCATGTGTCATCCCTGTAAACATTCTAAAATGGATATTGTAATGAAAAATACATATAACATTATTCACTTCAATGTCTATACAAAAATATAAATATGAGCGGAGAGCGCGTCATCCATGCACAAAGTTGCGGAAGTGTCATTCGACGTCACCCCGGACATTCGCCATTGAAAACACGCTGTTGACCCTCCTATGGGAGACGAACACGCCCTTTCTGACACAGAAGCTGTGTTTGAAGAAGAGAACATCACACAATCGAGTGAAGTTACCGGGGCAATATTACCCTATTGTTTCGAGCCATATTCAGATGATATGCTATCACGGCCAAACCGCCTCCCCGTCAGATCCACTTCTGCGGCGGGGTTAGCCATCGCGGCCCGGCGCCGCGACAAGGCACCCCGGCCGACAAGGCTGAGCCGGCTCATTTTCGGTGCCGAGGTGGCTTATCATGGTGCTGAGCCGAGCCGCTTAATGACGTTGTTCATAGCTGCCGCCGTCCTCGATGAACAACACCGCCGAGCCGGGGCGCTTTACGGCGTTGTCGTCGCACGCAGCTGAGTGCGACATTGTCAGCAGCAGTGTTCAGAGCTGCCGCCGCTGTGAGCCCGACGCCCAGTCTTCGCCAAAGCCGTGACCTGCGGATGTGGCACCTTGGCCGGGGTGGCTCATTTTTGGCGCCGGGGTGGCTTATCACGGAACCGAGCAGGGCAGCTTTATGGCGTTGTTATCGCACGCAACTGAGTGCGCCATTGTCGGAGCGTTGTTCATAGCTGCCACCGCGGCAGCCTTCACTGGCGAGGTAAAACAGCAGCCTTCGCCGGCGAGCCCGACGCCGTCCAATGCGCACATCGACACATTTAGCACGCCTGTCATACGTACGCGGATCTTTCATTATGAGAGACGGATTACGTGGGCCGCCCCAAACTATTATTTTTTTTAGTAGCTGTATACACAACTACCTGTCATTTGGAACCCACGAAGCTGTCGTCCTTTGTACCCGTGCAATCCATTTTTTCACGACGAACCGGGTCTCTTGCAAACTTACGAAGGGAAAAACCATCCTCCCGAGTGTTCAAGCAATGTCCACCTATGCAATGAGCCGTCATTTTGGCTAACATGAAGGAACAACGAGCTACTCTCCTGGAGGTAAAACTAATAGAAACAAACGAGTCCACTTGAGGGCGGTCTTGACATGTACATCACTTCCTGTTTCTTCTCGAAAACAAATCCCTCGAGAGGATTTTCATGGCGGGAGTTAAAAAAAGCTGCATACGTCAAAATCATGTTTTGTGGGTCCATGTCGGCTGCAGTTTTTTCATTAATAACATACTAAAAATCATGCATTTCATGACAGTGGCCCTTTAAGTTGCAAAAGCATGGCACTCCCCCACTATGTGAGTCTCTGCATTGGGATGCGGTTGACTGTGTGCCTGGTATCAATTCTGGTTTAAAAAATGTCAGTCGTTACTTTCTTGTTATATAACACTCTAATCTGTATAGTGGTTACCCGTTTGTCAAAAGCACCTTCAACCAACACAAAATGAGAATTCATATAAAAGTTTGCATAGAAATACATTCACAACAATACATAACAAAACAAAACAGAAGCTTGTTTTATCCAGCCTTAATTTGTCTATTAAGATGCAGCTAACCCTCACTCAGATAGTGACCACTGGCTAAAACATTTTTTCCTCACTTTTGGGTTTGTAGATTGGATGCAAATATGATTCAATGCAGAAGACAATATAATAATGTGAAACCTAAAGTTAAGAACTGCAGGCTAAAGACTAATGATCTTATCCTGTATCATTTGTGCTAAGGAACAAAAGTGCCTGACAAAATTGTGTAATGGAAATGGGATATTACTGGAATAAACAATAAGATTTTGCAAAATTTTGCCAGGGGAAATGCTTTCATATGCATCTCAATAAAGGAATGTTTTTCACTAAATCCCACCAGCAGTATCTGTATAATCCAATTCTGTTCTAGGTTAACAGCTATTTTGGCTGAGGGAAAAGAAATGCAAACGTTCTTTAAACAGACCCCCACCCCACTCTGTCCGATGGTCTGTCCAGGCAACCCAAAGTAACAAAGTTGGCCAAGCAGTTCAGGAGATTGGCTAGGACACCAAGCACCAGGGTCCCAACGGAGCCACTCAGGTGGATCTCCACAAAGGGTGTCCCAATGGCAAAGCAGGACTCAAACACAAACAGGTGACAGCTGTGGGCGAAGCACCGCTGAGGCAAGAGTGAGGGGGTGGTCGCTGCTGGTCAAGAACTGACGAGGGGTGGGCTAGAGGTGATGGCTGCTGGTGCTG
The DNA here is from genome assembly GCF_019802595.1 of Syngnathoides biaculeatus. NCBI lineage: Eukaryota > Metazoa > Chordata > Actinopteri > Syngnathiformes > Syngnathidae > Syngnathoides > Syngnathoides biaculeatus. The sequence continues at coordinate 5,443,261 of NC_084656.1, forward strand.
GCTGAGGACTGCCGAGGCATGGACGAAAGGCGGCGGCAGCTGGTCAATCGACAACCGGATGGTGCAGCATTTGGAGTGTTGCGGACTTTATATCGGGGCAAAGGGGAAGAGGAGCTAAGTCGAAAGGTTAAGCGCTCTATTTACTGGTCAATCTACGTTCCTATGCTCACCCATGGCCCCAAGTTGTGGGTCATGAAAGAAATAACAAGATCCCGGATACAAGCGGCTGAAACAAGTTTTTTCTGCAGGGTGTCTGGGCTCTCTCTTAGAGATAAAGTGAGAATCTCGGTCATCTGGGAGGGCCTCAGAATAGATCCGGCACTCCTCCCCTCCGAGAGGAGCCAGATGAGGTGGCTGGGGCATCTGATTCGGATGCCGACCGGAAGCCTCCCTGCTGGAATGTTCTGGGTATGTCCCATCGGAAAAAGACCCTAGGGACAAACCAGGACACACTGGAGAGACTACGTTTCTTGGGTGCCATGGGAACACCTCGAGATTCCCCAGAAAAGCTGGATGAAGTGGCTGGGGAAAGGGGAGTCTGGGCATCTCTGGTAAGGCTACCTCCCCCAAACCCAACCTTAGATAAGAGGTAGAAGATAGATGACTGTTATATGTTGATTTCTGTTGTCTTCGTTGTAGCGACATTAGCAGTGATGAAGTTCCCATAGAATGGAATACATGGCCATTGAAATGAAATCGTAGCTTGTTTGTTTCTCAACTGATTTTCATTAAGGTTATTGTTTTATCAATGCCACAATGTATGCCACCAATCCACATTGTAAAAATGTAAAAATGTTAAAAAAAAAATGGGCCATGACTTTGCAAACAACAGGAAAATGCAGGTCTTAGGGTGACAAGCGTTGACTGCCTTAGATTATATATTAGCGTATTACCAATTGTGTTTATTCTCATTTCCTTTTCACACCCTCTTGGTTGATAATCAAACCATGAACGGGGATGGGATTTTATTTTGATAAGTACAACTTTGTCAACGATAGTAGAGCTACACCAATGCAAAGCCATTTCAACCACAATTCTTCACCAATTGAGTCCTTATCACACTACTTTTTGCTATTCTTCCACTGAGGTCCCAAGAGAGAGTCCTTTATGTTAAAAATTGGGGAAGAAGAAGGGAACACAACAGCAAAACAAAAGCCATACTGTGATGAGCTCAAAACAAACTGGACCACTTGATGGAAACATGGACTCAAATCTTTGAACAGTGGAACCTCCAAAGACAAACACAATCTGTTCGGGGAGATTGGTTGACCTTCTTTTTCAAATTTGATTTCAGAACAATTTACCTCATTGGACTCAATTAAAATTTAAATAATGTGCCCCGGTGTCAAACATTCTCCGTTTTAATACCTTCATTAAGTGAACGAGCAATGTTTTCTGGAGCATTGTAACATTGTTAACATTCACGCAAGCGTATAATTAAGTTAACTTCTTTTTCTTTCGGCATGTCCTGTTAGGGGTCGCCACAGCGTATCATCTTTTTGCATCCAAGCCTATCTTGTGCATCCTCCTCTCAAACACCCACTGACCTCATGTCCTCCCTCACAACATCCATCTACCTTTTCTTTCATCTTCCTCTTGCTCTTTTGCATGGCAGCTCCATCCTCAGCGCCCTTCTGCCATTTTACTCACCCTCTTGCCTCTGAACATGTCCAAACCATCAATGTCTGATCTCTCTAACCTTGTTTTCAAAACATCCAACTTTATTGTCCCTCTAATGAGCTCATTTCTAATCCTATCCAACCTGTTCACACCAAGCGAGAATCTCAGCATCTTCATTTCTGTTACGTACAGTTTTGGTTCCTGTTGTTTCTTCAGTGCCACCGTCTCTAATCCGTACGTCATGGCTGGCCTCTGCACTGTTTTATAAACTTTCCCCTTCATCCTAGCGGAGACTCTCCTGTCACATAGAAGACCAGACACCTACCGCCACCTGTTCTACCCCGCTTGAACCGGTTTCTTCACTTCCTTATCACAATCTCAATTGCTCTGCATTGTTAAGACCAAGTATTTGAAATCGTCCACCCTCGCTATTTCTTTTCCCTGGAGTTTCACTCTTCGTCCTCTGCCCCTCACATTCATGCACATATATTCTGATTTACTTCAGCTAATCTTCATTCCTCTCCTTTCCACTCCGTGCCTCCATCTTTCTAATTGTTCCTCCGCCTGCTCCCTGTTTTCACTGCATATCACAACGTCTGCGAACATCATTGTCCAAGGGGATTCCAGTCTAACCTCATCTGTCAGCCTGTCCATTACTACCGCAAACAGGAAGGTGCTCAGGGCGGTTCCCTGATGCATTCCCACTTCCACTTTAAATTCTTCTGACACAGCTTGAGCACAACTCACCACTGTTCTGCTGCACTCATACATATCCTGTACTATTCTAACATATTTCTTCACCACACCAGACTTGCTTATGCAGTACCACAGTTACTCTCTTGGTACTCCGTCATAGGCTTTCTCTAGGTCTACAAAGACACAATGTAGTTCCTTCTGACCTTCTCTGTACTTTTCCATGTGCATCCTCAAGGCAAATAATACATCTGTGGTACTCTTTCTCGGCATGAAACCATACTGCTGCTCGCAGATACTTACTTCCGTCCTGAGTCTAACCTCCACTACTCTTTCCCATAACTTCATTGTGTGGCTCATCGTCTTTATTCCTCTACAGTTTCCACAGCTCGGAACATCACCTTTGTTCTTAAAAATGGGGACGAGCACACATTTCCTCCATTCTTCTGCCATCTTCTCTTCTGCTAGTATTCTATTGAATGAGTTGGTTGAAAACTCCACAGCCACCTCACCAAATTGCTTCCGTACCTCCACTGGTATGTCATTGGGACCAAATGTCTTTCCATTTTTCATTCTTTTCAGTGCCTTTCTAACGTCCCCCTTACTAATCATTGCCACTTTCCGGTCATTCACGCTTGCCTCTTCTACTCTGCATTCTCTCCCATTTTCTTAATTCATTAGCTTTTCAAAGTACTCTTTCCATCTATTTAGCACACTCCTGGCACCAGTCAACATATTTCAATCTCTATCCTTAATCACCTTGACTTGCTGCACATCCTTCCCATCTCGATCTCTCTGTCTGGCCAACCTGTAGGGATCCTTTTCTCTTTCTTTCGTATCCAATCTGGAGTACATGTCTTCATATGCGTCTTTAGCATTCGGCAATCTACCTTTGCCCTACGACGCATCTCAATGTATTCCTTATGCCTCTCCTCAGTCCTCTCCATGTCACACTTCTTCTTCGCTAAACTCTTTCCTTGGATGACTTCCTGTATTTTAGGGTTCCACCACCAAGTCTACTTCTCCCCTTTCCTACCAGAAGACACCCTAAGTACTCTCCTGCCTGCCTCTCTGAATACCTTAGCAGTAGTATTCCAGTCTTCTGGGAGCTCTTCCTGACCATCTAGAGCCTGTCTCACCTCTTTCCGAAAGGCCACATAACATTCTTCCTTTCTCAACTTCCACCACCTGATTCTCTGCTCTTCTTAATGTTCCTACCCTCTACCAGAGTCATCCTACACACCACCGTCCTGTGCTGTCAAGACACACTCTCCCCCACCACTACTTTACAGTCGGTAACCTACTTCAGATTAAATCGTCTGCACAAAATGTAATCCACCTGCGTGCTTCTTCCTCCGCTCTTGTAGGTTACTCTATGTTTCTGTCTCTTCTGGAAATCACCTCTTCATCGCCCCTGTTTCCTTCGCCAACATGTTCATTGAAATCTGCATCAATCAAACCTCTCTCTCTGTCTGGGAGGCTCAGGACTACTTTGTCTAGTTCCTTCCAGAATTTATCTTTCAATTTGAGGTCACATCCTACCTGTGGGGCATAGCCGCTAATCACGTTATAAATAATACCCTGAATTTCAAATTTCATCATCATCACTCAATCTGATGCTGTTTTTACCTCCAAGACATTCTTAGCCATCTTTTCTTTTAAAATAACGCCTACTCCAATTCTCTTCCCATCTACTCCATGGTAAAATAATTTAAACCCTGCACCTAAACTTCTAGCCTTACTCCCTTTCCACTTGCTCTCTTGGATCAAATGGACGGCATGGTAGAAAACTGATAAGCACATGTGCATTACAGTTGTGAGGACCCATTTAAAAATCAGGTCTCTTCTGTGTGGAGTTTGCATCTTCTCCCTGTACCCGTGTCAGTTTTGTTTGGGTACTCCAGTTTCCTCCTATGTGCCTCCAAAGTGGGCACGTTAAAAGGCCACCGACATGCCTACAAACATTCTAAAATACATATTATAATGAAAAATACATTCTTACTAAAATACTCCTTTCTCCTCCCACACGCGCCAAACCACCTGCATGCCCGATCCACCGCCGCGGGGGTGATGAACAATGCCACTGGCGAGCAACGACAACGATTGCCCCGGCTGCGAGGAACACCGCGGCCATGAACGACGACAACTAATGCCGCAGACTGGCGCCGCGACAAGCCACCACGAAAGAAGGATTATGCCCCCTCCAAACTATGGTGTTTTTAATAGCTCATTACACACCTACCTGTTATTTGGAACCCACATAGCTCTCGTTCTTTGCACCTGTGCAATCCATTTTTCACGATTAACCTGGTCTTTTGGAAAAGTATGAAGAGTGAATCCATCCTCCCGAGTGTTCAGCATTTTGGTTAACAAGAAGGAACAAAGAGCTACCTTCCCGCAGGTAAAACACGTATAAACACACGAACCCGCATGAGTGGGCGTCTGCTCATAATGTCACTTCCTGCTTCTTCTCCAAAACAAATCCCTCGCGAGGATTTTCATTTTTCAGAAATTCCAAAAAGCCATATACGACAAAATCATGTTCTGTTGTGAAAAAACGGATGGGCCCATTCTGGCTGCCTTTTTTTTTCATCAAAACCATAAAAAAAAAAAAAATCATCCTTTTTGTGTCAGTAGACCTTTAAAGGGCCACTGACACATAATACAAACAAAATAGTCATCCGGAATGGACCCATCCATTTTTTTCACAGCAAGTAAGAAGAATGCTGCCGTAGATTATTATTATTATTTTTTTTATCTCTGCCAGGGAAAGTCTCTCTAGGATTTTGTGTTGAGGACGAACCAGGAAGTGACAGTTTTTGCAGTAGCCGTGTCGAGTGTTTATATTGGTTTATACCTATTGTACCCTCAAGAAATTACCATTTTTTTCCAGCGTGTTAGCCAAAATGCCGGCTTGTTGTATAGTTGGATTTTGCTCGAACAATCGGGAGGATGGATTCACTCTTCACACTTTTCCAAAACACCTGGTTCGTCATGAAAAATGGTGTACAGAGCTCTTAAAAAAAAAAAAAAAATTATAGTTGTAGGGGACTATTTTGTTGCACAGTTTTTAACATATATCACGTGATAATTTAGAATAAATCCCCTTGGTCAAACCGGCAACATACAACAAAGCACTTGTATTGCATTTAAGACAATTTAATCACACACAATACAATACAATACAACACAAAAACAAAATAGAAGTACAAAGACAGTTTAGTAGCGTGTTACACTAGCTAACTAGCCAAACGACGGATATTCACCAAACTCGAACAACTTGTCCAAAAACAGCAATAATCAACAGCAACAACGACAACGTAATCCTTCTCTCAGAACGTAACACAACATCTGCATCATAATAACTTCATGAAGTGCGTACGTCAGGGGTGCTAACTGTGTTGATGTCTCTCTTGTTAATCTCCCATAGCAGGTGGCACAGCTTGTTTTCAATGCCAGTGTGACATCTGCAAATGACGTTGCAGGGACTATTGCTGTCGCTGGGATGTCGAGTGAGATTGAAGCAGTTTTGCGCAATAATTACACGCTCTCTGCTCATTTTTTTCCGTATAGACATTGAAGTGAATAATATTATATATAGTTTTCATATCAACATCTATTTTAAAATGCATATTTGGCTGTCAGTGGTACTTTAAGTGAAGACTCCAAGTTGCCCGCGGTGTGATTGTGAGTGTCAATGGTTATTTGTGCCCTGCGATTGGCTGGTGTACCCTGTCTCTTGCCAAGAGTTGAGAGCCGGAATAGGCTACAGCACGCCTGCATCACAAGTGAGGAGTGGTACAGAAAATGGATGTATTGATGATGCACTCCACTTGTATGTCACTACAATGTTGCATCATTTCAAATTATTTTTTTAGTCATGAGAAACTCTACCTCTGAGCTATCCATGAAACCTTTCTGATGTGGCACAACTAACAACATAAGTTGGACTCATAAGGAATGTCTTTTGTTTTTTTTCCAAACCCCAACCTGTAATTTTGAGTTTGTTCTTTGAAAAAAAAAAAAAATTAACAGAGACCCAAACACAGCATAAAATATGTCACTGCAGAAAGTGTTGCAAATACAACAATTATATATACCTGTATATATATTTTGCAAGCCATATCTTTGCAAGACAAAGTGCATCAAACCATATCAGAATTGAAGAGGAAATGAAGTCTTTTTGCTTTACAATACAAGAATGTATTGTGCTGTCTAAAGTTGAAGACAACATGAGATATCAAGAGAAGCAGTCCTAAGAGATTGCAAATACAACAATTATATATACCTGTATATATATTTTGCAAGCCATATCTTTGCAAGAGAAAGTGCATCAAACCATATTAGGAATGAAGAGGAAATGAAGTCTTATTGGTTTACAATACAAGAATGTATTGTGCTGTCTAAAGTTGAAGACAACATGAGATATCAAGAGAAGCAGTCCTAAGAGATAAAATGCAAACAAATGAGACATTAAAGATCATTTTACTGGAGCAAAATGGAAGACAAGTGTCCAGTTGATGTTTACATTAACCCTCATTTGTCTGGGAGAAAATATAATGAACAATGAGGAGAGCCTCTTTTGAATTTTTTTTTTTTTTACTTTTCTCATGATATCTAGCATACATCTGCCCACAGGGAATTGAACAAGGCCTTCTCCCACAATGTATCCAGCATGTGTGGGTTGGTGCTTTATCTCTTTAAAAAATTACTCCTACCTCCATCATATCTATCAGCCAGAGTAGCCTTTCCTACCAGGGGGAGGGCAATATTAGCAGGTTATAGTAGTGGAACTAAAACACATACTACTAATAAATTTCATTTAAAACGGAACATCGCAAGACATGACATTGTGGAATGCCCCCAATGCACTTACGCACACACGCACACACATACACTGAGATACACACACACAAAACAAAGATATTGTGCCATGTCATCTACTTCACACTAAATCAGATTATTATTCAGCTGTAACACTTACCCGGGCAGAGCTCAAAGTGGTGTTAGTCATGTAGCTGGCCGAAGACGAGGTCAGAGTGTCAGGGTATGACACCATGGATAGCGAGTCGGGTTGGAATGTAGGCACTCCTGGTGTGCCCTGTCTTGCTTTGAGAGACTGAATTTCATGACGCAACACCAGCCCATCAAACCGCTCCAGGTCCTGCGGGCTGACCAGGCCTCGCACTTCTGACAGCAGAGAAAACTGCGGCAAGACAATGAGGGTAGATGTAAACCTGCAATTAAAAGTAGTTAGGGATCTACAGAAAAAAACAAACGATTACAACATGCACATGCCACATAATGGAACACTAGTTTGTCAGTTAATTAGTTGTGAGTATTCTGCTTTCTGGTGAACTTCAGGAAGGACCTAAAATGCCCCTTTTGGAGAGCGGAACTTGAACTTGTCTCTCTCTCGTCATGTATTTTGTTTCTACTTCTTGTCTCCTGCTTGATGGAGAGTACAGTGCCTCCTCTTTTTCAGTGAAAGTAATTGTTGTTGCAAACTGTATCCATTGGGGAGCGCACTGATGACCAGCTATCACTTAGATGACATTGGGAAATTGGCTGCCCCCTCTGGATTTGACACCTGATATTGATGTGTGGATTGTCAAGGCTAAAAGATGCCAAGTTTCAGGAGGAGGGTTAACCTATTTTGTATTAAAATGCTGTGGCACCATTGCACCACAGTTCTGTGAAAATAAATCCCCCTTGTAGAAATATTTTAAGACAGTGAATTTTGCAAAATGTCAGTCAACATCTTCAGATAAAAACAGATAGAAAGATAAGTTGGAAAGATGTTTAGTGGAAGCCTTTTTATGTTTTTTTTTCTTGCACTGACAAAACCTATATTTTTTAAACATCTTTTCTGTATACATTTACAATTTCAGCGGCCAATTGAGGTCAAGATTTCTGGACGGCTGTAGAAAATTATGTGAATTTAAAATAATGTCTCAAGCTCAACAGAGATGTTTACAAATGATACATGCAGTGTATAGATCCACCTTGATCTGTAAGTTGCACGTATAAATGAAAAAACAAAAAACTGATTCATAATTGTAATGTCCATCCATTTTCTTTTCCGCCTATCCTCACAACGGTCGCGGACAGTGCTGGAGCCTATCCCAGCTGTCAACGGGCAGGAGCCAGGGGACACCCTGAACTGGTTGCCAGTCAATCGCATGGCACATGGAGACGAAGAGCCGCACTCTCAATCACACCTAGAGGCAATTTAGAGGGTCCAATTAATGTTGCATGTTATTGGGATGTGGGAAGAAACTGGAGTGCCCAGAGAAAACCCACGCAGGCATGCGGAAAACATGCAAACTCCACACAGGCGGGGTCGGGATCGAACCCGGGTCCTCAGAACTGTGTGTTTTACCAGCTGAGCCACCGTCCCTCTTTATTGTTATGTCTTTAGTTAAAATATTTGTACATTTTCTAAGATAAATATGTTAGTTAAAAAGTTAGTTAAAAAGTTAAAAATATGTTTATTTCATGATGCCATGTGTTAAAATGTTTTAAAAGAAAAGGCGTCAGAGTGACACCTCTTGACCTGTGAGGATCATTCAGTTTCTATGCGAACGAGTGCTATATACCCCATAGAGGATCTTTGATGTACCCAGGTGAAAATATGATCATGGTGAACATTAAGTCTGAGAACAATTCATAACTACCCTGAATGTGTTCTGAACGTTTGAACCTTGGGAAACTTTCGTCTCTAAGTATTGTATGTTCACAGACATTAGGTTGAGGTCACAATCACTGTATATTTTATTTGAAAGCTTGATGTAAACGAATGATCGTTGATACAGCTACTGTTGTGTTTAGCATAAATAAGATAGCTACCTGTACTTTGCCCAATGGCAGACAGTGCACACTGTAATTCATATTTTTCAAAAGAATGGGAACATTTTGGAATCGTTTTTATTTGTGTTTATTAAGCCTCATAGGCACTGGTCCAGCCCACTTGGGTGTGAATGTAGCCAACAAATTGAAATGACTTTGACAGTCCTGGATGGAAGAGCAAGTTGTAAAGACAATAGAAAGACTTTACTTGACTTGAGCCAAAATTTTAAAGCAGGCCTTAAAAGTAAGGCAAACCTTCTGACCACTAAATAACTGCACCATCAGTAGATATCATATGGGCACACTAATTTAATCATAACCCTGGTTACTGTGCCATTTTCAATTTACAGCCATATCAGGTCCTGTCACTCATGCATTCTTGCACACATTCCATTATCCATCACTAACAATATAAATGCAAACACAGAATACAATATTAAATGATAACATTTCTCTTTTGGATTATTGATTAATGTCATTCTGTCCATAAAGTGTGTGTGCTTCTGACTGGCACTCGTAAAATATTACCAGTGTGCAATTGCCCTTAAATTCTCAACAAAGACAAATAGTGATGGACAAAATTGATAATGACCCATTTTTTGTAACCTACCATTTATTCTGCCATCATTTTCTACAGTTCAGAAAAAAAAATTGAAACTGTAAAAGATTGTAGTTCTAAATATAATACTAGGCATCATAAAAGTGTTCTACTTGAGAAAGTGGAACTACAATGCCTTTGTTTTATTGTGTATTTATAATACTGAAATAAAAGTTGCGGAAGATATAACAAAATAGAACTGAATGTGAACAGATAACCCCGTGTCGAAATCTCCAAAGATTCACATAAAGAAACAAAAACAATCAACAAATAACCTGGTTCGCCACATGGACCTTTGTGTTATTTTTAACTGTAACTCTTTTTATCCTTTCTTTGTTTCCTTTTTCTCTCACCTTTGCATGTGTGTTGAGCAGCTCAAATAATGCCATGACCAACTGCTCCACCCCAATGTGTCCATCCCGGTACTCTTCCATGTAGTAGCCCATAGTTTGCCGCTCCGACTCAGTCAGAAGGTGACGGGCTTGCTCTTCTAGCATCGCTCTGGACTGGTTCACCAAGCTAGACAAGGTCACCTGAGATCCGGCCATACCCTTATAAAAACCAGACTGAAAAGATATACAAGTATCGTATTTATTATCACACAGTTAAGTACAACTGTAATACAATTCATTTTGGTTGATGAATAGAACCGGAGTTGGAGGAAAAGTAACCTGTTTAGGCGAGTACTACATGATTTTCTGGACAAATTGAGATGAACAATGAGAGTAAGACCAACTAGTTGAGAGGAAGTGGAAGGTAGTGGAAAAAGGGAGAAATGTGAGGGGGGGGGCTGGATGTGGAGTGAGGATAATGAATGAAGTGGTATGAGGAATAAGAAAAAAAGATGGACATTGAAAGGGATGTGATGGCTCGGAATTTGAGGCAGCCAAGATGATTATGAGAGATGACGAAGGGATGAAGACAGAAGATGGCAGGTTATTGCTTAACAGCAGTAAATGCTTTTAAAGAGGATGGTGCTGGTTGTGTGAAAAACACACATAAAAAAAGCTTGGGAGGCAAGAAGGCTAAAACTACATGGACTCAGGGGTGAATGCAGAGCAGGATGAGGAGAGGTGTCAAAGTGGAAACAAAGGCAGGGAACTCATCAGGGTGGACAGATAAAGAGGAAGATGATAAAATGAAGAAGCTGTCAGTCAGTTCTGATTACATGTATAAATTATCAGTCCACCACCTGCTGTCATTAACATCATCCACTGTCATCATGCGGTGAAAAAATTGAAGTTTATGGGAGGACAGAATCAGTCCTGTTCAGACATGTGGGCGGGGCCTATTTTTTGCCCACAACAGCTTTCATAGCTATTCTTGCCTTGCCAACTATCTCACTTGTCAATCACAGAGGTGACACTTTGTCGCTATAGAAACAGATGAGCAGCCAATATGAACTGCTGCATCTCCCACTTGTGTATTTTGATTTCCAACTGTGAATGCTTGAAGTCAAGCATTCAGTTTAATTTGCAGTAATGTAGAACTGTGCAGTCTGCCCCCGCTATTTGTGGGTATTAGGAAAACCAGTCTGCCAAAAAAGGTGAGGAAAGAATTGATGCACTCCCACAATCAGGTTTACACTCTATTTGCCTGACTCAATGAAAATCCTCCCGTAACTTCAATTTAGTTCCTTTGCACCAATCTTTGAATGGGCATGAAGTGTATGCATTTCTTTCGGCTTGTCGGTAGACTACACCCAGAAATGGTCGGCAGCCAGTCACAGGGCAGATATCGACACCATCACTGAGCGCGACTCGATCCCATGCTGCCTGCACCAAAGGCAGGTGTGTGCACCACTACACCATCAGTGTCTCTCTGAATGGGCATAATGTGTAATCTCGATAAAATGCACTTTGTCACAATGAAGAAAGGAGTCCATTGGGACCAAACAATGTGTCCATAAAAAGTTTCCATTAAACTTTGATACATTTTATAGTTCCAGAATTGCTGCGCTGTGGTGCAATATAGGGAGAGACTGACAACTAACAGATGTACTTATGTGGAAGCCATGTTGAATGTAGCAACATTTCCACATGGTTACTATGATGTGAGGAGTTCATCTATTATAGTAGCATATCTAGGATAGTGCTGTGCACCAGAGAGAATGCTCAATTACTGTAGCTACCTGTGGCATTAATGGAAAGTGGAATATAACATGCAAGTGCCTGGAGTCTGGAATGTGCTATTTTTGGAACAGTAACACTTTGCTTTTACTGTCAAGCCATTCATCTACGACAGCAGAGTTGGAACGAGTGAATACTTATTCCTTACAGCTTGCCCATGCTGAGTACGTCATGAATATCTACATCACGCATATCAGTAACTTGGGATACATTTTGAAACTTCCATCCATCCATCCATCCATCCATCCATCCATCCATCCATCCATCCATCCATCCATCCATCTTCCAAGCTGCTTATTCTCACATGGGTCACAGGAGTGCTGGAGCCTGTCCCAGCTAACTTTGGGGGAAAGGCAGACTACACCCTAAACTGGTCCCCAGTCAGTTGCAAAAACACATATAGACACCATCACTGAGCGGGATTTGATCCAATGTTGCCCGCACCAAAGTAAAACATTTTAAGCTTTTTTTATATTTATGTACAATAACTTTGTATTTCACTGAGCATTTTAGGTCATGAAAAAAAGTAAAAAAACATTAAGTCATATGGGTGCTAGTGACCGCAAAAAAAGTCCCTCAATGTAGCAAACAATCAGCTGTAATGGACGGAGTGTGGGGTCGTACATTAAAAACACAAGGGAGACTTCAGACTCCCAGTTACCTCTTTCTCCCTTCTCTTCCTATTCAATCATCAGTCTATGTTGAGGGAAGTGGCGATTCAAATGTCTGGGTAGAGCTGGCAACTCTTTAAGGACCAAGGTGAACTCTGATGATACATTTCCGGAATCCTAATCACGGATGGTAACCTCCAGACTCTCTTATGTCCATCCACCTGTTTCAAAGCATAAGTGCTTCGGAGAGTGAACCCTTGGGACCACACAAGATATTTGAACAGCCAGTGTGTCTCTCACTGTCTTATTATGATGCAGATTGGCACTTGAAGGAGCAAATAAAAATGGTTGCTTCTCAACTGCAGTATTGATAGTCTGCTTGGGAGGACATTCTATGCAGGCACATTTTAGTTAATAGACACCCAGAAAAAGGGGTTCCTTTGTAGGGTTTCTCCAATCTGTGTGGTCATTCTATAGTTGGGTTCTTCAAATGCCTGATAAATTCAACATTAGGCAAATCCTGGCTGTCTCTATTATCGTAGTAAACAACAATCATCAACAGTTAACCTTCAATCGATAAAAGAGAAAATCTGACAAAGCCGGATCAAAACAGACCCATATAGGACATGAACAATACAAGAGCATGAATAAAGTGTATTTAACTAAGTAATATGTTATTGTTCTTTATATATTTCTTTAGTGTTGGGTTACACAACCAATCCTGCATATTACACATTTCCACCAAACCTACTGTACCTAAGTATAGCTCACAATAGCTCATCTAATGGCTGTATGCAGCATAACAGGGCAATAGCTGGCAGAGGTGCTTGGCCAAGCAGACAGTAGATGGGATGACTAACCCTGCTAAATTGATCTTCAGGAATTAAAGGGCAGCCTGCAATATTTGCTTTCAAGCAAATCAATCAACAAGAGACTAAAACACAAGAAAATAGTCACTACAATTAAAGACTAATACAGGTAAAATCTTAATTACATTACTCAAAATATATATTTGAATAAAAAATAGCACTGTCCTATTCCTTTCACACCATTCATGTAGTTTCTGCACTGTGGATGACTGCTACCTTTTTAAATGTTGCTTCACTTATCTTGGCTGTCTAACTGCACCACTGCATCACTGAGAGTGGATTATAAGAACAAAAACAACAAAAAAGCAAAAATACACTCACAAAAAAATCTCAATACTAAATTGCAAAGGTTACCTCATCAAAGTGTGGCTGTATATCCTAGAGAGAAAGCTCATTGTTTAGATGATCTGCAGAAACGCCTCTAACCTAAAGCCATTGTAGGTGCAAACATACAGCACTTTAAAGCATATGTATCTATTTTATGAGGAGCTCCGCTAAACAAATCTGTCTAATAATAGAAATATTTATGACATCACAAGAGCAGCGGTGCACAGTAACTTGTGTTTTTATTGCCCACAGGGACTGTTCTGATTTAATCACAGTGCAAGCTATAATGTGCTTCCATCAGACAGACTAATGAGAGTGCCTGAAGATGAGAGTGTGGACCCTGAAGTCAGATCCTGTTTCCTGCTCCCTAACAGGCCTCAAACTAAAGATGTCTCAGTCTTTGTCGAGGAAAAAGACTGCTGCTGTTTATCAGTGTAATTTCTTTAATCGTTCATGCATTGAGGATTAAATTATAACCATCAGTCTCAAGTCTGATCAAAATGTTAAAATTGAGACAATAAATTAACATATATGGAGGAATGACATGTCGAAATAATTTTGGTTAGATGACAGTATCTTGACCCATGATACATCTTTACTGTCTGTAATTGGTTACGTGACTACGGTACTCAGATACCTTTCCTCCTTTCTCCTTTATTTTTAAGTGATAAGTGGTTAGACAGATGTCACGTTTACTATATTAATACAAATGTAGATAACAATTTTGAATAGGTTCAGATTTTCATTTTAGAAACTACGTCCACAGCAACATGAGTCCTGAATTTAAGAACTATGAAGCACAACAAAATCAATGTAAAATGAAATTCACCCAGAAGCTGAAAGCATTGTTTCAGGCGCTCCTTTGTGCCCACAACCATCAGACCTTAAAACAAAGGTGTGGGGCATAGCTACTTACTCCTCTGCCCTCACCACCAACTTTAACAGACGAACCCACAGAAGACGTGATGCCACCCTTATACACGCAAAAAGCCATTTGGTCTTGTCTCTCACAGGGAAAAATTTCAGAAGCTACAAAGACCCTTTGAACATCTAAAGTAAGGATAATATTGCATATATTGTTATTGTTGTTTTAGATATTTTACAATCTATAGTGTGTTCACCATGCAGCAAATATTCAATCAATAAACTGGTAGAGAATGCAAAATTTTATTTCTGCACGAAACATCATGGCAAGAAGACGTCACCTTTATCTTCACAAGATTGTAAACTGAAATTATTGGAGCCATGTGGACAATGCTTTTAAATACAGTGAAGAAAATAAGTATTTTAACACCCTGCTATATTACAAGTTCTGGCACTTAGAAATAATGGAGGGGTCTGAAATTTTTTATCGTAGGTGCATGTCCACTGTGAGAGAGCTAATCTAAAAATAAAAATCCAGAAATCACAATGTATGATTTTTTTTTTTTAACGTTTAGTGTGATACAGTTACGGATAAATATTTGAACACCTGTCTACCAGCTAGAATTCTGACCCTCAAAGACTTGTTAGTCTGCCTTTAAAATCCACCTCCACTCCATTTATTATTCTGAATCTGATGCACCTATGTGAGGTTGTTAGCTGTATAAAGACACCTGTCCTCCCCATACAATCAGTAAGACTCAAACTTGTAACATGGCTAAGACCAAAGAACTGTGCAAAGACACCAAAGACACAATTGTACAACTCCACACGGCTGGAAAGAGCTGGGACCACCGTTTCTAAGGTGACTGTTGGTAATACACTAAGACGTCATGATTTGAAATCATGCATGGCACGGAAGGTTCCGCTACTTAAACCAGCACATGTCAAGGCCCGTCTTAAGTTTGCCAATGATCATTTGGGTGATATAGGGAAGTCATGGTAGAAAGTTTTGTGGTCAGATGAGACCAAAATAGAACTTTTTGGTCATAATTGCACTAACCGTGTTTGGAGGAAGACAAATGATGACTTCCATCCCAAGAACACCGTCCCTATTGTGAAGCATGGGGGTGGTAGCCTCATGCTTTGGCGGTGTTTTTCTGCACATGAGACAGGACGACTGCACTGTATTAAGGAGAGGATGACTGTGGCCATGTATTGTGAGATTTTGGGGAACAACCTCTTTCACTCAGTCAGAGCATTGAAGATTGGTCGTGGCTGGGTCTTTCAACATGACAATGACTGGAAGCACACAGCCAGGAAAACCAAGGAGTGGCCCCATAAGAAGCATATGAAGGTTCTGGCATGGCCTAACCAGTCTCCAGACCTAAATCCAATAAAAAATATTTGGGGGGAGCTGAAACTCCGTGTTTCTCAGCGACAGCCCAGAAAACTGTCTGATCTTGAGATCTGTGTGGAGGAGTGGGCCAAAATCCCTCCTGCAGTGTGAGCAAACCTGGTGAACAACTACAGGAAACGTTTGACCTCTGTAATTGCAAACAAAGGGTAATGTACCAAATATTAAGACTGTTTTCTCAGATGTTCAAATACTTATTTGCTGTGTCACACAAATAAATCATGAAAAAAATCATACATTGTGATTTCTGGATTTTTCTTTTTAGATTATCTCTGTAAAAGTGGACATGCACCAACGATGAAAATTTCAGACCCCTCCATGATTTCTAAGTGAAACCTTGGAATAATGCATGGTGTTCAAATACTTACACTGTATGTGTTGCACACAGATATAAATAGACAAGATCCTGGCTAAGTGACGTCCCTTTGTGGGGGGCATGTTGGTGGCAGCCACATTCCCATTGATGGTAATGCATATATATATATTATAAACCCTAACCCTAACCCTTTTTTTGCACCAAGGACTTTTTCTTAGCAAAGCAACCTCAAAACAATTTTTTTGAGGCCTGCAGAGCTATAATCCCTTTGTGCTAAAAGTGAGGGCCCCAAACAAACAACACCCCCCCCCCCTTCTCTTCCTTTGTTTAAGTAGAGAAGGAGTGTTGGCCCTCTTTGTACTAATTTGTTTTGCAATCATTTTTACAGTACCTTTCCTGGTTCATTACTTTACTCCAAAGTAATTTTTACAATATAACTTCACTTATTTTTCTGTACTTTGCCTCTTTCCTTTTTTTTGGCAACCCACATCGTTTGGCATTTTTCTGGGGGGCAAACTTTTTTTCTCCCTCAGGTAAGTGTCTATTTCCCCACCCGCACACATTGTCTCTCACAAAATAACAAGCTCCCACCAGGTTCTACACTGTAAAGACTTGTTTCAATAACCGTGATGACGCACCCGAACCGCGAGATGGGGTCCGGCCCACATGCGAACCAAAACCACGGGCATCGCCGCGACCACCACCGCAGGGGAAATGGGCACAGGAGAATGGACCGCGCATTTCCTTCCCGTCCTGGGGGAAGGGGCGTTCGCCCTGGACACCAGAATGGGAAGGCTCAGCTCCCCTCACCTAACCCTCTCAAACAGTTTTCCTAGGGTTTACGTTTTTGTCAACCTCAAAATTCTATCAATACAAAACACTAGAAACAGGGGCAAAAAATATTGCCACCTACGACGGATCATTCCCAATTCCCTTGTGATTGTGCAACCGTACTCAGCATAATGTGGAGGAATCCATGTCATTTTGTTTCGTATGCCATACACACACGTACTGTGCCCCAACTAGCTAAGTGCTGCCGTCAACATGCAACTCAAAGCAATGTATTGTATGGAAACTTTGATCGGCCGATAATTGTCATTTTTTGCTGATCGACTGATCGGTTTTGATTTCATTATTTGCCGATCCGATCAAAGATGTCATTGATCGGCTCCGAGAAAGACATTAATGCTGCATCTCTGTCATGCACAGTATATCTGAATCCAAAAGCGATTATATTTTTATATATTAGTATTTATATAGTTTTTCCGTGTCTGATCTTGTTTTTGCAGTATGTGAGTGAAGTCGTCAGCTTTTCTTCGTAGACTTTTGGCAGTTGCTGTGAAACACTAGTTTGTGTGCGGATGGAGAGATTGTCTTTTCTTAAACCGAAAGCACCAAGAAGGGCTGCCTCTAAATTCACTGATGTTGAGATCGTGTGCCAACGCTGTTGCTTTCATTCGAATAGTGACTATAGAGATGCTACTAGTTGGCATTTTCTGTTCAGCAACCCATTGTTTGAGTTTGTCCTCTTAACAGTCGCCATTGTGATTTATTTCTTTGGAAACTCTTTCCAGTCTTCTTTACTTGGCGCAGGTCATCTACAGTGCCCATGAATAATTAAAAAATATTGATCTGTATATAAGGCACTGTTGGCTTTTGAGAAAATTGAAAGCTTTTGGGTATACCTTATAGTTATGAAAATACTGTAATCTGGCAATGATGAAACATCTTTTTTTTTTTTACAATTGTACAAACGATGCAGAGTTATCCATCATTTAGAGTAGTTAGAGTTCGTAATAGAGCAATAGTCCAGTGGCGGGATCACCAACGCTTTGCCCGCGGGCGCATGGTTGCCTGTGAAAACCACTTAAAGTGCCCGCAAGGCATGTTCTAAAAATAGCACAGGTCACAAAATGTTCTTATTATAATTAATATTTTTGTTTTAAATTCTGAATCTGACTTGCTTACATTAATGAAATAAAAAAAATAATGTATCATATAAAGTACGACAGTACAGTACAGTTAGACAGCGTGAGGGGCATCTCTGGTGAAGGATTCCTCCTCAAGTCAACAATCATCTCTCTCGTCTTTAGTGCATTCAGCTCCAAGTTGGTCACACCAAAGGTCCAGCCTCACCACTTCCTATTATGCAGAATTGTCACCGTTTTTGGTGAGGTCGATGACTGTAGTGTCATCTGCGACCTTCAGGTTGTCTGCCACCCGGGTGTGTTGAAATGCATTTTTTTTTTGTGTTGCAAGAAAAGAGCAGTGGGGCGAGAACACAACCTTGGGCCGCCCTGCTGCTGATGATGCGTGTGGATGAGGTGGTGTCTCTCAGCCTCGCCTGCTGTGTTTGGCTCGTTAGAAACTTGAAAATCCATGAGCAGAGGACAGGCGAAATGCTGAGCTGGAGAAGCTTGGAGGTGAGGAGTTCGAGATGATGATTGTGTTGAATGCAGAGCTGAAGTCCATAAACAGGATCCTCTCATAGGTCCTGTGGGTTTCTAGGGTTAATTGTAGTACCGTGTTCACTGCATCATGTGTACCGACGTTTTTGCTCACTAGGCAAACTGCAGTGGGTGCAACGGGGTACCTGTGACGCTCTTGGGATGGTCCAGAACAAGGCGTTCAAAAGGACTTGTTGACCGAAGACGTCAAGGTGTAGTCATTCAGACCCGGGATTACAGGTTTCTTGGGGACCGGGATGATGGTGGAGTGTTTGAAGCAGGATGGTACTTCACATAGTTCCAGAGATCTGCTGAAGACAGGCCCTATCCCCCATTACGAAATAGGACCTCTTTAGGCTGGCGGAATTGCCTACAAATGGCAATAAACCACAGCCTCGTTGGTCCACCTTTTCACTGATTTTTATTGAAGGCTTCCTGCATTTAAGTACTTGCCTGTATGTAGGTATTAAGTAGATTAGGGGTCCCAAACCCGTGGACCAATGATATTTTGTGGCCACCAACTTAAAGTGTATGGAATGTCCTCAATACACCTTTTTGCTATTGTATTTTTATAATGCAGAATTTGAATCTGAATTCTGTTATGAGGGAAAAATCTTTTTTTTCATTTATCGCCAAAATTGATCACACATTACTGGATTCTCCGAAAAAAGACGGAAACGAGGCGGAAACATCTGAATAGGAATGTGACATCATAGCCGGGTGTCAATGAATGGCAAGTATTGGAATACATTGTAAGAATGACAATGAATTTTCCAATATTTTGTGCGATGAAAACTATTCTGAAGGGTCCCTCGAAGACTGTGAAGAATACGAGCTTTATAAAGGCGTTAAAGGTTATCAATTTGAGCCAGTTGGACACCACACACGTTCGAATGGAGACGAAATAGCTGGGCATGAAGAAAGTGCCGAGCACGCAGGGAACAAGATATGCCTCGTGTTGGAAACAAAGACTGGGAAGCATTTGTGAAGTTCTTGTTTGGTTTAGTTAGTCATAAACTGATAAACAGTAAAGGCTTCGATATCCTGAATGTATGTATGAAGTTTTTGGTCTTGTTTCAAAATTATGTATTGTATTTAGTAAATAGGTACGCGGCCAGGCAGCACGATGACTCAGTTGGTAAAGCGTTGGCCTCACAGCTCTGAGGTCCCGGGTTCAATCCCGGACCAGCCTGTGTGGAGTTTGCATGTTCTCCCCGTGCCTGCGTGGGTTTTCTTTGGGAACTCCGGTTTCCTCCCACATTCCAAAAACATGCAACATTAATTGGACACTCTAAATTGCCCCTATGTGTGATTGTGAGTGCGTCTGTTTGTCTCAATGTGCCCTGCGATTGGCTGGCAACCAGTTCAGGGTGCTCCTGCCCGTTGACAGCTGGGATAGGCTCCAGCACTCCCCGCGACCCTTGTGAGGATAAGTGGCGAAGAAAGTGGATGGATGGATGGTACGCGACCACCCGGCCATTCATTGTACAGCGCGATGGATCTGTCTGTGCTTGTATGAGAAACTGTCTGCAATACGATGTGCGTCACTAATTTGCGTGTACAAGGCTTGTTTATTATCGGACCAAAACAAACAGAAGATGATAACGTTGCCCACAGTCTAAGTGGGTATATTTTCACAAATAAGGATTTTAATGAACATTTAAAATGTTGCCATGTTAATTTGAGAACAATAGCTGGTAATATCTTGCTTCACCATAAATATAATTTCACGTGGTGAACTGATGCCATAACCAGACAGTACCAGTCACACAATAGCAGGTCCACCTGTAGTGACATATGAGGCTCCACCCCCAAAATGAGTTATTTTTCAGACACGGTAAACTAGGTCAAAGTTCGTGGACTTTAATTCATAAACGCTTAAAATTTTTGGGGTAAAAACATCGAAAAGGTTATGCATTTTATGGTACAGTTGAACATATATATTTTTTCTAGATAAGACAATTTGGGTTTTGAAATTAGACATTACAAACACTTTAATATGAAAGTTTAATATTAGTATGACCCTCGAATTTTATATGAATGGCACTTTTAAAGTGATATATGCAGAGCTGACAAAGCAACCAATCATGTAAGGGCATATCGCTCTTGGGGGCATGACCTCGACTGAGCTTGATGCAAGCAGAGCAGCATTTTTCATTGAGTGAAAGTTACAGCAGTGTTGCAATGTTGAGTGTTATTAGTAGTTTTGCACACAACTTGTGCACACCACCGCCTGTATCTTGTTTTTGTGTTAAAAATTAAAAATATTTTTGAAAAGTTTGGATTTTTTATAGTTTGTAATTTAAATTTCAGTCCTTCTACTTCTGCGGAGCAAAACAATTTTAGTCTTCACAGCACAATTTAATAGTACAACTGCATTTACATTCATTTTAAAATTACTTGAGCGCCCCATCAGGAGGACAAAAGAGTCACAGGTTCCCGACACCTCCCAGAGACATTTTCATTAGAACTACAAACAACAGGCATCTGGGTACTTTTTGTTTGGCAGAAAAGTGATTGACTCCTAAAGAAAAAAACTTTCACCATATGCCAAAAGGTAATATTTTTTTAAATGATCAAAGTTAATGTGGTGGAACCTGTGGTTGAGGAGGATACATTGAGTGGATGTAGTAAATTGTTGTACAGAGATAAGAGTCACTTCCATACATACAGACTAGGAATCAAACTTCCATCATAGGGAGGAAGAGATTTCTCAAAGGTATATATAAAATGTTTGGTTGAGTTGTCTTTGAGCAATTTTACAAAACTTGATGGATAGGCAGCAAGTCAACTGCAGCACACGATTCATTTCACTATATAAAGAGCACATCATTGCTGTTAGTCCAGGCAACAGAAAAGTTGATGAATTAGCCAGTCCCTCACTGATCATGTTAACTGTCTGAACTTTGACCACATCTATCTTTGAATCATTTTAAATGTTGAAATATAAATTATGGCTGGCGTACTGTCTCGCTTAGAAGAAATCTACCTAGTCTGACATTTAACGCGGTAAAATAATCAATCAAGCCATTAAGTGTTTTTCAACCACGTTGCATTTGTTAAATAATGTTTTCGAGAAGCTCCATAGGAGAACAATCCATCTAGGATAAATTGGAAAGGTTGTGCCACCCGGACGTACGTGTGATATGTTTCTGAAAAAGTTCTATAGATTATATGTTTATTTTTAATCTGCTTTTAAAGCATGGCACTTTAGCCAATGCAAAAAAATAAACAAACCCTCCATTTTAAAACAATGATTTTATTATTTCAAACAAGCTGCTTTTTTTGTAAACTGCTGTAACGCCTACATTTCCCATCTTTGGATCATTTCAGGATTATTTTATCTTATTTACCCCAAAATATCTCTTCAACCGCAACATTCATAACGAACCAGTGCCAGGACCCTGAGACGGATGGGTGTGAGACAGTGGTACAAATGTTAACCGGTCACCTTTCGTGTTGGAAAGCGTCATGATGTCAGTGTGTTGGAAATAAAAAAAAGTACAGTTCAACACCACTGTAAACTATAACCACAGTAAAACATTTTACATAAATTCCTGTCTGTGCCAATACAAAGTGAGCAGTACTACCACACCATATCACAAGAAGAAAATTTGACACAACACTTGTATTTTATTTCATTAGATTGTGCAGGTGGCCTTAACGTGGTGGGAAATCACTGGATCGTGATGCACAACCATCATCTGAGGGTTTCTGGCAAACACTGATTTGGGTTGAATATATGATAATTTCCAAATATAAATACAAACAATTTCCACAGCAAACATAAAGTACTGCATATAAAGTAGTACAATCATTCATCCATCGGCTTTATTAACCAACAATTTTTTAGATAAGTCTCTATTTTTCCCATGTCGTTGCTTCTGTAAATTCATGTTACGTTTTATTGTTAAAGCTATTTATTGCAATCACTACAGTAATGCCATATGAATATATCTTACCTGTTATTTTTCTACCACCTTTACTGTCCTTTTGTACATACTATTACCATCCTTGTTTACAGTTAAAGTAGTTAAGTTAAACTACATTTGACTGATAATCATTACGTTTTTGTTTTTTTCCCCCTGGGATTATTAGTGTCAGTAATTTCTCATCAAGCAAAGCACAAATGGGGTCAGACCAGAATTAATGACTGAGTATTGCTTTGTGACCTATCTGTAATTAATTAGCTTATCGTGCAGTTTGGCCCAGGGGCTATGATTACAGAATGGAGGGAGAGAGGACACTCAAAGGGAGGAGTGGGCCAGGCATAAGGAAGTACGTGATACGATCACAGATATGCAAAACCAACAGCTGAGAGGATATGATGAAACAATGATACAACGTGGAAGAAAGTAGGCTGCAATGATAATCAAATCTCTTCATTACAGAACAATGTAACGATATGCAAACACTTAGCAGTGGAGGTCTAACTGAGGATTTTATGTTTTGGGGACAGGAGCTGTGAATCCCTCAGGGGTATCACCCCTGCTGCAACACATCTTTGCCTCTTAGAGCTGGTCCATCTGTTTGCCCTTTGTCATGGCTGAACACACGGACTCGCATAACTAGAATAACGGTACCATTTCCAATAAGGCTGTGTTGTGTCTACTCAAATGCCCTTTATACACACGTGCACCAATATGGAACCTTCCTATAGGTCGTACAGTCCGGAAACAGATCAATATTTTTTTCAGAATATAATAAGATAATCATTTCGATACAGGCGGCACAGTGGGGCAGCTGAAAAGAGTTGGTCTCAGACTTCTGAGGTCCCGGGTTCAATCCCGGACCCACCTGTGTGGAATTTGCATGTTCTCCCCCTGCTTGCGTGGGTTTTCTTCGGGCACTCCGGTGTCTTCCCACATCCCAAAAACATGCAACATTAATTGGACACGCTACATTGCCCCTAGATGTGAATTGGCTGGCAACCAGTTCAGGGTGTAACCCGCCTCTTGCCCGGCGACAGCTGGGATAGGCTCCAGCACTCCCACCACCCTTGTAATGATAAGTGGCTAAGAAAATGGATGGATGGATCATTTCTATACACACAACATTTTTTTCTGGGGATATGGTTTGAATGGATGAATGGCATTAGCATTTATTTTAATGGGAAAAATGATTTGATACAAATATAATAAGGACACTAATAATAGCTCATAAGACTTACATTTAACAGGTGATATCTAGTAAGGTTCCATAGTTTTTGATGGAAACAAAAATCACTGAGAATACAATTAAAGGGACCCCAAGCAGATATTGGTGTTTTGTTTCTGAACATATTAAATAATAAGTGCTAATAAGTTCTGAAAGCATATGCAAAATGTTATAACAATTCCGTTTACTGATGAATTGTTAAGGTATATCGTGAGCATCTTTTTCACCATTTGAATTTTCCTGATATTGTGAGTGGGACTAAAACACACCTAGCACAAGTTCCGGCCGCCCCTAAAGAAGTATAAAGTGAACTTTGATTTGACTGCACTCAGTTGTGAGTTAGCTGTGCTTTGTGTCCATAAAAAGGCCCATTTACGACTCCAGCTTGCAGTTAGCCTGCTAACAATGGCTAGACTCTGAAATCTATCTTTGCTGGAGGTCCTTATTTTGCCGCAGTCGCAGCCACCAGTACCTGGTTGACTGGGAGGACTATGTTTTGGAGGAGTGGAGTCGGGTACCTGTATTGTTGATTCTGTGCAAGTCTTTGATCTGCGACTTCCATCATACTCACCACAGTTGCTTGGCTTGTGGCACTGGCTTGGGTCCTGTGTGTGCGAGTGTGAGCGCGCGTGTGTGTGTGCGTGTGCACGTGTGTGTGTGTGTGTCTGTGAGAGAGAGAGAGAAAGAGAGTGTGTGGGCGTGTCGTGGGTGTTTTTTAGGGGTTTATGTATTAGAGTCCAGCAACTGCACCTTGTCCTCCTGACTACACCAGACTTCTCTTGAGACGCTCTGAGACTCAGAGTCATCGTCAAACTATCATAGCAACACGTCAAGTTCATATTCTAGCCAGACTGTCTGTGTTTGCTTCTTGAACGCCTTGGAACTGTCTCAGCCTCATCCTGCCCAGGATCCCTACAACCCCATGTTCACGTCCTGTGGCCCACTGACAACTTGACCTCAACTCTGCCGGGTTGATCCACATTGAAACCCCCCGAACCCCAAACCTGCTTATCTGACTTCTTTGGTTCACTTCCTCTTCAAGAAACATTAATTCGCAACCTCACCCTCCTTCTCCTCTCTGCATCGGGGTCCTACTTGCAAACTGATCCACGACATAAATGTAATGAAAGTCAGCAGTGCAATTAACCTTGAGTGCAGGAATATGCCAGTAGTCAGATTAGCCAACTATTTAGAACACTTAACATGCTGAGTAGAACAAGTTATGAGGCAAAATGTTCCTGCCAGTTACTGTATCTCTGTTTGTCGTATGGTGTCAGCAATGGTACTTAAATAATAAGCCGTAAACTATGTATGTAATTCAGAAATCCCGTTTTTTGTTCGACAATCTTTTGAAAAGAACATATTTACATCAATGAGAGCATTTCTTTCATGCCAAGTAAAGTAGGAAGGATATATTGAAAGCTTTTGCAGGAGTGGCTCCTAGAACAATATCTTAAATGCTGTATAATGTAAATATGATTACATTATCTGCTACTAGAACTGCTTGGAATGTTTCCTTCCAACTCCATATGTATTGCATAACAGAGATGAATATATTTAATAATCACTTTTTACTTACTTAGAGACTACTTACAGAGTTCAGAAAAGCCTCACCTTGAAGTGGGACTGTCATTCCTATCAACATTCTAAAATAGATATTGTAATAAAAAAAATACATAGAACAGTATTTACTTCAATGTCCATACGAGAAAAAAGAGTGAGCGGAGATAGCGTCATCCATGCACAAAGTTGCGTTATTGAGTGTCCCTCGACATCCAAGTGGTCGCCATTTTAGTCGCATCCTCTGTCCTTGACGTCATCGTCACTTCCGCCGTTGAAAACATCCAGTGCCTCCTACTATGGAAGCCGAACAACAGAAATAATCGGATTTTTCCGACACCCCTTCTGACACCGAAGCTCTTTTTGAAAAGGACAACACTACACAATCGAGTGAAGTTACCGGGACAATATTACACGATTGTTTCGAGCCCTCAGGGCAATATTACACTATTGTTTTGAGCCATATTCAGATGATATCCGATCATGGCCAAACCGCATCCCGTCTGATCCACTTCCACAGCAGAGATGAACCATCGCGGCTCATCGCAGCCGGGTGGTGTGGCTTATGACAGAGCCGAGCGGTGCTGCTTTGAGGGGGTGTTCACAGTCGAGCCGGGCGCTTTATGCGCGCAAGCGACTAACGCATTCTTGGCTGGGTTCTTCAGAGCCGCCCCCGTCGCAAAGCCCTACGCGCAGCCTTCGCAGAAGCAGTGACCGCCGAATGCAGAGTCTCAGCCGGTGTGGCTGACTTTCGGCATCCGTGGTGGTATATAAGGAGAAGGTGGAGCCGCTATGCGGCTTTTAGGGGTATGTTCAAAGTCACCGCAGTACCCGATGAACACTTTCGAGACGAGGCTGAGGGAGACATTGTTGGCTGGGCGACACGCACAACGACACATTTCATACGTGGATTTTTTGTTACATTATGAGAGAGACCGATTACGTGGTCCGGACCAAACTATTATTTTTTTTTTAGTAGCTGTATGTGCACATCAACACATTTCATACGCGGATCTTTTGCTACGTTATGAGAGAGACCGATTACGTGGTCCGCCCCAAACTATTATTTCTTTTTAGTAGCTGTATACATACCTACCTGTTATTTGGAACCCATGAAGGTCTCGTCCTCTGCAGACGTGCAATCCATTTTTCATAACGAACAGCGTCTCTTTCAAACTTATGAAGGGTAATTCCATTCTCCCGAGTGTTCAAGCAATGTCCAGCAATGCAATGAGCCGGCATTTTGGCTAACACGAAGGAACAACGAGCTACCTTCCCGGAGGTAAAAATAATGTAAACAAATGAGTCCACGAGGGGGCGCCGCTGTCCTTTACGTCACTTCCTGCTTCTTCTCAAAAACAAATCCCTGAGAGGATTTTCATGGCGGGAGTTACAAAAAGCTGTATACGTCAAAATCATGTTTTGTGGTGAAAAAACACATGGGACCATATTGGCTGTGGGTTTTTCATTAATAATATACCAAAATCATCCGTTTGACGACACTTGACCTTTAAAGACATTTAATGGCCTTGCTGTAAGACACTCCCACTTATTTTATAGAGTGAACTAACTCCTCGTAGGCATAGAAAACTCTTTATTTGTGAGGTAACAGACTTACATTTTAGTATGTGTAAATATACACCCCTCTGAAAAAAATATTTACTGTAAATCTGGAAACTACCTTTTATTTTAAGGCACCTACTTTTGATGCGAGTAAAAGTATTGAAACATATGAATGATAGATATGTGATCGTCTAGATGTGGCTTTTTACTATACATTGAATACTGATGCGATACAGAACATAGCACTGACTGTCCACTCAGTCAATTATGGTTGAAGACTTTAACATTAGAGCTGGCCCTAATGTGGCACCCAAGGCGAGATTTTACATACCACTGCTCCTCATTGGGAATTTACATATATAAAAATTATTCAATAGCATTCTTTTTTTTTCTTTTGACTACTGTCTTCAGTTTATAACATGTCAATAAATTTAGGATGCGAAACTAGATTGACTGGTAAATTGAGAGCTATCCCTTTTGGCTCAGCTCCTTCGTCATCATGACGGACCGATACCGAGTCTGCATCACTACAGATGATGCATATCTGTCTGGCAATTTCCCGCCCCATTCTTCTCTCACTCATGAACAAGCCCCTGAAACACTTGAACTCCTTCACTTGGGGCAGGATCTACCCTCTGACCTGGAGAGGGCACTCCACCCTTTTCTGACGGAGAACCATTGGCTCTGATTTGGAGATACTGATTTTCATCCCACCCACTTCACAGAATACCCGTCGCCATGCGTGGAACATAGGGGACTGTGCCTGCCCACAAACATGCTTGTCCCCCTCTACTTGAGAAACAGATCTCTAATAACAAACGTTACATTTTTAGCTATATTTTGTTTTCTCAACCTATTTACAAGATTTACAGTACTCCCCAAGAGAAGTTGCGTCAGTAAGGGCATCCGGCATAAAAACCGTGCCAAACAAATATGAGCGTTCATCTGAGATGTCACGCTGTGGCGACCCCGAATGGGACAAGTCGTTGCGTTCTTTGTTGCTAAGAAAAAAATGTAAAGAAACAATGGTGTGATTATTTTTGATTGACGAGAACCTAATTTGCAACAAGGGCCCAATGACAATTGGTAACAATTTTCAAGGTGAATCTGTATTTTATAATTCTTAATAATAGCTATATTCACGTGGTTAAAAACTCAAACATTGTCCTCAACATAACTACAGGGTGGATACTAAACTAACCCTGAAGAAATCGAGGACCATTTTCGAGTGCATAGCATGGAGCTCCATGGTACACTTGTTACTTTGGGCCCTCAGGCTGAAGATCCTGAATAAGCTAACCACATGAGTTCTATTTGCTAGGCTTCATGTGGGTGAATTGGAATATACTACTATGGCTCATAATGAGTTCCTGGTGAAGGAGACGGCTGACACCCTGGCTCCTCCCAAGTGTAAAATGTGTAGCTAATATGATTAGTTAGCACATTCAAATGAACATTGCAAGCTGAGCCGACTGTTGTCAAACCCTGGAGACTTATTAGCTCTAACGCTAAGCTTCTACAGCAATGTAGGAACACAGATTTTTTTTCATCAGAGCAAAACTTGGGCAATATGCTGAGACATGTGATTCAGCTTGCTTTCATCATTTTGTCATTTCATCACAAATTTCAATCTGACAGCGGAATGATCTGATGATGTTCAGTGAGCAGAGACGCCACCTCCCGATGCACTTCTCAAAGGTTTTGAAGTGTGTGTGTGTGTCTTGGTAATGCATGTCCCTCTGTTGAGCCTGAACACTCAGTGGTGTGTTTCCAGTTTGAGTGATACTTCTAGGGTTATATATCATATGTTAAAGTAATTTGTGATCATTTGCTTTTAATTATAAGGACTGCTGTTCTACCTAGTCATATTTTCTTTTGGTTAGATTTAACACAATGGTTACATGTGTCAGTGCTTTGCAAACACAGTAGGCTGTAGGATTATCAAAAACATTAAGACTACTGATTGTAGAGTAATGAATTTGATGTGGCCCCGTGAAGAGTGAGGCCTGGCACTGGTCTGTCTTGCACTCGGCTGTTTCCACTAAGATTTGGAGATCACTGTTTGATGCGGCTGCTTGCAGTGACTTGATACTGATGTGACAAAACTGGCAGTTGCAACAACATTACCTCTATTTCTCTCATTTTTTTTCCTCTTTTTATTTTCTTTTGTTCCCCCCATTCACTTCAGTTTTGGTTATTTTTACAAAGTTTCACATTGATATACACTATTGACCGCTCCCGCCACAGAGAAGAAGGTAGCAATCATATTCAGTTGGAGGAGTGGGTGGAGGAGAAGAAAGTTTTTCAGTCATTTGATTTTTTTTTTGTGAAATGAATTGGGAATTGTTTTATGTTTAAAGATAATGCAGCCTGAGATGGAGGGGTGTGTGTATGGAGACAAGCCAGTGCAAACTGTAGGCCAGTCCCAAGCCTGGACAAATGCAAAGGCTTAAGTCAGGAAGAGCATCGAGCTTCAAATTTTGCCAAACAAATGAGAGCGTTCATCCAAAGAATTCCATACAAATTTTGTCGTGGCCCATGTAAACAACATCCACCATCGGCGGCGTTAACCTCTTGGGTGCTTGTGTAGATGCAGCTGCTGTGGGTTGAAGACGAAGTAGTGCCAGAAAGAGAAGAGAAAAGCAAAGAGGCTAGAACTGAATGTGGGGACTTTGAATGTTGATACGATGACAGGAAAAGATCAGGAGATGGTTGATTAATCTTAGATTAAGATTAGATTAGATAATATTAGAATACATTGATAATTAGGAGTTTGTACACCCAAGCCTTGAGGTTGATAGATCGTGTGTCCAGAAGAACAGGTGGAAAGATAGTAAGGCTAGAGGTTTAGGCGCAGGGTTCAAATTATTTTACGATTGTACCAATGGGAAGAGAAAAAATGTGATTTGAAAGGAAGACTTTGCTAAGAAAAACTTGGAGGTGAAAAAAATATCAGAACGAGTGCTGAGGCTGAAACTTCAAATTGAGGGTGTTTTGTACAATCGAAACATTTGCTATGCCCCACAGGTAAGAAAAATACTGGAAGGACCTGGAAAAAAGTAGTTCTGAGCATCCCAGACAGGTAGAGAGTCATGAATGGTGCACATTTTGATTGCCATTTTGGTGAAAAAACAAGGGTAATGAAGAACTGATGGGTAAGAACAGCATCAAGGAAAGGAACTTGGAGGGAAAGATGGTGTTATACTTTGCAAAAAGGAGGGTAATGGCTGTAGTGAACACTTTCTTCCAGAAGAGGCAGGGACTTAAGGTGACCTACAAGAGTGGAGGCAGACGCATGCAGATGGATTTTGTCTTTTCCTTTGAACTCCTTGTGCTGGACCACCTCAAGTGTGTAACAGGTCCCCTGTTGGACCCACTGTAGTTTGCCTACTGTTAAAACAGGTTAACATGGAACTGCGCTTCATCGAAGAACACCTCGACAGCGTGGGGATATATGCAAAGATCCTGTTCAAGGACTTCAGCTCTGTGTTCAACAGAATCATCCTCTATCTCCTCTCCTCTAAGCTTATCCATCTTAACGTCTCCTCTGTCACCTGCCAGTGGATATACAACTTCGTAATGGGCCAGACACAGCAGGTGAAGCTGGTGGCACACCACCTCATCCACACTCACCATCAGCACCGGGGGACCCCAAGTTTGTATTCTCTCCCCACTGCTCTCCTCTCGCGACAAAAACGACTGCACCACAACACACCTGGCTGTCAAACTCCTGAAGTTCGCAAATGACACCACAGTCATCCACTGTCACGACCCATTGAGACGGAGGTAGGACCCAAATGCAGGAGTCGGAAGACGCAGATGCAATTCGGGAAAAACGTTTATTATTCCAAGGTCGGGGATCGGGCAGGCAGTAAGGTCCAGCAGCGGTAGTCAGGAGCAGGTCAGCGGGCAGGCAGGAGTCGGTACACAGGAGAACGATCAAAGGAGGCAGGAGTATCAAGGGGGTCAGGCTTACGGGGTCGGTCGGAGAACAGGCGGAGGTCGGTACACATGGGAGTACGATCAGAGATACGGGAATGCTGGAATGGGGCATGAGTTGCGACGATCTGGCGCCGGACCAATCGTCCCCATGGTCCTATCTACAATGGGCCCAATCAGCCAGCATGAGGCGCAGGTGTGTGCCTCCCAATCAGCGCGCGCGCACGCGCACAGCCAGTGTTGGACCGGCAGGACCATGACATCCACCTCATCAAAGACGTTAACGAGTCTGAGTATCGACAAGAAGTGGAGAGGCTGGAGCATTGGTGTGGCTGAAACAACCTGGAGCTGAACACACAAAAGACTGTAGAGATGATTGTGGACTTCAGGAGGAATCCTTCATCAGAGCTGCCCATCCCGCTGTCCAACTGCATTACGTCAACCATCAAGAACTTTAAGTCTAGAGTGGTAGAGAAGTACTATGTTCGAATAGTACAGTCATGTATGAGAGACTTTGATGAGTTGTGCTGTAAGTGTAACAGAGGAGTTTAACGTGGAGGTGGAACTGCATCAGGGATCAGCCCTCAGCCCATTCCTTTATTGCAGTGGTGATATATACGCTGACAAAAATATTTAGACTAGAGTCCCTGAAGACCATGATGTTCACAGATGAATTTGTGATCTGCAGTGAAAGCAGGGAGCATGAGTGAAGATATCACAATCTACAGTTTACAGAAGAGTTCTTGAACAAAAGTACAGAGGCTCCACTAGGACATGCAAACTGCCCATTTTTCACATTCTCTTCTCATGAAATCAAACACTAATGTTTTTAGTCTACAAAAATCAAATAATTGGCCTCACCATTACAAAAAAAAAACACTGGATGTTTTTGGTCTCTTGATAATTTTTTCCAAATAGTTGTTTGAAATGACAATACTATCCATCTATTTTCTGAGCCATTGATCCTCACAAGGGTCGTGTGAGTGCTGGGGCCAATCCCAGTTGTCGGGCAGGAGGTGGCCTACACCCTGAACTTGTTGCCAACCAATCACAGGCACGGGGAGAACATGCAAACTCCACACAGGCAGAACCAGGGTTTGAACGCTGGTCCTCGGAGCTGGGAGGCCACGCTCTACAGGTGCCCCACTGTGCCATGGCAATATTAGTTGGTGGAAAAAACACAACATATACCAATGTAGAGCCTAACCGGAGAAACTAATAATTTTGCAATGGTGTCTTAATTTCTTTTTGTAAAAAAGAAACAAAGACAACCCCCCTTTTTTTTTTTTAGATATATGACTTTAAAATCTCCACCACAATGTGTTTCACTCAACCTCAGTTCAGTGAAAGGATTTACTGGCCTCACAGTTCTGAGGTCCCTGGTTCAATCCCAAACCCGCCTGTGTGGAGTTTGCATATTCTCCCCGTGCCTGTGTGTGTTTTCTCCGGGCACTCCGGTTTCCTCCCACGTCCCACAAACATGCGATATTAATTAAACATTCTAAATTGCCCCAAGGTGTGATTGTGAGTGTGACTGTTTGTCTCTATGTGCACTGCAATTGCCTGGCAACCATTTCTGGGTATACCCTGCTTCCTGCTCATTGACAGCTGGGATAGGCTCCAGCACTCCCTGTGAACCTTGTGAGGATAAGCGGCTAAGAAAATGGATGGATGGATATTCTACCCTGTGCCAATTTGCATAAAAATGTATATGCACATCCTCCTAATGTCCACTTCAACCTCTAAAAATGCCAGAAAAACAGCCCCAATATTTTCAATTTTATGGCCCTTTCGTGTTTTCCTCTTCATAAGCTCTCACTAAGCCTAACATCGCTTAATGAGGAAAAAGCTTAACGTCCCAAAGATCCAAATAATGAGGTGATCATTTTAATACTTTCAGAGGTTTAAGTGGGCATGAGGAGAGATGTGCATATCAATTTTGGTGTCAATTGGCACTGGGAAGAATATTTCTTTGAAAAACTAAAATAATTATTATGTTTTGTTTTGAGGAGACCCAATTAATTATATTTGTAATTACATACAATTTACAATTCCTCATTACATCTACAATCTACAGATGTACAGCACAGCAGTATGCTTGAGTCTAATTACTTCTCGTTATACCTTTACTTCCATTTTAGAAAAACAATCTAGAAGTAAAGTATATCAGATTTTAATTTGATAATAACATAATGAGCAGAATTCCTCACCCAAAAACTTGACTGACATGTTATAACATACATGTAATGGACTGATAATTGCATGCACAATTACAATGTGTAACCTGACCCTAACCCTGTTGACATGTTTATTGAACCCAATAAATAAGATTGATAGACAGTGTCCATCCAATTCCCTGATAATGCATCAAGCTGTTTTAGGAGGGTAGATGGCGAAAGCTAAACTGGACAGAAGCCTATTGAGTGACGACTAGATGTACTGTTATTTTTATTTGTCACCATAGAGCCTTTAGATTATGTTACACATAAAACATATAGATTTGAAGTTGCAAAGATTCGATCTGAAGCAGTGCTGTATGTGAAACTTGTTTTACACAAGTGTCAGATGAGTGATTAGATGCCTTTACAAGGCAATCAACCCCATTGCCATGCCTTTTAGATTACTATGCTCTTATTCATTAAGATGTACTTATTAGTGAGTATACCAACTGAACTTGGAATGAATGTAAAAGGTGTCAAATGGCAGGAGGTTAAATAAATAAAACCTTAACCTCCAAGCGCAAGGTCCAATCCCATGAAATGTTAAGAAATAATAATAAAAAAATACATTTGCCACCTCAAATCTGTTTTGAAACTTGGTGATTTGGCATCATTATTATGAAGTACAACTGCCCCACATATTCTCTGCTTGGCCTTGAGTTACCATCTCTCTAAACCAGCATGCCTTAAAATGTGTGCTTGACTGCGTGGTTAATTTCAGCCAAGTCTTGGCTGTGTAAAGTTAGACCAGCCTTCGGGAACTAATACATCTCTCTTCCTCTCTAAATATCTCCCAACTCTTTCTTGTACCTTTTCCCCATCTGTCAAGAAAAGGAGGTATATCAGAAACCATGTAATGAGAAGTGAGCTATTTTTTCCACCCCATGCCCTCTCATCAGCAGCTGCCTCTTCCAACATTCCTTCTTATATTTCTTCATTCCAACACAGCCACAAACTAAGCTTAGCTTTAAGGTCAAAGACAAAGTCAACAATTAAGCCATGGAAAGAGCCCAAAAACATGAGGTAGGGTCAGTGGTGTTGCTCTACAATTTAATACAGATCAATATGGGTTACAGACATGTGATTTATATTTGGTATGATAGTATAGTGCTGTGGTAGCACGGTGGACCTGGGTTGAATCCCAGCCCTACCTGTGTGGAGTTTGCGTGTTCTCCCCGTGCTTGCATGGGTTTTCTCCGGGCACTCCAGCTCCTCCCACATCCCAAAAACATGCAAGATTAATTGGACACTCTAAATTGCCCTAGGTGTGATTGTGAGTGTGGCTCTTTGTTTCCATGTGCCATGTGATTGGCTGGCAACCAATTCAGGGTGTCCCCTGCCTCCTGCCCGTTGACAGCTTGGATAGGCTCCAGCACTCCCCATGACTCTTGTGAGGATAAGCGGCTAAGAAAATGGAAGGATAGATGTTTGGATGGATGTTTGGATGGATGGATGGATGGACGGATGGATGGATGGAGTATAGTGCTTGTGTAAAGGTTAACAACACATGTCAAATGTTTAAAATACGTGAATCATTTGTTCTTTACATTTTCAATTTGTTATTGAAAAAAAGGTGTATTTTTTAAACGTAAATTTTTAACTCAATACAAAACCTTTCATATTTAAATCATAAGCTCAGATCAAAAATACAAAATGGTAAAACAGGCCAGAGGAATGAGTCAGATTTTAATATTTAGTTGCTCAAGGTTGCATGGCCGGGAAGTATGGTAACAAGCAGCAGTAAAGCTACGTGAGATTGTTGGACGCTGTTTTTTTATTTTTATTTTTTTAATTCTCATACACCAAAT
The DNA here is from genome assembly GCF_019802595.1 of Syngnathoides biaculeatus. NCBI lineage: Eukaryota > Metazoa > Chordata > Actinopteri > Syngnathiformes > Syngnathidae > Syngnathoides > Syngnathoides biaculeatus. The sequence continues at coordinate 5,478,244 of NC_084656.1, forward strand.
TATTAATGGAAAAAACAAATGATGATGATAGTTTAAAATACTGACTGCTATTAAATACAGTCAATGCTCAAAATTGAAATGACTGCATGGTTAAAGAACCAGAAATGAGTAATTTAGTATGTTCAGTATGTTCAATCGTATACAGTTAATAAACACTTTAACTTTGACTCCTCCAGCAGACTGGTTGTGTTTCAGATATATTGATTCGAAAAACATTCAAAATGGGAACTAATCAAGAACTTAACAGCTTATTCATTTTTGTTTTTGTTTTTGTGAAGGTTTGCCATACAGTAGATTACTGCAGGTGGTATGTTATTATTTATGAGTTAAAAGTCAATTTGAGTCATAAAGATGATTGAAAGTACAAATCCACCCCATAGATGTACTGTAGTTTACTTACAGATGACTGTAACAATGTTGTATGAATCTTACCTTTCCAGGGATGGAGGATCTCTGGTCCACAGAGAAGCTGTGAAAAGGGCAATGACGACAAATTAGTATCCAGGCAACAAGCAGAGCGGCTAATGGTGCACACAAATGACAGTATTATGATAGAATCATTTTTGTGACAATACATTGCCTTTTCTGACCTGACCTCAGACATATGATATTGAGAACCTGCTGAATGAAATCAGTTTCCAAAAAAGGACTGTTTCATTTTACAGTTTTTTTTTCCCCTTCCTATGAGCCTGTTATGCTTTATATGCTTTATATGCTTGATAGCGGATTACACATTTTGTGGCTTGAAGGAGGGAAGGAACACTGAGTACTCTCCCCAGTGTGGACACACTCCGGTTGCTTCAACACCATACACTATTGACTGAGGTGAGTGGTGACAATTATGTCTGCGCTGAAGAAAGCCGCTTTTAAAGAACTCACCACAACATCTGTCCATCCATTTTCCATACCACTTATCCTCACTCCGGCCACAGGTGCGCAGCAGCCTATCCTGGCTATCTTTGGGTGAGAGGTGGGGTGCACCCTAAACTGATCACCACCCTATTACAGGGTATATACAAACAACTGTTCACACTCACATTCACAGCTACAGGAAATTTTGAATCTTCAGTTTGTCTACCATCCATATTTTGGGATGTGGGACAAAATTGGAGTACCTGGATAAGAACCACCGAGGCACGGGGAGAACATGCAAACTGCACACAACCAAGGCTGGATGTGAACAAGGGTCTTCAGAACTGCGAGGCAGATGTACCAACCAGTCAACCACTGTGTCGCTTAAACACAACATCTCTCAGTAATTTTTGCTACAAATTGTATCTCTGGGATTTACAGGTACAGTAGGTTGCTGTTGAAGTAAAAGAACTATATGAGACTTGACCTCTGTTTACTGAGTTTCTTTGGCTCCATTCATACTGCATGTTAAAGGGCACTTTTTTACTGCTTTGTCCTGTGTCACTGTTGTGTGTAAGTTAAACTTTAGATGATGGCTGTGTGATAGGGAATAGCATAAAACCGGTAAAGGGACAGTCTAACACCAGAGAATACCGTTTAAAGCATTTGTCCGACAAGTCTTTCATATCACACTAGATCATGGCGCAAATGTTGGTCACAGTTTACAATCAATTGTATTTAAAGGTTCTATAATTCAGCATTCTTTGTGTCAAAGGTACTACCCCATTGATTTCCATCTATCCATCCATTTTCTGAGCCACTTATCCTCATGAGGGTTGCGGGAGTGTGGAGCATATCCCAGCTGTCATCGGGCAGGAGGGAGGGTACACCCTGAACTGGTTGCCAGCCAATCGCAGGGCACATGGAGACAGACAACAGTCACACTCACAATCACAACTGGGGGGAATTTAGATCGTCTAATTAATGGTGCATGTGTTTGGGATGTGGGAGGAAACTGGAGTGCCCGAAGAAAACCCACGCAGGCAGAGGGAGAACACGCAAACTTCACACAGGCGGGTTGAGGATTTAAACATCAGCCCTCAGAACTGTGAGGCCAACGCTCTACAGCTGCGCCACCATGCCGCCCCCCGTTGATTTTAATTACCAAAATATCTCGGAGGGCAAATGGTGGTTCTACCCCACTGGTTCATTTTCCAGGTTTTAAAACTTGGTTGAGGTGTGCATGTTTTGAACTTTTTTGAAATGCTAAAAAAAAAAAATAAAAAAAATCACAGCAAGCCATAATGTTACATCACTACTGACTACACTTCAGGTGACTAAAATTATAGTGTAAATGCAAAGCTGAAATTATTGTTCAAGTCAGGCTTGTCACTGTTTCGTCTACATACTATATGGAGTCGCGGTATTTGGGATGCAACATTGGCGCTACGGTGCCTCACTAAATGTCAAGTATGAATTAAAATCCTCCATGCATTCCTGAGTTCCAGGTGTTTTTAAGCATGAAATTAGGTCATTAGAATTTCTCAAGTTTCTCTATGTTGTGAGTGACTATCTCCAACTACCTGTTTGCTCCCGAGCCAGTGGTGTCATCATAACACATATAAGTGGCCTTTCGACACCGAGGCAACCAATATGATTAAAGGTTGTGGTCTTAGCCAAATATGGGCAAACCAGAAATAAAGTCAAACCAGTCAAACACAAGTACAATATAAACATATGTGGGTAATTAACAGCCTTCAATCAATCTACCATGCATGTTTTCATGGAAACCTGAGTACCAGGAGAAACCCTCCGCAGATATTGGGATTACATGAAAACTGGACAGCAAGACTGGGTTTGAGCACGTCCTCAGAACTGCGAAGCAGACATGCTAAGCAATCGTCCACTGCCCCGCCCTAATCAATTCTACCTTCTAAAAGTTAGCATGTCAAATGATCATATAATGTGGTTGACCGTTTGAAAAACATCCTCATTTTCATGAAATAAGCTTCTTTGCATTCAGGAAAAGGCATGCACAAGGTGTCATCATAGGTTTCCTTTAACAAGAACTATTGTCTATTGTCTTGTATTGAAACAAATGGAAGCAGTCAGAGGGAGCAGCAATTCAAAGCTTACACAGCAATGCAATCAGCATAACAGAAGAATGCACATTTTTCTAGCAAAGCATAATTTTAAGCCCATTTTATATTAATGTTTACTTTGGAGATTACTGTTTTTTAACTAAATCTGTTTTCATGATGACAAATCTAGTCTGGAATTTATAGCGTATCCAACTTTAAATTTTGCTCGATTGGGGGCAAGAACTGCCTCAAGTCATGAGGAGAAGATAGGTGGATCAGCTGTGACATTTTCAGAGGCTGCCCTTTTCTAGTAAAGTTGCAATTGCTGCTTGTTTTCTGTGGAAAGGGTGTGATATTTGCCAAGAGAGAAGGATTTCTGGTCAAAATAGATGGTGAAGGATATGCTAGGTTTTTTTGGAGGGTGTCTTCTTCATTTACCCCGTAATTTTCTCATTTTTTTTCTCCACAAGTTTCAAATCCCAACCATCTGTCTATTCTCCATTACGCTAATGGCAATAGAGAGATATATGTGGATGTTTGTTTGTGACCCAGAACAAGAAAAACTGTCTTCTCCTTGTGTAGAGTCTTTTTTCTGTGTTGCCAAAATTCATACAATCTTAATTAACACCAGCTTTGCACATCTTAAATCTTCATTGCTTTCAAAGGTCAAGTATGTAGGAGGCTATTGTGTGTGTGTGTGTGTGTGTGTGTGTGCATGTGTGTGTTGGCGGGGTAGCAGGAGGATGTTAAAGAAGAATGTTACCATAATATATGGTTGATGAAAGGAATTGGGCTGTTTATTTGTGTTCCTCCATGTTAACTTCATTTGTAGTAGCTATAGATGGATTACCAAACACTGCAAAGTTTTGAAACTCATATGAATTGTAATTGACAGGTTTAGGGGGGAAAAAGAACAATGCAGGCATGTACTGCTCAATGCGTCGATCACAAAGGCAGTTTGGGTCGATTGCATGACCCTGTGACCCCGCTCAAAAAGACATCAGCTTATCATTCAACCTGTCACTTGATTCACGTGTTCCCAATATGTTGATTGCGTGTGTTGATTGACTGACAGTCAGTTTGAACAATCCTGGCCTTTTCCAACATGTGCCATTGGGCATGTGCACATAACGGTGCACTCTGGCAACCTAGCGAGTTGGCAAGAACTACCGTTATATGACCTAGTAAAGCAATGGTCCAGGATTTGATGAAGCAACTTTGGTTGGACAAGGTTGTGTCCTCTTCCCGCTGCTCTTGAACAACTGCATTTCAAGGCACCACACTCATCGGGATCTTCAACGACGGCAACGAATCTGCATATTGAAAGGTAGTGGAGAGGCTGGAGCTGTGGTGCAACTTACATAACCTGGAGCTGAACACACTAAAGACTGTAGAAATGATTGTAGACTTTAAGAGGCATCCTTTACCACAGCTGCCCCTCACACTGTTCAACTGTCTTGTGTCAACCATCAAGACCTTCAAGTTCTTGGGAATCACAGTCTCACAGGACCTGAAGTGGGAGACAAACATCAACTCCATTCTAAAAAAAAGACCAGCTAAGGATATACTTCCCCCAGCTTCTGAGGAAGCATACCTGCCACAAGAACTGTTGAGACTGTTCTACATACTGTAGCGGTCATCAAATCAATATTGTGTACCTCCATCACAGTCTGGTTTGGGGCTGCTACAAAAAAGGACAAACTACAACTGCAACGGACAATCAAAACTGCTGAACGGCTTGTTGGTACCACCATACCCACCCTTGAGGACTTGCATGGCACCCAAACTATCAGACCCTCCACATTGTGGCCACCAGCTCTTCCAGCTCCTTCCATCGGGTATGTGCCAAAGATTAATGCAAACCAAACTAGCAGGTATTCCAACAGTTTCTTCCCACATATGTTTACTTAAATTATTGAACAGCTCATTTACGATTCCATTGCAACATGCTGCCAGTTTTCTGCCTGAACTTGTCAAATTTCACTGGGTCAATCAGTATTAGTATGATGTACAATAGACTATCTCATGACTCGTCAGTTTACACCGCATACTCGAAGTCTTGACATCGTTTGCACAATTGTCATTGCAATGGACTATTGCTCTAATGAGCACTCTAACTGCCCTAAATACTCAGAGACTGCATCCTTACACAACTTTACACAACTGTGAGAGTTCTTAAAGGAAAAAAGAAAAAGAAAAAAAAATAATCAATGATTGTTGACTGTCTATTGTTCTTCGTACTCAACATGTATGTCGTACTTGGGTTGCACTAACTACCAATGAGAAATTCCTTGTGTGTTGTTACATACTTGGTCAATATAGCTGGTTCTAATTCTGATTCTGGAAAGACATCGCAGACTGTGTGTGCTTCTCACTGTAGCTGGATGAGTCTATTGATGTGAATGAGAGAGCCCAGTTGTCCGTTTTTATTGATTTCTGATCTCTTAACAAATTCATATTTCTGGGGAAGCAGCTGGGCAAAGCTCTGTGGAGCAATTCCTCCCTTGCACACTCTCTTTGGGTCCCCAACCAGTGACTTCCCTCTTTGCACCAGAAGCTCTCTTCATTCAGGTCTGCACACTGGCTGCTTGGTTTAGCTTGCGGCTATGGATTAGAAATTTAATAATGCACTACAAAGAGGCTGAATGGTGCAATTAGGTTTCACGGCGTCTGCCGACTTTTTCCTCCTATGATGGTTAGTTTTTCCTCCCGTTTGTGTGGATACATGAAAATTGTTCTTAACATTACCATTGCCAATGGATGCAGTAGTGTGGTTTTCTTTATTCCCTCCTGTGTGTGATGTATGGCAGCTGTCCTACTTCTGTTCAACCTAGTTTTTATAGTTCTTCTTCCACTAGTGTGTGAATCCACATGACTAATTTTAGCACTCGTATGCACTGTGTGTGGTTCTCTTCTTCTCTTTTCATGTCTGATTTGTACAGATAGGAGCCATCTTCATCTGGTGGGATAGGAGTGTCATTGTGTGATACTCACAGAAGTACTACAAGAGCACTGGCAGCATGGGAACCAATGCTGTTTTATTCTTGAGCAAGTACACGGCCAGTTTGAGTGTCATCCTGTTTTATGGCATTATAGCCCACTGGTTGAGTTTGTTGGTATTCTGAGTACTTGTTAATATTTCCAAAATAAACTATTGTATATGTTTTATTATATCTTGTGTTTTTCCAAGTAAGATGGAGTTAATCACTTTCATTTATTGTTTGTTTTTTGGAGTTCATTAAAGTTAGTAAAGTTGTGTTCTTAAGTTAGTTTCTTCATTGTGTGTTGCTTAATAATTTGAGTTTTTCCATTATTTTTCGCTTTCAGTGTAGCCCTACTAAGTCTTGTTTTTTTCAGTTGCTGAGGCCCAGTGGTGGTGGTGGCACCAGTTATTTAGGGGTAGGATTCTCCTTCCCAGTTTTGTGTAGTTTTGCTTGGGATCTGGGTACTCATGGTGCGAGTGTGATTTCCACATGATGTAATGTATTTTTCAGTTCTCCTTGATTGGCAATGCTCAAAAAACCACTAGCACCTGGACTATGGAAGTAAATTAGTGCCACCAGGATTTGAATTTGAAATGCCACAGAAAGTATGTGACGTCACGTGACAAAGAAAGCATAACTGCAATTGGCTGATTGTTCGGTTCTGACCTGAAGTAACCCTCCCTGATGGCACAGACAGTGAATTTCAGACAGCGAATTGTAGTCAGTTGAATTTCAGACGGCGAATTGTAGCCGGTTGAATTTCACATAGCAAATTGTAGCCAGTTGAATTTCAGACGGAATTTCAGACAGCGAATTGTAGCCGGTTGAATTTCAGACAGCAAATTGTAGCCAGTAGAATTTCAGACAGCGAATTGTAGCAATTATTGAAAATATGATCACTTTACATTTCAAATTCAAATCCTGTTTTCAGTGGCATTTCAAATTCAAATCGTGGTGGCACTAGTTTACTTCCATACTGGACCCTGGGAAGCCGCACCACACACAGTTGTGATCTTTATTTTAGCTGAATAAATGGTATTCTTAGCAGTCATTATGTACATAATTGTGGAATCAAATCTGTCTTTTTGAACTGGAATTGGTGAGTAAATGTATTTGTGTGCCTTAAGGTAATTATAAGTGTAGCCAACTCTTTCCCTGCATGGAATTCCCAGGGTGGCATTGTCAGGCAATATCCTTGTAGAGTCAGACATATATTTCAGCACTCTGGTACACACAGATGGATGTGGTCTGTGGAAACGGTAATGGATCATCCAGCAGTTCTTCCTGGTATTTACTTGTCGTGAAGCCCAAAGATAAGGGACAACATCCAAAAGGGAGAACACAACACTAGCAGATTATGGAGTAATCGAACTGTATGTGGTTCTTCAACACCAAGAGAGCAGGCATGGATGGTCACTACAACGAACGGCATCTGTAGGAAAGTCAATGCAAAACATTGACATCAGACTTTCAAATAGATCTGGTGCACATTTTTCAAGACTGGCGAAGAATGATCATCCCCCACCAGTACTGAAAGATATGAAACTAAATCATACAAGAAAAAAATGGCACCCCAAATGTTAATAGTTGGTAATGGAGCTGTCAAGGATCAGAAATGTTTTTGCAGTGACCCAACTGTGAAACTTGTCATTATACAGAAAAGAGCCCTGGATGTTGTCAAGCAGCAATTAGGGTACTGAATTGAGATTTCATTGATTTCCTAAAAAAAAATGTGCAATGTTTAGATTCTGAGGTTTTCATAAATGGACCTTGGCCAATGCTACAAATTAGAGAGAAATGTTTCAGTAGGCTCAGTCAACTAAATAAGTGGCTCAAAGAAGTGTGTATTAAACCATCTGTGAATTTCATTGACAATTTCTGCATTTTTTGGGGAGTGCAGACATCTTCACAAGACATATGATTTCTGTCTAAATGTACAAGGGACTAAGTTATTGACTGCTAACATTTTGTCACTTTGTACGTCATTCAGCACCCCGAAAGGAAAACTTTGGGCTTGTTCACATTGCTGAGGAGAAAAAAAAACCGCAGAAGGAGTCTGCAGTTGTTCCCAAAAAATCAGAGGAACAAGAGATAAGGCGATGCACCTTCCACGCACGATGCATGCAGATGTAGACGGAGGTGCATCAGCATCACCCAAACCATTGGAGGAATGTATGACAAAACAGATGAGACATGGAATCTCCCAAATCCCTCCCTGCCCCATTGGAGCAAAGCCCAATGCTAAACTCACTCGCTATTAGCCAAAATTGTTTGTTAGGTGTGATGGACAGGATGAAAACCATTGTCAATATTGGAATCCAACGCACAATACGCCAAGCTCTTCTCCCACCCCCCTCTCCTGGAACTAATGTCCACTAAGATGCAAAGGAACCCCCTCCACCCATCTTATCTGAAAATCTGTGGAGTCTTTTCCAGAATATGGCAGACCCCTTTGCAGGTCAGGAATTGTTCATCCCTGTAATTATAAGAGACATAACGTTGTTTAAAGAAATATGGCAAGAGAAAAATAGAACTTCAAACTTAGTGAGGATAAAATGTGAATTGTCTCCCGTTACAGCAAGACTAGCTCTTGTCAATATTAGGTCACTGGATAATAAATGTATGTCTATATGTATTAATGACATCAGAACCTATATGTAGATTTTTTGCAACTAAATGAAACATTGTTAACAGAAAGTAGCAGAAATACTATTTTAAACTAGGGACCACTAACGATTTTTTATGTTGAGGAAAAGTGTTGAATAGGGAAAAAAACAGTATCATTGCTGTTATTTTTAAGTAATTATTTCAGTGTAATTACATTATACTGAGTGATTTTAGATTTTACCATCTGAAGAACAGAGTGAAGGCTTGTATGCAAAGTGGTATCAGCCCCAAGTGTGATTGTGTTCAGTCCAGGTTAAAAACTTTTCTCATGGTTTTTAGAACATGTCCACTTTTTAATGATATTTCTTGCACTGTATGCTGTTTTAATTGTATTTTCTTTTCTTTGTTTTAATTGTGTATAAGCCGTTTTCCCTGTTTTTAAATGCTTTTAATCATGCAAAGCACATTGAGTTGCCTTTTGAATGAAATGCGCTGTATAAATGAATGTAGCTTTGCTTTGCTTTGCTTTGCTTCCACACTAACTCTCAGGCTATAAGATGTCCTTTCCAACCTTGGTGTACGAACTGTTGAAGTCTGCTCAGATAAGAGGCGAAATGTTTGTTGAGAATACAATGACCTGGACGAATAAGAATATACACAGGCACTCTTTATGTGAGGAAAGTAGGTGGGGCTTAATCATTTCTTGATAATGTTGGTTATTGTGTCAGTAATTTAGGTGATTAGGTGATCTTGATTAGGTGCAATTTATTGCTGATGAGATGTTTTGCATGTCTCAGTTCCTATCTTGTTTCAGGATGTTACATGTATGGATCATCCATGTTCACAATGGGCTTGTAATGGTTTTATTAGCTAGTTTTATTAGCACTCAGCTCACCTCTGATCCTAATGATGACAAGTGGTACTAAAAATAGAAGGAAGGTTTTGGATGAAACGTGTCTCAACTATGGACTAGTCAATGCGTCGACTTCAATACTCCTCAGTGATGGTTATAGCTTGAGGGTAATTCATCAACCAAATCATGTTATGGCACTGACAACATAGATGCCCCACTGAAATTAAGGGTTAGCAAACAAGCAGAGGTGCCTCAAGCGTGTGGCAGTATTTCACTAAACTGAGAGCAGTCGCATGATCACTTGAAAAATATGCAGGTTAATTCTCAAATGACACAAAAGCACAAGTACTACGTATGCCCATGAGAAAAGGCACATACCTATGGAAGTTGACAAACAGCCTTAAATCCTGAACTCACCCATTAGCAAATTCACTGTACACCCTCCTGTTAGAGACGGGACAGACAATATACTGTAGTGGTCGATCAATAACCACTTTATTGTAAAAATGAACAGTTCATGTCGCCCCAAAAAACATCCAGCAAGCATTTCTCTCAATTAGCTTTCAACCCAGAGATGGGAGATATGCGATTGCAATCCTCTTCCTCCTGCCAGTGGCCCCACCCTCCGAGTGGATAATCCAATCACAAATAACAGACACCAGGGTCTCACAGACAGTTGTATCTTGCAACAGTCCATGTTAAACTATTGCAGGTTTGCTAGAATCAGGGTCTTTTTGAGTGGTGGTCCTGTCAGCGCTTGTACTTGTACCCCCTCATATTCGAAACTGGAGTACCTGGAGAAAATCCATGCTGGCACAGGGAGAACTTGGAAACGCCACACAGGTGAGGCAGGATTTGAGCTCCAGTCCTCAGAACTGTGAGGCAGATGTGCTAACCAATTTCCAACGTGCCACCGAAAGAAACAATAAACAGGATTATTTTGACTGACTGATTAACTGTAACTTGTGATTAATAAACATGATTAGTCATTTATTTCAAAACTTGTTTTTATTGAACTTGCTAAATAAAACTTTAAATATAACTACAAAGAACAATTAGAGAACCAATTAGTAAAAAGTTAAATAACAATGCACAAGTTCAAAATAATAGCAATGGGGGGGAAAAAAGAAAAAAAAGTAAATGAATACATTTATGGCTAAACATGTGCCCAAGCTTTTCACCACGACTGTAATGTCTTTGTATTTAATAGTTGTCTAAAAAAAATCCAGACCTTATTCTGGTGTTTAAGTGACTTTAACAAGAAAAGTTAAGTCTGAGTTCATATCAAAGAAAGGGAAAGGGAAAGCCTCTATTTTTATACAGTCAATGACTAAGCGGCTAGGAAAATGGATTGCATCGGCTGTTCCTGGTGTGTGCGCCTTGGCCTGATAGGGCAGGGTTGTGCGATGCATATATGGAGCTCACTCCCAAAAAATCTGAAGTTGTTCAACCCCCAGGGCTTTGTCTTCATAGAATGCAGAAAAGCTGGGGTCCTTTGATTTTCGTGCAAACACGAGGCTTGTTGCACAGATTTGCCGATTTGGCAGACATGACTGCAGCAAAGTGGTAGTACAGGGGCAATGAAGTAGTGTCCTCAGACATCTGCTTGGCACATGACTGAAAGTCTGTTTAAACGTACGCTAGGTCAGACCACAAATTTTCATAGATACAAAAGTCCTTTGGATAGCTACATGGTGGACGTCAGACGTATTCCCATTGCAAAATATACAAAACCAATCATTGAATATTTTATTGTTAATTTTCCCCTGTATGAAGCAATATGGTCAATGCCGTATTGTGCGCTGTACAAAACTCACCCTGCCAAACTGCTGTTTGCAGAGCTCTCTGCAATCTGGGAGCTGGCAATCCACTTGGTCTCACCAACCACTGTCCTGGCATGAGGCAGGCGCCCCACATCTTTCACCGTCATCATCAGGTGCCGCGATGACTTCAGTACCCTAACGGCTTCATCGTGTGGGATGTTCAAGAAACTGCGGCCGTTAACTTCCAGGATTTGATCCCCAACCTGTGAGGAGGGCAAGGAACAGAAAGGAGTGGTGGAAGGGCAAGACTGCAAGGGTTGGCCGGGCAAAGACTGTAACATGCATAGGTACACAGGTTGAAGGTCATAGAGAGGCAACATTACAGGAGAAGGAGATACAGGTGAATGAAATTATTAGGTTGTACATTTTAAGTTCAGCATTTGGACCCTGCCATCTTGTAAAGTGAATAAGGACAACTGAGAAGATTATCATTGGTCTATGGTTAACATGCAATAAAACCTTCATCTATACTTATTGTGACTAGGCAGAACCAAGAGAGTACAAAAGTATATACACATGGTCGATGTGTAAAACTAAGGCTGAGATCTTTAAATAAGAAGCTTTTTTTAGATGTTTCTTATAACAAAAATGTGCTTCTTGAAGTCAAAAATATCAAATGTACCTATATCTGCAATACATCAAGCTGAAGCACTGTCTTTGTCCCATCCAGAGAAAACAAATGTACCTTTGATACAATCAGAGTCTCATGTTTCATTTCCCCCCCACCAACATGCCGAGGTTATCCCACAGTATCAAAATAATGACGAGCGGCACTTGCAGTCCAGCTGAGGCTGTTCTGCAGAGACACCATTTATGTCAATTTAAGGTAGCGCAACTGCAAATGGAAAAGGAAGGTAAAATGTTATTTAGAGACACAATCAATCAATAAGTAAAAGCAAACAAGTAGCACTGCTCTGAGGACAGACATTGCTACCCCAGTAAACATCACAGCTGTCAAGTAAAACTAAAGCCTCCGAAGTCAGATTCGAAAACTTGATTATCAGCAGCGTATTCCAGCTTTCTGTGACAAAAGAAACTTAAAAAAAGGATGCTAACTGTCAGCTCTTTACTTAGTATTGTATTTGACGTTCCTAGAGTTGTTTATGTTTAAGGTGATATTTTTCAGATTTCACACAGTGAGTTTGCAAATGCATGGAGCGAATACTCTAATCTAATAATAGTAAAAATAAAAACAACTTTTGTGAATGGTGAGAAAAAAAATTACATGTATAATAATAAGAAATACACTTGTGCACATTTCCACTAATTCATCCAGCCATCCATCCATTTTCTGAGCTGCTTATGCTCGTAAGGGATGCGGGAGTGCTGGAGCCTATACCCAGCTATCATCAGACAGGAGGCGGGGTATACCCAGAACTAGTTACCAGCCAATCGCAGGGCACATAGAGACAAACAACAGTCACACTCAAAATCACATTGAGGGACAATTTAGAGCCTCCAATTAATCCACTAATTCAATTATGTCAGGTCATGTCATTGTCCATGCCGCTTATCCTCATAAGTGTTGTGATAAAGCTACAGACTATCCCAACCAGTCAGTCAGTCGCAGGGCAGATATCGACACCATCACTTAGCGGGAATGGATCCCACCCTGCCCGCACCAAAGGCAGGTATGTGTATCGGTACACCATCAGTGACTCCTCTAATTCAAGTATATTAAAACTATTCTTTATTGGTATATACATTTTTAAAGACAGTATTATTTTCTTCTTATATAGCAGGTGTGGATGAACTAAGATTGGTTGAGAATTGCCCAAATCATACCAATATCATGACTACATTCATTTGACCTTGTCTGTAATGCTGAATGGCTCCAACAGGTACCACAGTTGATGCAGAGATACATTGAGCCGATTTGGGCCGTTCTGTGTATATTCAGTTGCAACCCTGAATCCTTCTTCAACCAGGAGTGGACCGAAACAAATAAAATTCAACAGTGAGTGTTGAACAGCAGCTTCCCCCAGGAGAAGAAACACCCAACAATTACATTTGTTCCATTAATATTTTTCAAATATCATGAATTATTGCTGGTGCACAAGGACACTTCGGCCATTTTGCATTATTTCACCAATTGCAAAGGCTGTATGATTTGTAAGGTAGAGAATGAAAGGGAGTGGGACGTGATTGTAGAGTCAACAATGATGGCTGTCACGTCCCATCGGAACGAGAGGTAGGACCCAAATGCAGGAACTCGGAAGACGCAAGGTAGTTCAAGAAGAGACACGTTTATTGTATGCAGGGGTCGGGGATCGAGCAGGCAGTCCGGTGCAGCAGCGGTAGTTGTGACGTCGGGCTTACGGGGTTGGTCGGAGAACGGACGGAGGTCGGTACACACAGGTTCAGTCAGGAATACGAGAGTGCTGGAACGGGACATAAAGCTCAACGAACTGGCGGAGGACCAGTCGTCACCGGGTCCTATATATACAGGGGATGACCAGCCCACATGAGGCGCAGGTGTGTGCCTCCCAATTAGCGCAGCCGCACAGCTCGTGCTGAAGCGGCAGGATCATGACAATGGCGCAATATGTTTTCACAATTGCAACAGTATTTACAGTGTTTTTATTTACATTATAATTATTAAATTATATACAGTTTTTTTTATCATATTGTGTATTATATATTTATATTATATACAGTATTTGAACACCCTGCTATATTGCAAGCTCTCCCACTTAGAAATCATGGAGGGTTCTGAAATGTTCATCGTAGGTGCAAGTCCACTGTGAGAGAGATAATCTAAAAAGAAAAATCCAGAAATCACAATATATGATTGTTTAAATGATGTATTTGTGTCATACAGCTGCAAATAAGTATTTGAACACCTGTCTATCAGCTAGAATTCTGACCCTCAAAGACCTGTTAGTCCGCCTTTAAAAGTCCACCTCCTCTCCATGTATTATCCTGAATCAGATGCACCTGTGTGAGGTCGTTAGCTACATAAGGACACCTCTCCACCCCATACAATCAGTAAGACTCAAACTTGTAACATGGCCAAGACCAAAGAGCTGTCCAAAGACACCAGAGACAAAATTGTACAACTCCACACGGGTGGAAAGGGCTACAGAGAAATTGCCAAGCAGCTTGGCGAAAAAAAGGTCCACTGTTGGAGCAATCATAGAAAATGGAAAAAGCTGAACATGACAGTCCTTCTCAATCGGAGTGGTGTCCCATGCAAGATATCACCTCGTGGGGTCTCAATGATCCTTATAAAGTTGAGGAATCAGCCCAGGGCTACACGACAGTACTCGCTCAATGACCTGAAAAGAGCTGCGACCACTGTTTCCAAGGTGTTTGTTGGCAATACACTAAGACATCGTGGTTTGAAATCATGCCTGGCACGGAAGGTTCCCTTACTTAAACCAGCACATGTCAAGGCCCGTCTTAAGTTGACCAATGACCATTTGGATGATACAGAGGAATCATGGTAGAAGGTTTTGTGGTCAGATGAGCCCAAAATGGAACTTTTTGGTCATAATTCCACTAACTGTGTTTGGAGGAAGACGAATCATGAGTTCAATCCCAAGAACACGATTCCTACTGTGAAGCATGGGGATGGTAGCATAATGCTTTGGGGGTGTTTTTCTGCACATGGGACAGGACGACCGCACTGTATTAAGGAGAGGATGACGATGATGTATTCTGAGATTTTGGGGAACAACCTCTATTCCTCAGTCTGAGGATTGAAGATGGGTTATGGCTGGGTCTTTCAACATCACAATGACCCGAAGCAAACCTGTAACTCCATGTTTCTCAGTGATAGCCCAGAAACCAATCTGATCTAGAGTAGATCTGTGTGGAGGAGTGGGCCAAAATCCCTCCTGCAGTGTGTGCAAACCTGGTGAACAACTACAGGAAACGTTTGACCTCAGTAAATGCAAACAAAGGCTACTGCACCAAATATTAACATTGTTTTCTCAGGTGTTCAAATACTTATTTGCAGCTGTATCACACAAATAAATTGTACATTGTGATTTCTGGATCGTTCTTTTGAGATTATCTCTCTCACAGTGGACATGCCCGATGAAAATTTCAGACCCTCCATGATTTCTAAGTGGGAGAACAATATAGCAGGGTGTTCAAATACTTATTTTCTTCACTATATGCTTACATCCATCTATCTATCCATTTTCTACCACTTTTCCGGGTCAGGTCATGGGGGCAGTTGCTTCGGCAAGGATATATACACTTCCCTTTCCCCAGCCACTTCATCGAGCTCTTCCAGGATGCAGAGAGAAATAGTCTCTCCAGTGTGTCCTTGGTTGTCCCCAGCGTCTCTTTCCTGCATGACGTTCCCGGAAAACCTCCCCAGGGTTGCGTGCGGGAAGCATCCGGATCAGATGCCCCAGCCACCTCATCTGGCTCCTCTGGCAGCGGCTCGACACTGAGTCCCTCCCGAATGACTAAGTTTTTAAAACTATGTCTAAGGGAGAGTCCAGGTACCCTGTAAAGGAAACTCATTTCTGCTGCTTGCATTGGGATCTCGTTCTTTCGATCACAACCCACAGTAGATAGACTGGTAAATTGCAAGCTTCGCCTTTCGACTTAACCCCATCTTTAGCACAATTTACCGATAACAAGTTTACATCATTGCATTCTCCCAGCTCCAACATTCTTTGTGCACCTCTTTGCTAAGTTTTTATATAGCGAACCTCTTTCTCCTCGCATGCTTGCATGTGTGTGCTCTACGTCAATGTGTTGTGTGCAAGACAAATAATATATACAATATGTAACCATTGTATTTGGTTATACTTTATTGAAGTAGACAGACAACATGCATACAGATTTTGGAACTTAGTGCATACATAAGATGCACCGTATTATAAGGCGCCCTGTCCATTTTGGAGAGAATTTAAGACTTTTAAGTGCGTCTTAAGGTAGTGAAAATACAGTAAATCTAAGTATTAACTTCACCATGCCAATTTGCCTCCCTCCCCCACACCCACTGTGAAATTATGAAGGTCATTGTGGCCCCTCGGCCAAAATCTTTACCTACCCATGTTATATGAGAAGCTGATACAACAGAACACCAAGCAAGTAATATTAGTGGAATATTCCAGCAACTTTTTGCACTTTAACCCAGCCAAAATCGAATCTCTAATATGGACAATTTCTGCAAGATGTTTGGTGATTTATAAAATATTTTTAACATCTATTATTGTTGAAGTGGTTGTTGAGTGGTCAACACTCAGTTCATTCACTCAACATTACGACATCAGCTTACTTTATTTGCATTCATGTTTCTCTCCATATACTGGTACATCATGTGGTAATTTTTTTATTAATTGGAATCGGGGGCTAAAACTGAGAAATGGCTGCAATCAGGCAAGACTACTGTATGCCTTGATGATTATTGATTGTGTATCAGGAATAACAGGACTGGCATTTTCCCTGTATTCAACTTGCTACTTGTGTTGCTTTCTGTTCTTTCCTCTCGCTATCCTTCTCTCTCCTCATTATTCTGGCACCCATTCTCCTGTGCTCTCCTTCATTACGCTCCTATTTGAGACAAAATGGGCCCTGCTCTGCGTCACAAGCATTTCATTTTCTGTGGTCAATCTCTGCTCCACACCAGAGATGCTGTATAGCTGCTTTATTCAATGCGATACAACAAAAGCCATCGGCTGTGTGAATGATCAATGCTACAGTTGGATAATAACGCATTCTGTAAAGCTGACAGAGAGTAACTTCAGGCAGCAGAATGCACTTACAGAAATGACACAAGTTTCAAATTATATTGCAACTTCTTATTAATTATCTGGGAATCACAGATTAACTCATGATAAGACATACAGTCTTAGAAATTCTTGACATTAATAAGGAGACATTAAATATAATCTGTGTGACCATGAATATATATAAAAAGAAACAAATCCGTATATGTAACTGAAGAAACAAAATGTATAGAAACAGGCTTCCTCAGTCAAAATAGAACTATGTATAAGGGAACCAAAGTTTTTTTCAATGTGATTCCACTCCAGGTATGGAGCCCCAGTCATGACATATAAAAAAAATACACACAATTAATTCATATGGACAAACTACTGTACTACTTTCTGCAATCAAAATAGTTACAGGATGCACATCAAGTTATTGTTCGTGCATATGAAGTCGTTACTGCATGTGCACGAAGAAGCCATGGCTCCGTACGGGATTGGAGGGTGACCAAACGAATTTGGGAGGTAATACATTCTAACAGAATTGGACAAGTGTTTTTAAAAAGGTGAGTCACAGATGGTATGGTGGTACACACACCTGCCTTTGGTGTGGGCAGCGTAGGATCGATTCCCGCTCAGTGGTTGTGTTGATATCTGCCCTGTGACTGACTGGTGACCAGTCCAGGGTGTAGTCTGGCTTTCCCCTGAAGCGAGCTGGGATAGGCTCCAGCTTTCATGTGACCCTTCATGAGGGTAAGTGGCTTGGATAATGGATGCTTTTAAAAATATTTAGTCTGCAGAAATATTTTTTTCCAAGATTACTCAAAATGGATTTAGAGTTTTTCATAGTAGTATATTTACACCCAAAGAGGAAAGCAAATTAAGCATGAGATTAATACCAGTCAGATGTGAAGTTTGGTGTTGTAAATGATTGTAACTCATATTTATTTTTTTACAGAAAAAAACCGAGCTATAAAGAGCAGCAGTAACTTTAAATGAAACAAATAGTTAGCCCACACTGATTGTTCTCAGAGTTTGAGTTGACTTGATGATTCAACATTAAAAAGCATATGAAGCCTTTATGAAGATTTGTTTTGTATCTTTAAAAGCAAATGAAAATATGTTATCATTATTAACTTTCTCTCTCACAGTGGACAAACACCTACGATGAAAATTTCAGACTCCTCCATGATTTCTAAGTGGGAGAACAATATAGCAGGGTATTCAAACACAATGCCCACTAGGGAAATTAAGCTATTACTGGTAAATGGCAATTTGTTGTTCTTGTACAAATAATGATTGAGTTAGACGTCAGAAAAACATCAAAACATGGTACTTGCTGGTATTTACTCATGTGACTGCTCTTTGTGACTGCATCAATGCACACATCACTGATTTTCTGGTGAGTCCCCACTCTTGAAGACAATCTAAATTACTGTAGCAGTACTGTGTAATCGGATGTTCCGCCTGTTTCCTTCTGCTGTGCTTGCTGGGTTCCAAATCATGTTTGAAAGGAAATAATTCACTTCATTTATAGGCGGAATTATATTCAAATTGTGAATCACTTGGGAAATGTATGCGACAAATCATATCCTGTGTCTTCTCACTAGAAGTGAAACTTCGCCAACTCCTTCACGCCCCCCACCTCCTGCTCCACTCAAGGGTGGGGGTGGACCAAAAAGGCAGACCTGAAACCCTACATAATACAATTAATGATCTGTCTTCCACCATATTGTGTGGACTAGCCTGTGAGAGGCAACAAGAGTAAAAGGGCATTGGTAATGTCTCAAAAAATCTGAAAATGGGTAGAAAAAGAAGCTGAACTTGCTGGTAGTCACGACCCATTGGTACGGAGGAGGACCCAAATGCAGGACTCCGGAGACGCAGAGGAAGTTTGGGAAAAGTGTTTATTTGGTCCAAAGTCGGGGATCAGGCAGACAGTCAAGTGGGGCAGCGGTAATGAGGACGTCGGGCGTAGAGAGCACGTCTGCGGGCAGGCAGGGGTCTTTACACAGAAGATCGATCTGAGAAGGCAGGAGTATCAAAGACGTCAGGCTTACAGGGTCGGTTGGAGGACAGATGGAGGTCGGTACACCAGGGTTGACGATTAAGAGTACGGGAGTGCAGGAACGGGGCATGAGTTGCGACGATCTGGCGAAGACGAGTCGTCCCCTGGGTCCTATAAATACCGGGGTGAATCAGCGAGGATGAGGCGCAGGTCTGCGCCTCCTAATCAGCGCCGGTGTGCAGGGACCCGCCCAGCCAAGGCTTGATCGGCAGGACCATGACACTAGGAATGTGTGTAGGCTGGAGCCTATCCCTACTATCTTTGGGCAAGAAGTATACTTTGAGCTGGTTGTGAAGCAATTTGCAGGTTACATGTAAACAAACAACCATTTGCACTCACAGTCACACCTATGGGTAATGGAACGTCTTCTATTAACCTACAATGCATGTTTTTGTTTTTGGAGTGGGGGAGGAAACTGGACTACCCAAGCAGGCAGGTGGAGAACTCCACACAGGCGAGGCTGGATTTGCATCCTCATCCACATCTTCAGAACTGTGAGGAGACTGTGTGCTAACCAGTCGGTCAGCAGACCAACCTGGTAACTCAATTTCTTTCTAGCCTCTTTGTCATTTGTATTACAGTAAAAATCCAAGATCAGTCCAAATTTTGAAGGCCATAAATGTTCTATGATGACCTAAGATCATTAAATTGCTTCAATTTGGTTCAAATGTCTCAGTTGGGTTCAATATGGAGAAGACTGCAGACTTGCCAACTGGCCAGGAGACCATCACTGATACCCTCCATAGAATGGGTAAGTTTGAAGATTTCACTCCAGGTTTTTGTTTTATCATTTCATACAAACACAACAAAATTGCACATGCCCCCCAACCCACACAAAAACCACAACAACAGTCCACGCACATCATAAGTAATCATAGCAAACACAAAATACAACATATCGGCATTTAAAAGTGTTTCAATAAAATGGATAAAAGTGCAATCATCCTTGTGTAAGCCACATAAGTTCATAGCCAAAGAAGCTGACTGTTCAGAGAGTTTTGTGTTCAAACATATCAATGGACAGACATAAGGTGGCAGGAGAAGATGTACCATTCATAGAGAATTTTGTGGGCTTCAGCGGATTATTAAATACAGAAAATTCAAGAATCTAGCAGCGATCAAGAAATAGTAGAATAGGGTGGGAGTCACAGTTTCAAAATCCACCACATTCAGACACATCCGGAAGATGGGCTACAACTATCAGGTCCCTCAGGTCAAGCCACTTCTGAGCCTAAGCCAAGGAAGGAAGAATATCAACGGGGCCAAGGAAAAAGACTGGAATGTTGGCCAGTGGTCCGAACTCCCTCTTTTCTGATGAAAATAAAGTGTGCCTTTTATTGGGGAATCAAGGTGAATGGGTTTGGAGAACGACACGTGAGGAAAACAACCCAAATTGATTGCGGTCCAGTGTGAAATAGCCACAATCAGTCATGATTTCAGGTGGAATTTCAGTGCAGGTGTTGGTAAACTCTGCTTAAATCCAAGGTCACTACAATAGTCTACCAGAATGTTTTAGAGAACTTCATGATTCCTTCTGCTGAGGATCTCTATGGAGGTGCAGATTGCATCTTCCAGCAGGACCTGGCCCTGCCCAGCAAAGGATATACTTCTTACGGCTTCTGAGGAAGTACGGCCTGTCACAAGAGCTGCTGAGACAGTTCTATACAGCGGTTATCCAATCAGTACTGTGTACCTCCATCACAGTCTGGTTTGGGGCCTCCACAAAAAAGGACAAACTCAGACTGCAATGGACAATCAAAATCGCTGAAGGGATTGCTGGCACCACGCTACCCATTACTGAGGTTTTGCACGCAACATGAAGTAGGTCCACAATTCGTCACTTTAAACTGCTCCCTTTGCACAATTGACAATGCACTGGTCTATAACGGGAACTGTGAACGGGTAAAGGTACTCTGTACAAGCTTAATACAATGTGGAACTTTAACACACTTATCTCTTACTTGTTCTAAATGAATAAGATTTTACATCTTGCATGACATATAAGGAAGAGTTTCTATGAACAGAAATGTCTCTTGTTCTTGTTGCTATGTTGTTCTTTGTTCTGAATCCCGGAGAAAAATTCCTTGTGTGTTTTTACACACTTGGCCAAAAAAGCTGATTCTGATTCTGATACTGCCAGAAGCACCAAAACCCATGCTATCACAAGCTTGACTGGCCAGCCAACTCACCGGATCAAAACCCATTGAGAATCAATGGGGTATTACCAAACCTAAAGTGAGGGGGACAAGACCTAAAAACAAAGAACTGACAGCAAGCATCAAGGATATCTGGGCTTCTATTACTCCCAGGCAATGCTTCAATGCCACGGCAGTGATTAAAGCAAAGGGATTCCTAACCGAGTATTGAATATTAACATATTGTTTTGAAAGTACCATATTTTAACCCCAATATAATTTTTTTCTACAAACAACTGAAGTAAATGATTCCTTAATAGGAATCTATTTTTTAAGACCTAATTTCACAGGTTTTCTGACCTGGAAGTCCAAAGTTATGTACAAATAAACAAAGACTTGAAATTGCTTAAATTTTGGGGCCAAAATCTACAATTGATGAAAGTTTAACTATTTTGATGGAAAATAAACTTTTCCTTAAAGATAAGCAGTATAGAAAATGGGCAATTATTTGGTATGTATATAAAACCTTCCCGCTATTTAGCAAACTTAATTTTGCATCTTGATCTATGTGACAATTGCTAAGATTTTGATTGAAGATATGAAACTCAGATTTTTTTTCTAAACAGATTGGGCAGGGTGGCACGGTGGATCAGTTAGTAAAGTGTTGGCCTCACAGTTCTGAGGTCCCAGGTTCAATCCCGGACCCGCATGTGTGGAGTTTGCATGTTCTCCCCGTGCCAGTGTGGGTTTCCTCCAAGCACTCCGGTTTCCTCCCACATTCCAAAAACATCCAACATTAATTAGACACCCTAAATTGCCCCTAGGTGTGATTGTGACTGGGTCTGTTTGTCTCAATGTGCCCTGCAATTGGCTGGCAACCATTTCAGGGTGTACCCCGCCTCCTGCCCGATGACAGCTGGGATAGGCTCTCGCACTCCCCGTGACCCTTGTGAGGATAAGCGGTGAAGAAAATGGATGGATGGAGATTGGGCAGTAAAAATCACGAATAGAACTTACCACACTTCAAATCATATTGTCATCTGTCAGGATAATCATGCGTCATCTGACAAGATGGACTGCCTTTGGTCAAAATAACTGCAATAATGCAAAATTCCCAGAGGCACATTCCTTGTGGATTTTTATACTAGGTCAATAGAGATTACTCTGATTCTGAAGGAGAGAATCGGGCTAAAAATCTGAAACATTATGTGTATGTCTGTACCTGACATGAGCTGTTGTGTACAAAGGAGAATGTTTGTCCAACATGGACCTTGTCGAGAGACCCACTGATTGAGAAAAAAAGTTGTCCCATCACTACCTGAGGATTTTCTCTTAGGGCCTAGATAACGGTGCCTAAGGAGTCCAGTGTTAATCCCCCACATAGCGGTTCAAGAACTCAATTACACCCCGTACTCCATGCAGATGTCTGCTGACTTCATGGGCACAGTCATGAGAAGAGTCCCAAGACAGGTAAAACTGTCCGTCATATACAAGGTTGAACCACACCCAAATATAAGGCTGGGACTTCTATGCAAAAAGCTACTGAATGCCTGAATGTTCATCACACAAAGTCCAGGGCATTCTGATTCCCGAAACAGGTTCTCCATTGCACCACCAATGACATAGAGCAGTATTATTGGCAAAGACATGGTCAGTAAATCTTTTACCAATTGGTGCCTTATTTGGAGAGCATCACCCCACACCTAAGAGACAGCATCCATCCATCCATTTTCTTAGCTGCTTATCCTCACAAGGGTCACGGGAGTGCTGGAGCCTATCGCAGCTGTTAACGGGCAGGAGGCGGGGTACACCCTGAACTGGTTGCCAACCAATCGCAGGCACATAGAGACAAAAAGTCGCACTCACAATCACCCCTTGGGGCAGTTTAGAGTGTCCAATTAATGTTGGATGTTTTTGGAATGTGGGAGGAAACCGGAGTGCCTGGAGAAAATCCACCCAGGCAGAGGGAGAAGATGCAAACTCCAAAAGACAGCAATCCTCAGTTAAATAAAAAAAACAATATCTATGAGGTATAATATATCATTATATGATATAATACATTGTCTATTTATTACAATGTAACATAACTTATGTCATAAATCTAAGCGCGTAGAGCTAAAAAAATACTGACTTCTAATGTCATGACATTACTGAATAAGAAAGGTCCTGTGTGTCCTGCATGTATTCTGGACATTAAGTATCTAGTAACATCTCCTCAATTTGTACTTGGGGATTGGTAAACATGACAAAAAGAGCATAAATATAGCATTAAAGAATTCTCTTAACATCTAAGTGACAATGATCATACATTAGGATGATTGATGTAGTCTCAAACCCAATAATGTATTTCTAGGAATCAAAATGGCATGAAAAGTATTGTGATTATTATTATTATTATTATTATGATAAAATGGTACATCCAGACCACCAAACGCGAGGCGTCTGGGTGGACAGGTCAGGAGGACGACCCGGACGCCCCGGACGCCAAGCACCAGGATCCCCATGGGGCAATTTGGGTGGACGACCTTGGTGAGGTACCCAACGGCGGGAGCATGGAGCGGCCGCGGAACGTCGTCGCCGCCATCGGCTGGACAGGAACGTGAGGTGGCCGCGGAACCGTGGCCGCCGTCTGCTGGACAGGAAGGTGAGGATGCCAACGAGCCGTCGACATCCTCTGTTGCTGTTGAGACAGGGGCGTGGAACGACCGCGTGCCAGTCGCCGTCGAAGCAGGAGCGTTGAACTGCCGCAGACCGGTCGCCGCCGGTACTCCTGGACACGGACGAGAGGCGGCTGCGGAGCCATCGCCACCTCCTGGACGGGAACATGAGGCGGCGACACCATCACCTCCTGGACGGGTACGTGAGGTGGCTGGGGAACCCTCGCCGCTGTCTGCTGGACAGGAACGTGAGGCAGCTGCAGAGCCCTCACCGCCGTCTGCTGGACAGGAACGTGAGGCAGCTACGACGCCATCGCCACCTCCTGGACGGGAATGTGAGGCGGCTGCGGAACCATCGCCACCTCCTGGACGGGTACGTGAGGCGGCTGCGGAGCCATGGCCACCTCCTGGATGGGTACGTGAGGTCACCACCATGATGTAGGTTTGACGCGGCAGTGAATCTGTCACCACCCGCCACGCTCATGTGGCGAGGTGGCGGATCTGTTTCCACTGCCACGTGAGCTTGCAGAGAATTCATTGATACAGCAACAAGGGAATGGCGCGGCGGTGGATCCGTTGCCACAGTGATGTGGGCATGGCGAGGTGGCGGATCCGTTCCCACTGCAACGTGCGCTTGGCTTGGTAGCGGATCAGTTGCCACTGCTGCGTGAGCATAAGTCAGTAACAAGTCCGTTGGAACTGCAACGTGGGCGTGTCTCAGGAGTGGATCCGTTGCGACAGCGACATGAGCCTTGCTTGGTTGCGGGTCCGTTGCTACTGTGATGTCAGCATAGGTCGGCTGATTCCCTAATCCTTGCCGGACCTGGGCCGTGAGGGCCGCCAGTTCTCCGTCCGCATTTCAATGCAGAACACCTCGTGATTTGGCGACCCCTCCTCCCTCTAGACTGGAAAGCTTTGCCGCCGGCTGCGGGTCTGCTGGTTTCACCGGTGCTGGCGAGGAGTGGGAGGACGAGGATGGTGTCTCTGTTGCCGCGCAGCGGGACGCACAAGGGAACATCTCCTCTGGCCGGCACGCGGAGGACCCTGGTAGATGGCCAAGTGGGTTCCCACAAACGGATTGGTGGACTCGGACCTACCGGGCGAAGACGCTCGGGAGCTGGAAACGCGGGGAGGTGAAGCAAACTGACTGGGATTAAAGATAGGGCAAAGAGATTCATAGTCAAAATAATCTGAGTCGTAGTCAGACAGCCGGTCATTAAATCCTCCTCATAGTCCCAAAAATCTGAGTTCAAAAGAATCTGAGGTGCTGGACGGGTCGGGGTCGGGACATATTCATAGCTCGCCAGCGGAGTGTGTGACACGGGAGTGGATGACGTCATGGAGCCTACCCGGATCGGACAGGCTTGGTCCTCCGGCAGTCGGTCTACCTTGCCTACGCCGGGTCTTTCCTGCTGGGTCCTGTTTTGGCCAGATCGTTCTGTCATGACCCATCGAAACGGAGATAGGACCCAAATGCAGGTGTCGGGAGACCCAGGGGTAATTCAGGAAAAACGTTTATTTTTCCACGGTCGTGGATCGGGCAGGCAGTCAGGTGCAGCAGCGGTAGTCAGGACGTCGGGCGTAGAGAGCAGGTCAGCGGGTAGGCAGGAGTCGTTACACGGGAGATCGATCAAACCTGGCAGGACTATCAAAGGAGTCAGGCTTACGGGGTCGCTCGGAGAACAGGCGGAGGTCGGTACACATGGGTTGACGATCAGGGATACGGGAGTGCTGGAACGGGGCATGAGTTGCAACGATCTGGCGCGGGACCAGTCGGCTCCATGGTCCTATATACACCGGGACCAGTCAGCCAGCATGAGGTGCAGGTGTGCGCCTCCCAATCAGTGTGAACGCGCGAACACCCGCACAGCGAGGGCTGGACCGGCAGGACCATGACATCTTTTCTTTTCAGCCTCATCATTTAATCCACACTCAACATTGTCAAAGCTCTGCAATGTGTATATGGGAAAATACACCCAAAATTGATTCTTTAATTACATTATCATTGAAAACAATGAAGGACAGCTATTTATTGATGTGACCAATTTAAATGTCATTTTGCTTAGGAATTCAAAATGTTTCATGTGGTTTTTCTCACACACGCACACAATCATCTAATGTACTCTCACTGACTCACCAAAAAGTGCATATCACTGTAATTTATTTATTTAGAATCATATAACACTTGACGCTCAGTGTGGACTGGTCTTATTCCAGAACCTTTCAGATCCAATTTCTATTTCCACATTCCAATGTCTTTATTTATTATACTTACAATGCACTCTAAAATACAGAACAGCACATACAAAAATGCTACGTTGTTGTTATCATAATAGGAAGGTTCACATTAACATTATGGACAGGATTTCTCTCCCACATGCCCAAAACATGCATGGTGGATTAACTGAAGAGCCTAAATTGTTTGTCGGTTGTTTTTTATGTGCCCTACGAGTAGCTGGCATCCAGTTCAGAGTGTACCCCATCTCCTGCCCACAGTTAGCTGGGAAAGGGTCCAGCATACCCAAAACTCTAATGAGGATAACCGGTGTAGAACTTTGATATATATTTATATGATCAGGATTTTTCGGACCGATCACCGATCTTGAAAAAAAAAAAAACAAAAAACAATAATCAATCACCGATCTGATCACAAGAAGGAGCAATAAGTATATTTAAATGATCTGTTTATTTACTGTATATACTTGTGTACCTAATTCCTCAATAAATTGTATCTTCTATTTATGCTAGTGAGGCATAGTGACAGACAACAAATTAATGGTCTTCTATTAGAGTAAGTACAGTAAGTACATACAGCAATAAAGCAACTACTTTTTGTGATATTTTTGTTTGTTGGTGTGCCGTGAGATTTTGCAATTGTAAAATATGTTCCTTGGCTCCAAAAAGATTGGAATCGCTGGTCTCGTCCGGCCTTGTATTCTACTTAGTCAGGTCAAACCAAGACTACAAAATGACAGAAATAATGGGCGCTAACATATTATAATTGGTAACAAGTGTATCCAGTCCCATCAATCTTCTACTGCTTATCTGAGATCGGATCACAGGGGCAGTAGTAGATTTCCCTTTTCCCAGCCACTTCATCCACCCCTTCCTGGGGGGATCCTAAGGTGTTGCCAGCCCAGCCAAGAGATGTAATTCCTCCAGCATGTCCTGGGTCGTCCCCGGAGTCTCCTTCCAGTGGGACGTGGCTGGAGCCACTCACCAGGAAGGCTTCCTGGAGGCCTCCGGATCAGATGCCCCAGCCACCTCATGTGGCTCCTCTCAATGCTGCTCCACACATGCCTGCGAACTGCTCCAGTGAGCGTTGGAGAGCACAACTTGATCTGGCAGTAGCTCTTCACCTGCACCTCATTGACACTAATTAGGCCATGAATGTAAGCCTCACGTGTTGTATTGTGAGTTTCCAGTTCGTTGCGTTTGAGACTGCATTATTGTGTGTGAGTATGCAAGCGTCTTGTTAGTTTAGTTTCCTTTTTACAGCAATCCTGTGCCACTATAGTTAAGTATTGTTTTGTTCATGATCCAAGTATTTGCCTTGTAGTTATCGGAACTCGTTTCATGATTTTTGGACTTTGACTTTTTGCCACATGTTTTTGTGCTTCTGCCTTAATGGACTGCTTAACTGTGTTTGACCTCTGCCTGAATACCTACATTGTCACCTGCATCACACAATATAATTATCCTCCATGCCTGACCCGTTCACCCCCATATGTTTTATGAAACTCTGATTTTGAGGAGGATCTTGATTTATATGACAGTTTGCCCGATTCTGACTCGGATGTAGATTTTGTTTTTTCCCTTCCCTATTTTTAGACCAAGTCAATTTGTGTCAGCCCAGCAGCAGCAGCCGCCTCTTGACCATGCCTTGACGGTGCTCGACCAGCAGCAGCAGCCACCGCCTCTTGACCAAGACTCGACAGTGCTTAGTTTGCAGTTGTCCTCTGCTCATGTACTCTTACTTTATTCCTGTTGTTGATATTCTGTCCCATAGCCCCAAGTTTCTCATTTCCTTCTACTTATCTCATCTTTTCCAATTATTTGTTTTGATCTACCTCTGCACAACTCTACTACTGCAATGCACTGTAGCCTCAAGCAAGTTTAGAAACAACAGTTATTCGTCTTTTTAGTGGTGCATAGAGATACAAGCTTAGTCTTGTCATGCGACCTGTTTGTACTCATCTAATTTATGTTTTTTTTTTTGGTAGAGTTGATACACAGAATAAACCCGATTCTGTTTTACAACTAGATTGCATACAAAATTGTGATACCTTTATACTGATGCTGTTTGAACTTACTAATTAATTACACACACACTCAAACAGCATCAACTAATGTTTTCAATTCACATTGATGCGTGTAATGAACCAGCTAGTGTCTTGGATACTACATGTTCTGGAATAACATAGTCCATAAAAGGTCATACATGACAGGTGAGGAAAAAAAAAGATGTCATGTGCAAGGCTGGATCATGGCCAAGAAGAGCATGGCCTGGGCACCACTCTCAGAGGTTTCATCTATGACACCTGTCGTCGGTCACAGCTGTTTCACATGAGGCACTGTGATAAGACAATGTATTTAAGTTGGAGTTTTGTCACTGGCATTTGCCAATTCGTTGAGTATCCTTTCCCGCATCAAGGGTTACTCCGCCACTGCGCAATTTTTGTCCAGTTACACTGTTGTGATGCTCTTTAGTTGACTCACAGTTATCGGACATTGTTTCTTGCTTTTTTGGATCCTGCCCTCTTGGACTGTGTTGTTATGCAAACCTACTCCACATCCACGCCGCAGTGGCGACAGACTGCCCGGCGAACCATGCCAACGCAGGGGTAGCCATCAATCCGCAACTGAGCCAAGCCTACGTTGCGGTGGTAACTGACCGGCTGCCGCACTACACCCACATCGCAGTGGTGACACATTGCCAAGTGAACCGTGTTCCTGTCCAGGCGGTGGCAAAGGCTCGTCGGCCGCCACACGTTCCTGTCCAGGCAGCGGCGACGGCTCGTTGGCCATCTCACATTCCTGTCCAGGCATTGGCGAAGGCTCGTCGGCTGCCCCACATTCCTGTCAAGGCGGCAGCGAAGGCTCGTAACCCATCCCACGTATCTGTCCCAGTGGCAACGACTGCTCGGCCCTCTCACATCCCTCTCTCGGCGGCGACCCGTCCACAGCCGCCTACCATCCCTGTCTCGGCGGCGACCCGTCCACGGCTGTCTCATGTCCCTGTCTTGGCAATGACCCATCCATGGCCACCTCCATTCCTGTCTCGGCGGCGACAGGTCTACAACTGCCTCACACTCCTGTCTCGACGGAGACCGAGCCGCTGCTGATCCACGTCCACACCTCGACGGCAACCGATCCTCAGCTCACCCTCCTGTCTCTACGGCGACCAGCAAGCAACCTATTCACGCCCCTGTCTCGATGGTGGCCGCCTCCTTCTCCTGCTTTGATGGCAATTGATCCTCGGCCAACTGATGACAACGCTTCAAGGGCTACTGATCCCCGGCTGCTCCTGACCAAGCCTCGGTTGCGACCGATCCCAGGCCGCCTCATGACGAAGTCCTGGGAGGCCTTCATCCGGAGCAGTCGCCTGCTCCCATCTGGTTCCTGCTTCGCCTTTGGGTTCCTCCACCCGAATCCCCCGTAGGGACCCTGGTGCTTATTGTCCTGGCCGACTTCCTGCCCTGCTCGGCCAGACACCTTGCTTTGGGTGGCCTGGACAGCCACCAGACTGACTGGGGTTTGGACATTGGTTCCTGTGTTTTTCAATCGTGCTTTCTTGGACTTTGTTGTCGTGCACCACTTTAGTTTATAATAAAACCCATTGTGAGGCGAAGCGGCTCAGAAAATGGAGGGATGGATGTTTGTCCACTTTTCTATTTGTCCTCAAAAATATTTTGACTCACATTAGTTTTGAGGAAATTTGAAAACCTCGATACTCATCTGTTTTTCAACACCGCTTGTCCCATTTTGGGTCACAGAGGATCTGAAGCCTAACCCTGTCAACTTTGGGTTCTGGACTTGTAGCCAATAAGGACCTCAATGCACCTTTTTGCTAATATTATACAGTTTTTTATGCAGAATTTGAATCTGAAATCTGTTATGAAGGAAACTTTTATTTTTTGATTATCAGCAAAAAATGACCGCACATTGCTAGATTCGCTGAAAAAAGCCGAAAACGAAGCGGAGTGCGGTGAAAGCCGGGAGCATGCAGAGGAACAATTAGAAAGATGGAGACATGCACTGGAAAGGAGAGGAATGAAGATTAGCCGAAGTAAAAGAGAATATATGTGCGTGAATGAGAAAGGTGGAGGGGGAAGAGTGAGGCTACAGGGAGAAGAGATAGCGAGGGTGGAGGACTTCAAATATTTAGGGTCAACAATCCTGAGCAACAGTGAGTGTGGTAAGGAAGTGAAGAAACGGGTCCAAGCAGGTTGGAACAGCTGGCGGAAGGTGTCTGGTGTGTTATGTGACAGAAGACTCTCTGCTAGGATGAAGGGCAAAGTTTACAAAACAGTGGTGAGGCCGGCCATGATGTACGGATTAGAGACGGTGGCACTGAAGAAACAACAGGAAGCAGAACTCGAGGTAGCAGAAATGAAGATGTCGAGGTTCTCGCTCGGAGTGAGCAGGTTTGATAGGATTAGAAATGAGCTCATTAGAGGGACAGCCAAAGTTGGATGTTTTGGAGACAAGATTCGAGAGAGCAGACTTCGATGGTTTGGACATGTTCAGAGGCGAGAGAGTGAGTATATTGGTAGAAGGATGCTGAGGATGGAGCTCCCAGGCAAAAGAGCGAGAGGAAGACCAAAGAGAAGGTTTATGGATGTGGTGAGGGAAGACATGAGGGCAGTTGGGGTTAGAGAGGAAGATGCAGAAGATAGGCTAAGATGGCAAAAGATGACACGCTGTGGCGACCCCTAACGGGACAAGCCAAAAGGAAAAGAAGAAGAAGATACATTAATTGGAATAAATGGGCTAAATTCAAATGTTCATTTGATTTCAAAGGAGTGGATTATTCCTTTTGCTAAATTTTCACCATGTGTACCGTAATTCCGAAAAGAGCCAGGAAAAGATCAGTCTGCATATGTGCCATCTCAATGTAAAGCCCTGGGGATGTCACATTTTCTGCAGCGTTTAAATATGACTGCTTGAAACTGAGCCCATATGCAACAGAGATGTGATTTTGGCTACTTAGTATTAATTTTTATCAAGAGGGTTTATTTTTTAAATTAACATATCAAAACAATCCAAACTTCTGTGCTGAATAGATAACCAACTTGATAAATGACATGTGTACAGCAAAGTGCACATCATACGACTGTTCCTATTAAATATAGTGAACATCGTGTAACTGATCGGACTACTTCATGTCACAGATAAACATTTGGAAGAGATCGGAATGATTTCACATTGACAGAAAAGTCTATAGACAGACAGCTGGACAAGACATAGATAATTTATGTGTGCATAGTAGAAAGTTTTAAAATGAAAAGCTTGAGAATCGCAAATCATGAGTTTTAAAAACAGTGAAAACAAAAATGCATTGCTTGACTTATTTGGCATGGTTTTTATTTTCTGATGACAGTGATTATTGGCTAATTTCAAATTTAAAAACTACTATTCACAATACTTCCATCAATTTTGTTCCCAAGATCCCTGTAACAAATACACTATGTTCCATCCATCCATCCATCCATCCATCCATCCATCCATTTTCTTACCGCTTATACTTACAAGGGTCACGGGAGTGCTGGATCCAATCCCAGCTGTCAATGGGCAGGAGGCAGGGTACATCCTAAACTGGTTGCCAGCCAATTGCAGGGCACATATAGACAAACAGCCATACTCACAATCACGCCCATGGGCAATTTAGAGTGTCCAATTAATGTTGTATATTTTTGGGATGTGGGAGGAAACCGGAGTGCCCAGAGAAAAAACACACATTCACAGGGTGAATATGCAAACTCCACACAGGCGGAGGGATCGAACCCCGGACCTCTGAATTGTGAGGCTAACACTTGCTGGTCCACTGTGCTGCTAATACACCATGTTGCATATTAAAATTCTTTTTTTTTGTAAAGTAAAATATTGAGGGTAGAAATTTTGCTTTGTTCGTTTCTTCTTTTTATTTAATCACTGATCTTGATGTCTGACAGGTTTGAATAATATTTTACCAGATGAGCAAGTTAAAGGAAAATTCTTAAGAAAGATCTTCTACATAACTAAGGAGGTCATAGTGTTTATGTCCAGTGGACAGAAGATGCACATTTCGTAATACAGCAAAAGTCATTTGATGAGCAGGTGTCAGGTAGTTGCTGTCTCTGGTGTCCCAAGAAAATACGTCATCATTTGTCATCCCTGGTGACAGGATCCTCCAAAGGCTTGCAATTAGGCATAAAGCTGAATTCACCCCTGAACAATCAATTGACGAGATTTGATTGAAGAGGGCACAGAAACACATAGTCATTTTTAAATAGCTGTATGCACTTATACATGTTGTGCTACTTTGTAGGTCCAGATGGATGGAGTGCTGGATGACTGGTGTATGGGCACCAACAAAACAACAAGGCTGGAATATTGGCAACAAGATGGTGGAGGGATGTTTTTGAGCTGTAATAATGGGGAGCCAGATGGTAAGTTCCTTTAGGGTGGTTGCATGTCAAACAACCTCTCCTAAAAATGTGCTGTTTATAACTGGCCATTTCCTGTCCTTTTTTAACAACAAGAATTGTGTCTTCGGCAGTAAAATAATTGCCATGCAACACAACACACAAACCGATGCTGCAATATACATGTCATGGCTGTTGTCATCCCGCAGCCTCATACGCACTTGTCCTTGGAGTAGCCTCCCCACCTGTGCCTTGTCTGCCCTAATTACACTATGCATTTAAACCTCATGTCTCGTTTTGTCTGGCTGCCTGGTCATTGTACCTTTTTGGCACATTCCAGTGTTCCTTGTTTTCATGCCACTGATTCATACGAAGCCTAGACCCCATTTTGATTATTGATCTTGCCTGTTTCTTCCTGTTTTTGGATATTGTTGCCTTTTTGGACTGCCTGGTTTTG
This sequence comes from Syngnathoides biaculeatus, assembly GCF_019802595.1. NCBI lineage: Eukaryota > Metazoa > Chordata > Actinopteri > Syngnathiformes > Syngnathidae > Syngnathoides > Syngnathoides biaculeatus. The sequence goes on from NC_084656.1 coordinate 5,511,063, forward strand.
TGTACCAACCTCTAACTCTGATTAAAATTCTCTCTTGAATTCTCCCTTGCATTGGTATCCACCATTTTGTGCCCTCTCCCTTCTTCTGGCCTTGACAGAACGAACTGGCCATAACATGGACCAAGCAGACTCAATCCCGGTGTATCAGGTTCTACAACCGCAGGGACAATGCATTGCGAACCATGATGGACAACTTGCTGCCCTGCACCTTTATGTTAAGAAGAAAACAGGTGGCCTCACCGTTTGATGTTCTTATTGATGTTGTTCAGAAGAAGGAATTAGCTGGCACAGCACCCACTGGCACCACTGTACCACTGTTTCCTTACGAATCAGTCACCATGCTGCTGTCTGTCACCTCCACTGCTGTCTGCCTACAGCTTTCTCACCTGGAAAGGTTCTCCAGGGACTCCGGGGACATCAGAAGACTATGGAGCATGTATTCCAGTATTGAATACCAGATCGTGATGCAGCTAGTTTCCTGATCACTTTACAGCAAGGAAAGTCCAGGGTGTCAGATTAAGTGATTGAATTTTGCATCCTATTGGCTGAGAGTCAACGGAATAATAGGGTACTACTTGATGCATTTTTTTCAATGACTATACCCTGCCATCAAAGATCATTTGGTCCCACTAGACCTCCCAACCGACCTGGACACACTCATCGCTGTAACCATCAAGATAGATAAGAGGCTCTTAGATTGCAAGGTGAGAGATCAGCGGAAGGATGGGTCAGCACGCGCTGGGAGAACAACCCTTGGTTAACAGCCAAACAAAGAGAAACACCCTGTTGCCAGCCTCAATCCACTGGGCAGTGTCACCACAAAATAATCCATGTAACTGGGCAGGTTCCTCTCTCCCCTGAGGAACATCAACATTGGCAGAGGGATGGACATTACTTTTAACTGCTGGCAGTTGGGTCATTCCGTGAGCAACTGTCACGTAAAAGCTGCCGTTCCCCTAACAAAGGCATAGGAACGATGAGTCTCAATCTCACCCATGTTCTTCCTTAGGTGACACTATGCTCTCCGGAGCAAGAAATTCATACGTTAGGATTCATTGACTCTGGTTCTGACATAAACTTATTCTACTATCTCCTCATTAGCCGTATGTGCCTTAGAACTTTCAAAGTGAAATGACATCACAACACCTATGCTGCAGGTGGCAGTTTTTTAGGTGAACCCAAACACTTAGTGACATTTCCTGATTCTCACTCAGAACATATTAATTGCCATGTTTTTGACGCTATGAATTCTGACCTTTTTTTTAGGGAACATTTTATTTAAATTACATAACCGTCATTTTGTCTGGTCCTCTGGAGATGTTACATCATGGGGCAGCAACTGTACCCAGACCTGTTTCAAGCAATCTTGTAATGTTAAAGGACATGTCTCTAATTGAATTTCACAGACCCCATCTGTGGATATGGACTTGTGTCGAGTGCCCACCTGTTACCATGACATTAAAGAAGTGGTCTCCAAATCCAAAGCCAAATCCCTTTTACCCCACAGACATTATGACCTGATGTGCAATTGAGTTGCTGCCTGAAACCACACCTCCACTTGAGAGGTTGTTCTCTCTTTCAGGACTGGAACACAAGGCAATGAATGAGTATGTGGAAGAATCACTGCCAGTCAGAATCATTTGCCCTTCTTCATCCCCGGTAGGAGTGGGGTTTTCCTTTGTGGACAACAAGGACAAGACCCTGCAACCCTGTATTGATTATCGGGGTCTTAATGACATAATGGTGATAAACAGGAACCCCCCTCCCCTCATCTCCACCGCCTTTTAGCTCCTAGACCTATCTTCTTGTTAGGATGGGACTATTGCTCTCATGGGCATTGTAATTTCTCTAAATGCATCCTTTGCAGAATTTTGCATAACTGAGAGTTAAAGAAACTGTTCCTCCCTTTATTGACTGTCTCGACCTTTTTTTTGTACTCAACACGCATGCCGTACAAGGGCTGTTCTATCGGAGACAAATTCCTCGTGTTTTGTTTCAATACTTGCCCAATAAAGCTAATTCTTATTCTGATATTGTGAAAACGGTGAAAAAGTGGACCAATGAACAAAAAAAAAAATGAACTTCACGGCTGCTTAGACTGCACACACACGACTTCAACTGGCAGCCTCGATGAATATATAGTGTCATACCCTGATATCAGATTCTGTGAAGCCTTGTGAGGATACAGATCAGAAAATGGATGTGTGTGTATACCAACAAAGACAGTGCATTCCCGTGACCCTTGTGTAGATAAGCACCTCAGATAATGGATGGAGAAGACAATGATTTGCAAATCTTTATTTAATTGAATACACTACAGAGACAAGATATTTAATGTTCAAAATTATAAACTTTCTCGTTTTGTTTTTTTTATAGCAAATAATCATTAATTTATAATTTTATGGCTGCAACACATTCCAAAAAAGCTGGAACAGGGTCATGCTGACCACTGTGTTACATCATCTTTTCTACGAACAACATTCAAAAAACATTTGGGAACTGAGGTCAGTAATTGTTGAGGTATCGTAGGTGGAATTCTTTCCCATTCTTGTTTGATGTTCAGCCTGAGCTGTTCAACAGTCTGGGGCCTCGGTTGTTGTATTTTACTCTTCATATTACGCCACAGATTTTCAATAGGAGACAGGTCCAGAAAATCTACTACCCATAATCTTTTACTATGAATCCATGCTCTTGTAACACACACAGAATGTGGTTTGGCGTTGTCTTGCTGAACTAAGCAGGGGTGTCTACTAAAAAGACGTTGCCTGGACAGTAGCGTATGTTTCTACAAAACCACTATGTACCTTCCAGCAGAAAAGGCGCCTTCACAGATATGTATGTTACCCATCCCAATGGCACTATCACAGCACCCCACCATCATAGATGCTGGCTTTTGAACTTTGCGTCCACAACAGTACAGATGGTTCTTTTGCTTGCGACCCACAGGACACGACATCCACAATTTCCAAAAACAATTTGAAATGTGGAGTTGGCGACTCACAGAACACTTTTCCACTTTGCATCAGTCCATCTTAGATGACCCCAGGCCTAGAGAAGCTGGTGATGTTTCTGGGTATTGTTGAAAAATGGCATTTGGTTTGTAAAGTAGCATTTCAAGTTGCAATTATGGATGTAGCGCCAAACTTTTTTTCCTCACTTTAGTTTTCTGAAGCATTCCTGAACCCGTGTGGTGATATGCTTTACACATTGATGTTGGTTTTTAATGCAGTGCCGCCTGAGGGATCGAAGGTCACTGACATTCAATGTTGGTTTTCGGTCTTGACGCTTACATGCAGGGATTTCTTGGCTTCCCGGCCTAATTGTGGGTCACCGTGAGGCGATCAAGGCATCTAATACCAGATACGCTTCGAGCTATGCATGATTACTCTGAAGTTGTTAATGAGCCACAAAAAAGGATCTAAGAGAAAGTTATTACTTTCCCAACAAGCCATGACAACCAGCCATTTTCCATCTTCTGTCTCGTTTGTTTTGTTCTATTTCTTTTTCCTGCCTCAACCGAATATGCCTTTCATCCTCCTAGGAAGGCAAAAGAGACCACAATATCTCGAGCCTTGAGCGGTTGTGAGTAGATGCAATTTTAGTGCCTAATAATTTTGGTAAAATTACGAGCTTCAGACAAAATCACAGCTTTGTACACACTCTCTCTCTCTCGCTCTCTCTCTGCTGTCTGCATTCACACTGGACGCAGCAAATGGTCACATTTGGGACTTTAGTCCAAGACACGATGTTCTATTTTCCTTTTCATATGTCTATTTTCCTTCATTTTATCATTAAGAGTGTCATTTCCTTCATTTAGTTAGACTCCTTCAAGTGTTACCCTTTACATCCCTTGTAGCTGTCATTAAATATTTTATAAAATTCCACCCTTGGTTGTATTTTGTGTGGTTTGAGTTAAAGTAAACCTTTGTTATCTAGAACTCAAACTTTCATATATATTCATTCAATTTCATTCTGTAGCAACTTTCAGATTATGAGAGATAAAAAGGTTTCTCGTTGCTTTGGCCTCAATTTCATCAAAATAAAAATTGACATGGTGCCCCTTTTCTAGATAAAATAACTTTATAACTGCAACTTAAAATTATTCTAAACCAGAAGTAACACAGGCGTCATTTCCGTCTAACTATTTTCTCCTAAATTCATTACATTTTTATTTAACCCATATGTGCTACATGTAGAAAAACACACACAATCAAACATTTGAAAAGCAAAACATAAAAATTGTGTGATTTGTAATTTCTTGTTTTATAATAAATAAACTTGGCACAGCTTTCTTTCTTGTCAATTACCCATCCCTCCATTATCCCAGCCACTTATCCGCACAAGGGTCACAGGAGAGATGGAGCCTATCACAACTAGCTTCGGGCGAAAGGCAGACTAAATCCTGAACTGGTCGCCAGTCAGTCGCAGGGTATATATCAACACCATCACTGAGCAGGAATCAATTCCATGATGCCTGCGCCAAAGTCAGGCGTGTGTACCACTCTACCATCAGTGACTCTTGCCATTTATAATTTTGGAATTGTTTAATAGGCCAAGTGTATTTTAAGATGTGTTCATAATTTTAAAAGTTAATTTCATTTCAGTCTTGAGTTCACTGTGTCAACCATGGAAAAAAAAGAGTAACCCATAGTTGTGCCTCACTGTGAGTTATTCCCAGATGGCAGATGACTCAATTGTCAGTAAATGACCTTATTGTTTGCTAAGCTTTTTTTTTTTTTTTTTGTCACATTGTTTTATGTGCTGTCTCAGCAGGATTGCTTTATCATCAGACAGCATGGAAAAATCACCCCTGTGCAAATAAGAAATCCTCAGCCTGAAGGCATTAACATGCTCACAGCTCTCTTCATTTAGTGACCAATCCACCATGCGTTCAATCTAACTTTAGGATGAAATTAAATTTGGACAATATGACCTCACTATTTAATATGAGACAAAAACAAAGGGGACAGTAGTGATGGGGACATCAGTTCTTTTGAGTGTACTGAATTACTCAAATCAGTTCTTTAAAAAGATTAATTCAAAAGATTACTGCATCGTTCTGTTCTTTTTAATAAAAATCAATTAACTGCTTCCTCATTCCGTTAATGATCCATCCCTGAGATCACGTTCACTCAACGTGCGCACCAAACGACTATGCATTGTTTTTGTCATGCATTGAAAAGTAGGAAAGCTGGGGAGGTAAAAAAAGGAACTTTGGCTGGTTTGCAACCTGGTTTCGTTTGCGACCATGCATGCAGCAAACTCAGCTACCAACCATCCTTGTGTTGATGTCCAGTTAAGCTTTTGCCAAGTGGCATGACTTCTACAATTCACCAGTGGGCAGCATTGCTGACACCAGCATCTGATATCCAAGTTTCCTGCTCATTCACTTTACTGTTATTGTGATCTGATAAGTGGAAAGTGTCCTTGAGTGTTGAGAAGTCTATGTAAGCTTAATGTATTGTCATCCATCCACCCATTTTCTTAGCTGCTTATCCTCACAAGGGTCACAGGGAGTGCTGGAGCCTATCCCAGTTGTCAACGGGCAGGAGGCCGGGTACACCCTGAACTGGTTGCTAGCCAATCACAGGGCACATGAGAGAGAAAACAGACCCGTCACAATCACACCTTGGGGTAATTTAGCATCTCCAATTAATATTGCATGTTTTTGGGATGTGGGAGGAAACTGGAGGGCCGGTAGAAAACCCACGCACGACTGCATCTTCTGTCCGTGACGACACCCCGACATTCGCCAATGAAAACACACGGTGCACCCTACTATGGGAGACGAACACGCCCCTTCTGACACGGACGCTCGTTTCAAGGAAGAGAACATCACACAACCGAGTGAAGTTACTTGGGCAATTGGGCAAACGAAGTGGCTTATCACAGAGCCGAGCCGGGTTGCTTTAGGGCATTGTTCATAGCCGCCACAGTACGTGATGAACAACACCGTCGAGCCGGGGCGCTTTGCGGCGTTGTCGTCGCATGCGGCTCAGTGCGGAATTGTCGGCAGCGTTCTTCAGAGCTGCCGCTGTCCGCAAGCCCGACGGGCAGCCTTTGCTGAAGCCGTGACCGGCAGAAGAGGCGCCTCAGCCAGTGTGGCTCATTTTCGGCGCCGAGGTGGCTTATCACAGAGCCGAGCTGGGCTGCTTTAGGGCGTTGTTCATTGCCGCCGCCGTCCACAATGAACAACACCATCGAGCCGGGGCGCTTTACGGCGTTGTCGTCGCATGCGGCTGAGTGCAGCATTGTCTGCAGCGTTCTTCCTTCGCTAACAAGGCGACGCAGCAGCCTTCACCGGCGAGCCCAACGCCGTCCGACGCGCACATCGACACATTTAGCATGCCTCTCATACGTACGTGGATCTTTTGTTACGTTATGAGAGACGGATTACGTGGTCCGCCCCAAACAATTATTTTTTTTTAGTAGCTTTATACACACCTACCTGTCATTTGGAACCCACGGAACTCTCGTCCTCTGCACCTGTGCAATCCATTTTTCATGACGAACCGGTTCTCTTGCAAACTTATGAAGGGTAAATCCATCCTTCCGAGTGTTCAAGCAAACTCCAGCAATGCAACGGGCCGCCATTTTGGCTAACAAGAAGGAACAACGGGCTACCTTCCCAGAAGTAAAACTAACAGAAATAATCGAGTCCACTTGAGGGCGGTCCTGCGATGTACGTCACTTCCTGCTTCTTCTCGAAAACAAACCCTCGAGAGGATTTTCATGGCGGGAGTTACAAAAACCTGTGTAATCATGTTTTGTGGTGAAAAAACGCATGGGTCCATGTCGGCTGCCCTTTTTTTCATTAATTACATACTAAAAATCATGAATTTCATGACAGTGGCCCTTTAAATAAAAATGGCTTTAATAATTGTATTAGAAAAACATAAGGAATAATATGTATGTATGTGATTGTTTACACATGTATTATTTGCTTACATTTATTTTAAATATGTGTGTGTGTTTTCATGTGCTTGACAGACTCAAAATTAGCCATAAGCTTGACGAAACAGCTGCTAGTGAAAACTATCCCCACAAGGATTTTAGAACTTATGGTTAAAATCACTCATGAGTATGCTCACTGTGCAGTACGTTGTTCCTCTGGTAAGCGAATCACTCATCGTACGAGTACATCGCGCCTGGTCAGATTACAAATGAATTAATATCTCTTAAAGTTCCTTACTTCCTCAGTATACCAGTTCACTGAAAAAAATCACTCTTCAGTTTCTCAGTTCACAGAATGAATCACTCCAATACAAATGGAAAAAAAGTAAAACTTCAAATCAGGTTCGAGACAGTTGCAAAGACTGAAGCAGGCACTCCTTACGCCACCAATGTGTGGACATGGAAGAGAAGTTTTCGATTGATAAGCAGGAAGACAGCGGTTGCAAAATGCAACGCTAAATTGAGAAGAGTGAGAACAATGACAAATGGTGAAAGTGTGGCAGTGAAAGTGAAGTTAACATATTGTAATTTCTCATGTATAACCATGTATAATATGCATCCTCAAAGTTGACCTCAAATTTCTGGAAAACCCTTCAACCTATGGATAATGCATTTTTACAAGGCATGATTTTGCTTCTACCTCTTTGATCAAAACATAAAGTATTATCTGTCATTTTTTTTTGTTTTTTCAAAAAATTAGTCTGAAGTTAGCCAATTTGTTTGAGCACAATACTTTCCATTTATTTTCTCATATTTTGAAATTCACAGCTCTACTTGTATTTTGTAAATGAGAAAACACAGTTGTGCTCATAGGTTTGATTACCTAGGCAGAATATGTAAGATGGATGCAATTCATTAACGAAATCATGAAGCACCAGGTGAAACACATTTAATTTTATTTTAATGGAATTCATACTAAACTATCAAGCATTTCAGAAAAGCGTTATCGTTAAACTAAACATCACCATAATAACGACATTTATGATCGTTGTTGAGTCATCAGTCCAATTTAAAAAATGTGAACTAATGAGCACAATTGTATTGTATATGCAGTGAGCTAGTGGCAGAATGGCTTTGTCTCTGTAGATGCAAACATCTTGGACATTTTAGGGAAAGTTAAGTATTTAATACATCTACTAGCCTGCAAGCTAACGAAATAGAGTGCTCCGGAGCCAAACAGCGCTGGTTCGGTTCAGTCGATTGTTGAAACCAGCCACTAGTTTGCAATCAGCACCCAGACCCAGAAGCAGTTCCATAGCCGGCATGTTATGATTCAAGAGATACAGGGTGCTTCTATTTTAAGCAATGCAACATATTACAGGCTTTTCGGTAATGATGAAATGTGCCGACCAATTACACATGAGTTCTCGCACAATTACTGAAACTAATGCACACATATAAGAGAGAGAGAGAGAAAGAGAGAGAGAGAGTGAGAGAGAGAGAGAAAGAGAGAGAAAGAGAGAGAATACGTAAGTTGAGATAATGAGGTTGAAAGATCAGAAAATAACTGACAAAAGAAGAGAAAATTTGTAAAAGATGGCGCTTAAAATGGAACAGGCAGTCATTTTTGTTTGTACTTCTCTGTGGGAAGTTCCGAATGGGAGCCTTTTCAAAAGTGCAATGCTGTTATGAAACAAAACAGGATCTGAACAAACATAAATTGTAAAACAGATTTGTTAAATTAAAACACAGGATGTAAAATTGTTTGCTGTTTTTTTTGTTTTATTTGCTGACATTTATGTTAATCGAGGCTTACTATTATTTAGTAAATTAATGAGCGCTACAAAGTTGTGGTCATATATTTGATTAACATAATTTGAAAGACGTGCAAAACTCTCTTATGCGCAAATATCAATATATCAATGGCATCAAACAACAACAGCAAAAATGATTTCTGTCGTTTATCTCGATAATTTTGGGGAATATATATCGTTCCAAAAATGTTGCTATGTGTAACAATTGGAATAAAAATCTGCAATACAGTATGACTGCGAAGCAAGAACCGCCATGCCAAGGATTACTTTATTGGTAATTCATGACAATAAATTGCGGGGCTCGTTTCCGTGACATGCACTGTATATCCCAGGACTCACATAATCTCAAGTGTAAAATGAACTATGTAGAGTTGAGTAACTTAAGCGAAAGCTTTACGTATCGATTTCCATGCAGAAAAAGTCCTGTTAAATGGTGACATAATTTCTTCATTGCGTTGAAGTTGAGATATACTAATTGGAACCAAATTTATAAGTAGCAACTCTGCATTCAAACAGCAGCCAACTGGACTTATCTTAGATGGAGGTCAGGAATGTCGGATTTCCCAGTTGTCTGTAATATGTAGCAGGATTGGGAAGTCAGAGAGCTTCAAAGGGTATGAGTAAATATGTATGACTTTTAAATAAATTTTTGTTCTCAAATCAACCACTGTTATACATTATTGCAAAATGTATATTAAAAAGTACACTATAATTATTCAGTAAAAGGTGCCCTATAAGTAAACCAAACTCAAACTGAAACCGATGATGGGAATGAAGCCACATGAAAAAGTGATTAAAGAGTGACTAACTGATGAAAATGTTTCCAATTATTTTTTGTTTACATTCAAGTGTTTTGACATCACTGCAGACATGACGTTTTTCCTCATAAATTTAATGAAATTAGACAGAACCACGCCAACAGCAACAATAGTGCACTGGGTAGGGTTGATACTCTCATACTTCTGGGTTAAAAGGGAACTGCAATTTAGCAGACTTTCTGTCCTGACATTAAAGAAACAGATATAGATCTCATTTATTCATCAACCATAAAAAAATACATTTAGTCAAACTTGTTTTGGGTTTTCACTTACAAGGTTTCCTTTTCAACAGTCAGGAATAATTTTTTCTCTGGTTTGGCTCTCTTTTTGTGTTTTTGCTCTTGGGATCTTTCCCAGACTTATTAGGTGTAGTTATTATTATTTTTGTTTAGGTCATTACAGTGAATACAATTTTGCAGTGGTACTTTAGTAATTATAATGCACTGGTTAAAAACGAAGCTAAAAAAAAAAGAATTCTAACCAAAATTAATGTCCATCCATCCATTTTCTTAGCCGCTTATCCTCACAAGGGTCACGGGAGTGGTGGAGCCTATCCCAGCTGTCATCAGGCAGGAAGTAGGGTACACCCTGAACTGGTTGTCAGCACATGGAGACAGGCAATAGTTGCACTCACAATCACACCAAGGGGCAGTTTTTGAGTCTCCAATTAATGTTGCATGTTCTTGGGATGTGGGAGGAAACCAGAGTGCCTGGAGGAAACCCACACATGCACGAGGAGAACATGCAAACTCCACAAAGGCGGGGCCGGAATGGAGCTGAGGTCCTCAAAACTGTGAGGCCAACACTTTACAGCCGCGCCACCGTGCTACCCAAAATGAATGTCTGAAGCAAAATCCCATTTGCAGGAACTCGATAGAATGGTCAACAAAAACATCAACAATAGCACCACATGAGCAGTGGTTGGTCTGGTTTGTCCATAATGTTGAAAGCTATAGAAGGTGATGTGAGGTCACAATGACAGAGAAAATACACTCTAGAATACCAGACATCATCTATCCAGGAATCTATTTTTTTTATTCCAGTTGTTCTATTTAGGCTCACAGGAAAGCTGGAACCTCTCCCAGCTGATTTATTGTCACGGCTCACCAATCAATCGCAATGCAAGATTCCTACATATTACCACTTGAAGACATCACAGGCTTTGCAAATACTGTAGTTTAAAACTTGCCCATGATTACTTAGCTTGAGACTAGAGGAAGTTTAGTTATTGTGTTAGTCCCTACTGAAATTGATATTAATTATTCATTCATCCATCTATTTTTCTTGGGTCTCGGGCACATAGGAGCCTATCCCAATTGAGAGATGGGGTACACCCTGAAATGGTCGCCAGCCAATCGTACAGCACATAGAAACACAAGTATTCACACTCAATCGCACCTGCGAATAATTTAGAGAGGAAATGCATTCATGTGTTTGGGATGTGGAAGGAAACTGGAGGACCTGGAGAAAACCCATGCAAGGCATGCGTAGAAGGCTGGATTTGAACCCGCAACCCAGGTAATCTGGTAATGTGAAAGTACAATGATCTGGCAAAGGACCAGACCACACGCATGGCAATATATATTCACGTAATTAGCGTGAAGGAGAACCAGGTGGGCCTGGCTGTTCAAATCCGCAGTTGCGCCCGAGGTGGGGGAAGGACACGGCTCTGACAGTAACACACGTCCAGGTGGGAAATGACGAAAGCAATATTGGCTCTGTCAGTGGGGAAGGCGGCAGCCTCTAATTTGATGTGGAGCTCGCACTGGATCATGAAAGGCTTGCTAAATGTCCCCCGAGAATCTCTCAGGACATAAAAGTGGCAAGCAGACGCCCGCATGGCCTTGGCCTTCAATAGAGCATTGTGTGTCTGTCTGTCTGTCTGTCAGACATCGTGTATCATAATTACGCGTGTGGTTGTGTACACCTTAATTTGTGCATGAATTTCTACATGAGTTTACACATAAGCCAAACAAAAGGAAAATCATGAGAACGAATGAATCTTTGGGTCATTGTGAAAGGTAAAACAAGTAACATGCGAGTATAACCAATTTCCCTGATAGAATCAATCAATCAATCAATCAATCAATCAATCATCATCAATCAATCAATCAATCAATCAATCAATCAATCAATCAATCAATCAATCAATCAATCAATCAATCAAATCATTCTAGTAACACAAACGTTGCTAGTATAACAAATTTCCCCCAAGGGATCTATCTATCTATCTATCTATCTATCTATCTATATCTATCTATCTATCTATCTATCTATCTATCTATCTATCTATATCTATCTATCTATCTATCTATCTATCTATCTATCTATCTATCTATCTATCTATCTATCTATCTATCTATCTATCTATCTATCTATCTATCTATCTATCTATCTATCTATCCACTTAACTGCTTATCCTGTTCCACGTCACAGGGCAGCTGTCCAATCAATTACCAGACTGACACAGAACGGTGAACACTCACAATTATAACCATTACAGCCAACACAGTAAAATAAAGTATCCAAAACACCACCGTGAGAACATGCAAACGTCCATATAGAATTCACATGTGTAATATTCTTTGTAGTAAAGCCACAAAACTAGCTATTGAATGTCAAACTATACAGTACCGTATATGGAAAAAAGCTAGGTGCTACCCTAAAAACAGATCAGTTTGCCAAAAGCGAGCTAATATGAAATCCCCGCCGAAAGAAATAATGGCCGAGCGTGCCAGGAAACAGCGGTGAGGAAATTTCGCGGGTACCTGGAGTTTTAAAAAGCAAAAAATATAAATGTTGAATATATTTGTATTCATATTTGAACACAAACATCAGAAACAACAGAAGATGAGTACAGTTCAGAAATTTTTGGAACTGCTAAGGAATGAAAATAATTTTATACGCCCTTGTGTAGGAATTGATTGCTTGCTTTCAAGGCGTAGAGCCTCATGGATGACTCGAGCTAAATGGATTTTGAGGAATTTCTCTTTTGACGCATTAAACACAACCATGAAGGAGAAAAAATAAATACAAATTATGTTCCCTTCAACATCTCAATCAGCTGTGTTATGTGGCTTTTTTTCTCATTTGACATACAATCTGTCTTGCTATATCCCTGCAATTTATATTCCTCCTTATGGTGAACAAAATTAGCTGTGTAAACTTTGTGTAGGTATTGCCTACAAATTAAACTCAGCCAAGCTGCTGAACATTATAGTACACTCGAGTATTACAGTACTACGCTACCATACAATCCTCCTATTCTTTGTTGATAATTTGTCTCAATATAATGAGTTAGGACACATTTGCCTATAGAAGATAGCAGGCAGCACGGTGATTAATGGTTATATGGCTCAAAACTGCCAACAGGTGTGAATGAAATGCGAATGCTTGTCTCGCTGTGGCTTATGATTGTTGTTGTACCATGCCACTTGCCTGCAGTCAACTAGGAATAGTCAGTCAGCATGTAGTTTGGAGTGGCATAGGAGCACTGTACCCTCCAAGCTGCATGGTTGCGTAAATGCAGACTGCTGATGTACTCTCCGCGCACAATCTGTGTTGCACACAAAAAGAAATATAAATCCAACCCGAATTGAAATTATAACATACAACTATTCACTTTTTGCCCTTTTACAATGTGATTCAATGAGTGAGGGGTGACTGGCTTGCTGCTGTACATCCAATGGCGCAATACACACACATACAGTACATACTTACGCTGCCCGTTAACGTTGTTGACAATGACAGCGTACTTATGCACCGCCCATCACTGGTGTTTAGTTAGCAGTGTGGCCAATGTACAATGAAGACGAGCTTGACACGCTACTCATGTTATCCTCAATAATAATGCCGAAAGTAAAAAAGCAAAAAAGGAAATGGTGTTATTTTAAGATGCAATGACAGTCGGCATACGTGAATAATAAAGAAATCTTTTGAGCGAGAAAGGTCTGGTCTGAAAAATGTGGCCCGAACCCAAAGCAGCAAGCGGAAGGAAACGTGGACAGAATGGATGATGGACTTCCTCAAGTGTCACGTTCAGCACAAGTAATTTGAAAGCAGTTACAATTGTACACAGATTTAAGATGAGAATTGGTACTTTGTTGGTAGAGAGTGCCAAGACAGAGAGAAAAGGAACGAGCCAACTGATGAACAAATCGACTTGTTCCGGGCAAGTTAAAATTCCCATTAACAATATTCTACTAGCCATCAACAGGAAAGCACCTCTGCTGTCAGGGGAATAAATTCACAATCACATGGCGAAGTACAGCACCTAAGATGAAAATTTCAGACCCCTCCATGATTTCTAAGAGGGAGACATTGCAATATAGCAGTGTGTTCAAATACTTATTTTCCTCACTGTATTTTCCGTCTTTAAGATGCTCAGGGACATTCCAATGACGTATGCCTTGGGGAAAATTACTGCTGACGACACAGATGACTTCGCTATTAATGTCAAAAGCATGAACATTTTGTTTTATAAACATGATATATCTAACATGGATATTTCTGAGCCCTAATAATGGACAATTCGGCTAAAAATCCAAATACCATCACCACGTATAGTATTTTCCCGAGATACATGATGCCTACATGTACATACAAGTATGCAAAACTCTGTATTGATATTAGTGGCAAAATAGGTCATGATATTTCTCAGGTTTTTTTTCTTTACCTTGAGACAGACTCAGAAAAGAAAAAAAATCCCTAGCCAGTCTTACCCTTCTCTTTTTATTATGAGAGAAAAAAAGCATGTAAAGAATAAATTGAGGAACAATAAGATGTTGCATTACAGTTGTGTACTGCATTACAACCAGTGGTTTCATTCTAAACTGCATATACACTTTCTTCCAACAACATTTGGACAGGAGCATTGACTTTGACTTTTATTTTTGCTGAAGATTTTTGACATCAAAAGATGAATATAAGACAATAAAAATCATCAGTTTACATTTACATTTGGGTTGGATACACAAATCTTTATAACATTTTATGTTTCACTTGTAAACAGCAACAACTACAGTTTTAAATTAAAGACCCCAGAAAATGTACTTAAAATGTTTAAGACAACAATCGTATCAGATGATAGTCAGAGGATATCAAAACAATTTCAATAAAGCCAATAAGTAAATGACATAAACCGATTAAATAATAATTTTGAATTCCCAATCAGGCTGCTCCACATTGGTGCTAATTTCCCTCTAAAAGTTGCCTTTTACATTTGTCTGCAAATGGAGCTTAAGCCTCTGGTTCCAAATCCCAAGTGGATGAACTACTGCTGCCCCAGTTATTTAGTTTCACTAAGGAGAAGATTTTTTTTTTTTAACATAGTTAATACACCATGATGGATTTTTAACATACATTATTTTTTTTAAATGATGTACTCTAATAATTGGTGTCCACGTATTTTCAATTCTTTTTTACAAAAAAAATATTAAAACACGGTGTCACAATGGCACAGCTGGTAAAGTGTTGGCGTCACGGTTCTGAGGACCCAGGTTCGATCCCGGCCCCGCCCGTGTGGAGTTTGCATGTTATCCCTTGCCTGTGTGGGTTTCCTCCGAGCAATATGGTTTCCTCCCACATTCCAAAAACATGCAACATTAATTGGACACTCTAAATTGCCCGTAGGCATGATTGTGAGTGTGGTTGTTTGTCTTGATGTTCCCTGCGATTGCCTGGCAACCAGTTCACGGTGTACCCTGCCTACTGCCCATACACAGCTGGGATAGGCTCCAGCACTCCCCATGACCCTCATGAGGATAAGCGGGAAAAGAAAACGGATGGATGGATAGTAAAACACCATATTCCTTATTGATTATTGAAATGTCAAATGTAAGCACTTTACTTGTATTCTTCAGCGGAAATAAAGTGTTTTAGCAGTTGACTGTTAAACTTGGTCAATTTCTGACTCTACAGATAAGCCTTACGGGCTAGGTATAAAAAGAAATGACTCATTTGTGTACAGAATTGGAAAACATCCAGAGCGCAAATGAATACTGAAATTGTAAAGGTCTCCATCAAAAGCATTTAATAATACTGCATGGTCTCTGAGAAAAAAAAAAAACAGGTGCTACATAATATTGATGGAGCTTGATGATAAAATTCAGAAAAGGTTGAAAGGGTGGCTGGTAGGTCACCAATAATGGTCAAAACCTCCATAGTGGAGGGGATGCATCTTTGCTCCCGCTAGTGTTTTTAAAGTGCAGATCATAAATTCATTTTCTAGACCACTTTAGGGTGCAGCATGTAGCTTGAGAGGCAAGGTGGATCCTGGACTGGTCACTGTTCATTCGTAAGGCACAAACATATAAGCATTCACATTCTCACCTTTGAACAATTTACATATGTATTTTTCTTGGATGCAGCATTTGGATCAAACCAATTCAAAACATAACCCCACCATATGGTCACAAAGACAACCAGTTTGATCAAATATTGAAGAAAAAAATAGAATAGGACATGCATGTGTAAAGCATTTGCTCTCCTTATTGAGAGAATTTTTGCAATGCATGCCATGAAAATGTCTTGGTATTATCTTCATTAACAAAATAATCAATTCTAATCTAAAGAGGATAAAACATCTCTATAATATATAGTGTTTGAGAATTACATATTTATATATATATATATACATTTGCATAGACATAAATTTTTTTACAAAATATTACAAATGTTTACACCCAGTCTGATTAAAAAAAACACACACACAAATAGTGGGTGTTAATCTGTATGTTAACTCTAAGTGCTATCACACACTGTTCGGTGGCATGCTTCACCAGAGTTTGTTCCAAGGATGGCAATATGAAAAAGTGCCATGACTGCTTTATTGAAATGAGGGTTCTGGAATTTTCATGGTGCTGATGGTTTCCCCAGTGTAAAAATCAGGAGAGCACCACAAGCGCAAAATTAACTTTGAAGTGATGGAATTACAAGGATAAATAGATAATAAAAATATAAAATAATAAAATTTGGATTCAATGAACATGCTGTTAATGAAGTCTGCAAAAAGATGATGGCAACCTGCATTGTTTGCAACTTGCACATAAAAGACAAGACAATGACAACCTTGAACTTCATCTCTTAGTACAAAGAACTGAACTTGTCAGATGCCATTTACAGAATTTAACATTTTAGCCAGATGGTCAAACATTATGTTTCATAGGCTGTATTGGGAATATTAAAAATAAAAATAATGTGATTATCGAGGTTTTAGTACAGGTACCATACCTACGGGTGGAAAGGTTATGATAATTTTCAAAACCCTTCGTTTCTGTTCACAGGTTCACAAAAATCTTTTTTTGTCCCTCATGTTTACTAATGTGGCGGCACGGTGAATCGGCTGGTAAAGCGTTGGTCTCACAGTTCTGAAGACCTGGGTTCAATCCCGGCCCCGCCTGTGTGGAGTTTGCATGTTCTCCCGGTGGCTGCGTGGGTTTACTCCGAGCACTCCAGTTTCCTCCCACATGCCAAAATCATGCAACATTAATTGGACACTCTAAATTGCCCCTAGGTGTAAATTGTCCTAGGTGTGACTGTGAGTGCGGTTGTTTATCTCTATGTGCCCTGCGATTGGCTGGCAACCAATTCAGGGTGTACCCCGCCTCCTGCCCATTGACAGCTGGGTTAGGCTCCAAAACTCCCCGCATCCCTCGTGAGGATAAGCCGCAAAGAAAATGGATGGATGTATGTTTACAAATGAGGCAAACCGGTCTGCACTATATAGCAGAAAATAGCGCCTGAAATATAATAACAAGTGCTCAATGTAGAAAAAAAGAAAAGTCATTGCTCGTAGTCTTTTGTGGGAAAAAAAAAAGTTTCGAGACATTTGCAGGCATGACGAAAGAGTTGGAGCAAGAAGATGCCAAATGCTTTTAGGTCCTCTGTATGGGATCCCTTCGCATTATGATCACATCGATAAAAAAGTCAGTCACTAAAGTGCATTCCACCATTGTTAAGAACTATTCAAATTGTGAATGTAATTTTCATACGAGTGGACATGTTTATTCAAATGTCACCATTAAAATGCCATCTATTTTGTCAGCGCCGTAATAAAGCTGTCTACACTATGTTTTTAAAATTGAGATCACAGCATATGAAATACAACCTTTATTCTCATTATAATTGTCAGTTCTCCAGAGTCACTGCTTCTAAATTCTCTGTGTTTATTTTTATTTCTCTGGAAAAGATTGCACTATACAAAGTCCCTGTCTGAGGGGGAAGCAAATTGCACATGAACGCACCCTATTGCACTGATAGTTTTGAGCAGCAACTACATAAAAACCATGTTTTGACTGATTTTACTTCCAAGAGAATGCCAATTACAACAACCTTATTGAGCTTTTCTTTAATGTTTTTCAGATGAAGTAAGCAGTAGTCAGAAAAATAGTCATCATACCTTGAGCCCTCCACATTCCGCAGCTGATCCGTTATCCACTCCAGTGATGTAAATACCCAAAGCATATTCTGCTCCTCCTCGAATCATAAGGCCAAGGGATCGGCCATCATCCAAAACCAAGTTCACCTGTAAATGAAATTTAAAGTGGAATTGATAAGGATGATTCAGGTCAGTTCTGTCATGGTTCTGAACAGAAATATGTATATAACATCCATCCATCTTCTTAGATGCTAATCATCACAGGGGTCGTGGGAAGTGCTGGAGCCTATCCCCGCTGTCAACAAGCAGGAGGCGGGGTACACCCTGAACTGATTGCCAGCCAATCGTAGGACACATAGAGACAAACAGCTGCACTCACAGTCACACCTAGGGGCAATTTAGAGTGTCTAATTAATGTTGCATGTTTTTTTGGGATGTAGGAGGAAGCTGGAGAGCCCGAAGAAAACCCACGCAGCCACGGGGAGAACATGCAAATTCCACAAAGGCGAGTCCGGGATCGAACCTAGGACCTCAGAACTATGAGGCCAACGCTTTCCAGCTGCGCCACCAAATATATAGCATTTAGGAGATAATAAAAACATGGTGCCATCGTATAAAATTTCACTGTTGAATGCCATACAAACTAGATGGATGGTCTTTTAGCTGCAGTACACGCAGCGTTTGGCACTTGGTCAAATATTAATATAATAATCTTCTTCTTCTTTTCCTTTTGGCTTGTCTCGTTAGGGGTCGCCATGGCATGTTATCTTAGATGAACACATATTTGTTTGGCACAGTTTTATGCCGGATGCCCTTCGTGACGTAACCCCTCTGCATTTAGCTGGGGAGATTAATATAATAATAATAATAATAATAATATGAATTGCATCGCATAACATTACAATAACGTTACCTTCCCCTTCACATACATGACTGAGCACCATTCAAACAAATAGCTTTGCTGATAAATTAAACATTCAGCACTTGCCATGTAAAAGGAAATATGACATTAAAAGAACTAATCCTGATTTTAAACAATTTTCTATAAGAAGAAATCCTAGAAGGGAATGAAAAACAAAAAGAAAATCATTTTTGGAATATTATTGCCATTTGCTTCAGTTACAAGTGAAAGTGTGAAAAAATGGAAAAGTTGAGATTTGATTTTAAAGCCAGTTAAATCACTCCCAGATATGGATACTGATACTCAGATATGGTCAGTGAGAAACAGCACAACACACTCTTGAACAATTTCCATATTACTTGTGAGGAAAAGTATCTTATTATCTTATGGTGTATCACTACTGGTAAAATCGGCCATAGATAAGCACTGAAGTTTCGAACATTGAATAAATGTGCGCCAGTCGTGTACACTATATTGTTTCAATAAAAATGAAAAAAACACACAAATCCACGTTGAACAGTATCTCAATTTCACTGCTTTCTACTGTTTGGATACGAGGGGGGAATGCTTGTTGAACCCTATTATCCACCACCCCAGCAACCTTTGAGCGACTGGTGACACTCCTTCGCGTCAGGAACGAGTGCAGCATAAGTCACTAACCGTCACCTCTATTACAAGTGAATAATACAGTCAGACAAATATCGTGAACACAAAGGGAGGACAGGGAATACTTGACAGGGGAAAGATAGGCATCCGATGCTAATTGCTAAGATATGACACGAAGTCGCAAAACATCAAAATAAGTGATTGATTGATAGACTGCACTTGTTGTCACAGTCTGGTAGACATGGCGTCGTGTTACACCTTTGACGAGCTAACCAGCAACAGGGATCAGATTTGATATGTGTCCCACATCTGAGACAGAAAAAAATTAGCAGGAATAAATAAAATAAGATCAACCTGCAACTTAGGATACGGAGCAACGGTTTACCACTCCGTCGTGGTGCTGGAAATCTGTTGTATGATTTTTTTTTTTTATTTTGACGAGACAAGAATCAAACTGGCGGCCCGTCACTGTTGTAAGAGATATAACTATTCACTTTAAAACTTTGTAAATTTAAATTTAAAACACTTATACTCCAGGTCTATCCTCCACTACTCTTTCCCATAACTTTATTGTGTGGATCATCAACTTTACTCCTCGATAGTTCCTACAGCACTGCACATCACCATTGGGCACCCTTGGCAAAATGGGAGCCAGCACACTTTTCCTCCATTACGCAGGCATATTTGCACCCACTACATTTCTGTTGAACAAACTGGTCTAAAATTCCACAGCCACCTCTCCTAGATGCTTCCATACCACCAAAATAATGTCATAAAGACCAACTGCCTTTCCATTTTTCTTCTTATGCTGTCTAGCCACACTCTCCGCTATCTTCACCTTCCAGTGGGTAACCCCCTTCAGATTACATCATCTGCACATGATGTAATCCCCCTGTGTGCTTCTACCGCTGCTCTTGTACTGTAGGTCAACCTATATTCCAGTCTCTTCTGGAAAAAAAGAGTTCACTTCTCCTATTTCCATCCGTTTTGCAGTCTACCACTATCTTTCCTTCCAGGTTCCTGACCTTAATGCCGTACTTACCCAAAACTTCTTCAGCACCCGTTTCCAACCCAATTTGCCCATTACACTCTGCACCAATCGCAATTCTCTGTGTCTGGGATGAACTACTTCTTCTAGTTCCTTCCAGCATTTCTTTTTCACCTCTAGGTCACAGTCTACCTGTGGCGCATAGTCGCTAATCACATTTTACACAACATCCTCAATTTCAAGTTTCAGCCTAATCACTCAACCTGATACTCTTTTCATCCCCAAGAAACTTTAAATTGTATTTTTAATAGAATCAAATAACCTATTTTCCACTGATGTTTAATGTCTTAAAATTAAAAGCTGTTTTTGTTGGATAAATATGAGTTAGGGTTGATAAAGTCAATTACAACAACACTGAAGAAAGGCAAAGCCATGGAGCTGCAGTAACTGGGGAACACAATTTTTGTTGAGTTAGGTCAAACAGCTGTTTTTAACTTTTTTTTCCCTTTGGTGCAGAATCTATAACTGATCTCAGTTTTTCTCTATCGCATCAAGTTTGTGAGAGAAAGTGAGAACAAAACAGAACAGAGGAAATATAATACATCCACCCATCCATTTTCTGAGCCACTTATCCTAGTGAGGGAGTGCTGGAGTCAATCCCATTAAGTCATTGGGCAGGAGGGTGGGTCCAACCTGAACTGGTTGCCAGCCAATCGCAGGGCACATGGAGACAGACAACAGTCGCACTCACAATCACACCTCGTGGCAATTTAGAGTGTGATATTTTTGGGGATGTGGGAGGAAATCATATAAATAATATACAATAACATGTATAAAAAATAATATATAAATATACCTGTGCAAATAAAACACTAAGATGGAATCGTTACAACCTTTGAAAAACCAAACAATAGCAAAATAGGAATTGGAATTTACAACGGTATGCTCGTGGTTACAAGGTTAAGAGAAAAGCCAGCACAAAGCCACTTAAATCCTACTATGCTAGCTTTGTGTTTGGAGATATTGATAGTCCTGACCTTTTGGTACCTGCACACACCTCTCACGCCTTTGTCTCAATTGTGACTCCACAAACAAGTTGCCATGTAGCTGTAGAGGAGTCCAATCATAATGAATTGTCACGTCTTACTACAGCTAATCAGTGGAATTCTGCTGATCTGGAAGAAAAAAACCTGACTGCAATTTTGGAATCAGGAGGACATTTTTTAGTTTGATCAGCATAAATATTTAACTCTGATTTTCTTTTTGAAATTGTTCCCCAGTGAATCTGAGTCACATTAATCACCCCAAAAAAATAACAAGTGGCAAAATGTCTCCTTCTATGCTTAATGTGAAAGAAGTCTTTTTACAATAAGGTCCATTTAAGAATTAAGCGCCATTACAGAAGCGACACCTTTGGTTAATTCAGGGGAAGTGGACAGGATTTTGTAGTGAGATAAATGAGGTATTTTGGATGAGAGAATTTCCTCTTCCCTTTTTACATGCATTAATATTCTGCTTTACTGGCTCTAGAGTTTTTCAAGAAAGTTGATGGTTCAAGAAGTATAACAACGATAACATGACATTATTGTAAGCAGCATCAGTTGAAGCAGAAACATTTGAAATGAAAGCATGGAGTCTTATTCTTATCATTCATTTAACTGGGCACACTGTGGTGTTCTCAGTGCAAAGTGAGTCTCTCTTGTTTCTCACAAGCCTCACCTTCTTTTCATCTCCCTCCTGCAGGAGCTGCATGTTGCTACGTCGTTGACTGTCACTTCTTCTGAGGGTGGCACTGCTATGTTCAGGCAGGTCAGGAGGAGGCGACACACTATGGCCCAGAGGGTCAACCCATGTATAAACGTGGTTGGTGACATAGCCGCCTGGAATCCTTCCCACTGAGCGTACAGAGAGGCTAAGCTTTTTATTGCCCTTCAGCACCTGAGGAATGGAAAGAGGAGAGTTCATCGGATGATAAAATGATAACTAAACACCTGACTGCACAGAGTATGTGAAACATGAACCAAACCTTAGAGCAACAAATTCGCACAAAGCATAAAAGTTAGTAAGTTTAGAGTCTCTCATAAAAGTGAGCAGTGGCCCAATATTTTTGTAAATATTTATTATATCTTTTCACGAGACAACACTGAGGAAATCGCACTTTGCTACAAAATGAACTAACACACAGCCCCTAATATCTAAACCGCTGTCAACAAATGTGAATACAATGAAAAATGAAAATGTCTAAAATACGCTCTATTAGCCTGTTTCCCTTCCTCGAGTTCTGTGACATGTTAAGACTCTTCCATGGTTTCCGCATTGCTTGTCCGCAGACCACAGATGAGGCTGCAGTTCTATTCATACAATGTTTCAGGTTCATTTTTATATGTAACCCACGCAAGGTCCAAGTGGGAGTGAAAAAAAAGGAGCTCCTGTTTTGTTGGAATGTGTTTCATAGTTCACGTTAGGACTTTCAAGCCATCTGGCTATCTTTCCCTTACATTCCCTTAAATTTGAACTATAAAAGTGTGGATACTACAGTTATTGTCACTGGGATCAAAACGCACCCTGCAGAGGCGTGAAGCGTGAATAGGCCGCTTGTGTAACAAACTCTCGGTTGTGAATGTGGAGGAGTGTGAATGTAAGGAGTGTGTAAAATTTGGTGTCACTGCTGTCACACTCTTTCATACCAGTGGCTAGAATTTCAATATGGCACTCCATTGCAAAGAACTCTTGAAAGACATATTTAAAAAAAGGTGACACTATATAGAGTACATTTTACGTATGCTAATTTTAGAAGCTTGCCAATGCTCTAAAACAAAGTTGCAGCAGGGTGGGCAAGAACATACAGTGGTTTAACAGGAGAGGTTCCCCTCACAACAGCCCTTGTTACAGTTAACCAATGAGGTTGAGTATACCTGCAAAGCATCATAAGTATCATGTTTCCCGCGTACAGACGTCAGCGTCATGGTTTGGGGCTGGACGAGTACTCAGAGCTACAGTTCATTGAAAGAACCATGAATGCCAACACGTACTTCGACATAGTGAGGCAAAGCATGACCCCCTGACTTCAGAAACTGGTCTGCAGGGCAGTACCCCAACATGATGACAACCTCAAACACATCTTCAAAATGACCACTCCCTTCCTGAAGAGGTTGATGGCAAAGCTGCACCGACTCTCTGGGCTTGTCTCCAGACTTAAAAGCTTTTGAGTGTCTATAGAGAAACCCTTGAACAGATGGTGGAGGAGCACAAGGTCTCTAACATCCACCAGGTTTGTGATGTCATCATGGAAGAGTGGAAGAGGAATCCAGTAGCAACCTCCACGTAACGATGATCAGCACCATACAGAGGCACGAAAGTGAAAGTGATACGTTTTTGTCTTCTTTACTGCAGCATCCATCTTTTTTTTTCTTTTTTTTTTCTCGGCACGCCGTCGTGATCGACTGAAACTGCCTTGCGATCGACTGGTCGATTAAGATCAACTCATTGAGCACCCCTGCCTTAAAGGATAAACATGCCCGCGGAGTTATGACTTCTTGGGCACTGCAGAGGAAGCTTTCGCTGGGACACAATGCTGAGGTGGTATTGTAACCATAATCAATCTTATCACTTAAGAAAAAAAGCCATCATGAACACAGATTGTCAGATTCCCCAGTCAGAAGGAGTTTCAACTCTCACCTCCAAAGAACTATGCTCATATTCCAGGGGATGCAGGGACATTGAGTCCAAGTGGACGATGTTCCGCGTCTCCATTGCTGAAGCGGCCAACCAGACCTGTGCCTGTAAGGTTCTCGGTGCCTGTCGTGGCAGAAACCCTCAAACACGTTGGTGGACACGAACAGTGAGGGATGCCATCAAGCTGAAGCAGGAGTCCTATCAGGCATTTTTTTGGCCTATGGGACTCACGAAGCAGCTGACAGGTACCACTTGGCCAGCCAGAATGCAGCTTTGGTGGTTATTGATGCAAAAATCTTGGTGTGGGAGGAGTTCAGTGAGGCCATGGAAAATGACTTCAAGACGGCTTTGAGGAAATTCTGATCCACTGCCCAGCATCTCAAGAGCTGGAAGCAGTGCACCCTCAACACTGTGTGTTGTGAGGATGGGGTACTGTTGACCTTGACTCGGAACATTGTGAGTCGGTAGGGAGAATACCTTGAAGCCCTACTCAATTACGTACTCACGTACACCCTCCCGTGAGGAAGAAGAATCTGGGTTCTCTGACGCGGGCTCTTCTATCTCTGGGGTTGAGGTCACCAAGGTGGCAGGGCCCTGGAGGTGGATGAGATTCACCCTAAAAGTCTCTAGATGTTGTGGGGCTGTCTTGGTCGAGACGACTCTGTAACATCATGAGGACATTGGAGATGGCGGTGCCTCTTGATTGGCATAATGGTGTGGTGGTCTCCCTTTTTAAGAAGGCCTGGAGTAAGTTGGACTCGTTCCCAGTGAGAGTTGGACTCTGCCAAGGCTGCCCTTCATCACTGTTTTTGTTCATAACTTTTATGGACAGACTCCCTAGGCGCATCCAAGCCATGGAGGTGGTCTGGTTTGGTGGCCTCAGCATTCCATTTCTGATCTTTCCAGATGATGTGTTTCTGTTGGCTTCATCAAGCCGTGATCTCCAACACTCACTGGAGTGGTTCACAGCAGAGTATGAAGTGGCTGGGATGAGAATAAGCACCTCATCTGAAACCATGGTCCTCAATCAGAAAATGGTGGTGTGCCCTGTCCAGGTCGGGGATGAGAACCTGGCCCAAGTGGATGAGCTCAAGTATCTTGAGCTCTTGTTCACGAGTGAGGGAGGAATGGAGCGGGAGAATGACAGGCGAATTGGTGCAGCATCTGCAATGGTACAACTTTTTATCGGTCTGTTGTGGTAAAGAGGGAGCTAAGTCAAAAAGTGAAGCCCTCAATTCATCAGTCGATCTAAGTTCCTACCCACACCTGTGGTCATGAGGTGTGGGTCGTGACCACAGGAACAAGATCCCGGACACAAGCGGCCGAAATTAGTTTCATCCGCAGGGTGTACGGGCTCTCCCTTTGAGATAGGGTGAGGAGCTCAGTCATCTGGGAGGGGTTCAGTGTGAGCTGCTGCTCCTCTGCTTTGAGTGGCTATAGCATCTGATCTGGATGCCTCCTGGACGCATCCACGTTGAGGTGTTCTGAGCATGTCCCACCAGCACAATACCCAGGGGACGATGCAGGAGACACTGAAGGGACTATGTCTCTTGACTGGCTTGGGAATGTCTCGAGATCCCTCCGAAAGATCTGAATGAAGTGGCTGGGGAAAGGGAAGTATGGGCAACCCTGCTAAAGCTACTTCCCTTACGACTCGAACCAGAAAAGCAGTAGAAGATGGATGGATGGATGGATATATGGATGGATGGAAGCATACACACAAAGAGTGAATGTTTACAGTAACACATTTTGATAAGAAACTGCTTTTGACTGTGGTCCAATGTCTTCTGATGGCTTTGATATGTGGAGCCCTCTGGAAATTCAATATATATTTTCCATGTATCTGGACTGCACATAAAATCAGAACAAATGGGGCAATTCAGTAAACACCCAGAGGCTCTGATATTTCTGGCTGTTGACTTCACCAACTGCAAAGTTAATGTCACTGTCATGGAGTATTTTAAAAGTACAAAAGGACTACACTATTTCAATGGACAAATGAAAAGAAAACATGTCCATTAAATTTATAGGAACTATTGTGCAGCCTTTTTCCATGCATTAGAACCTGTTTATAGAGCATTTTGTGGATCAGTTGGTAGAGCGGGTTGTTCAGGAACCAAAGTGTCATTGGTTGTAATCGCAGCTGTTAGACAAGACACTGAATCTGATTTGTTTCCAGTGGGCCTGTCAGTGCCATGCATGGCACGCTTTGTGAAGTGCATTTGGCACCGTGATGGTGTGGATAAAGCATTATATCAGTGAAGTCCACTTACCATTTTGCATGAAACCGGCAAATATTTTTGGAGAAAAATATGCTGAGTGGTTCAGAATGTGGCAGGTTAACTGTGAAGGGTGTGTGAGAATCATAAAGCACGGGATCTTCAATTCAAAGATTAAGAGGTGCAGGAAAAGGTTTTAAAACTGATATTCAAAAACCATACTATCCCAGTTATTCCCAAACTTTTTTCCCCAACGTTTAGGATAATGGAATTTAAGGAAACTGGTTGACGAAATATAGTAAAATACTGAGTGTATCAGTTACGAAACTAATGTGAAATTCCATATTGTGAGACAAAGGATTATTTTTGATACACCCAAGACCTGTCCCCCCACCACTCACCCCCAGCCCCCTGGAAAATTAATACTTTGTTACTCCCCCAAGAATCACAAAATTTTAGTACTGCATTTGCTAGATTGGCAGTGTGCCTCCGTGAGTGTTTCCATTAAAGTTGGAGCTCATCCACGAAAGACACCAACATGATTTAATTTCCTCAACAGCACTTGGGCAGACAAAAAGGGGACCAATGTGAACCATGTTGTTGAAAATCATGACAAATGAGGTGAACCTGTAGAGAAATCACATTTAACCTTCATGCACTGGGAAACTTTATGTCTTCATGAAAATGACACTGTTTCAAGGCAGAGACACTATAGACACTTCCGCAATGACCCTGCACACAATGACTACTAAAACCCAATCCAAAGCACAGTATGGTCAAACAAAAAAGAACAGTCTCCTTCACTTGAGAAAAACCCCAATGAGGGGAAAAAAAAAACCAAGCCCTTGAAAGCCTGTGTTCACTCTGTATTTTCTGCTTACATTGAATTAGTACCTGGGGAATTTAGATAAATACAGTTATGAAACAAATATTCCCATTCTTCAATTCAAGTTCTCACATTAATCTTCCTTTATGGCTGATTGCTCTTTGTGGCTACAAGCAATCATTTGATTTGGCACTTACATTTGTTAACCTGTCAGGAGTTTAGGAGAAATTAAAAGCACAGATACACAGATGTGTATCACTCTGTGTCTGTTCTGTTGTAAATTCCTTTATAAGGAATGTGCTTCAAATCTGTGCTTGTGGATATATATACAGTGAAGAAAATATGTATTTGAACACCCTGCTATATTGCAAGTTCTGGCACTTAGAAATCATGGAGGGGTCTGGAATTTTCATTGTAGGTGCATGTCCACTGTAAGAGAGATAATCTAAAAAGAAAAATCCAGCAATCAAAATTTATGATTTTTTAACAATTTATTTGTGCGATACATCTGCAAATAGGTATTTTAACACTTGAGAAGTGCATTCTGACTATCAAAGACCCATTAGTCCATCTTTAAAAGTCCCCCTCCACTCCATGTATTATCCTGAACCAGATACACCTGTGCGATGTCGTTAGCTGCATAATGACACCTGTCCACCCCATACAATCAGTAAGACTCAAACTTGTAACATGGCTAAGACCAAAGAGCTGTCCAAAGACACCAGAGACAAAATTGAAATTGCCAAGCATCATGAGAAAATGGAAGAAGCAAAACATGACGCTCAATCTCAATCGGAGTGGAGCCCCATTCAAGATATCACCTCGTGGGGTCTCAATGATCTTTAGAAATTTGAGGAATCACCCCACGACTACACGCCGGGACTTGGTCAATGACCTAAAAAGAGCGGGACCAGCTTTCCAAGGTGTCAGATAGGTTGCCATACCACAAATAGCAATGGAGCGAATTGATAACAATTGGGGTGTATGGCTTAAGGTTCATGTTTTGAGCTGAGCCACCAACTCTCAAATTGGACACCAGATGTCGCCAAACAAATTTTCACTCGATTGGGTCACCAGCGCGGCAAAGATCTCTCTGATAAACGTAGCCTACCCGCTTAGCTTCTCATTGGATTGCATACATATACCAAAGTCAGTAACCTTATATAAACCTGATTATTTTTCATATCTTTGTATTACATACATATATCGGGGTTAGCAACCTTAAGAACCCAATTATTGTTATATCTTTGTATTCACATATTATTTCTGATATAAAGACAGTGACAGGATGCAGCTGTCAAGCCACACCTAACATTTTTCAAGATGGTTGCAGCGTCAAGTTACTGAACAGGAAGCCCGTCACACTCAAATGACCACGCAGGAAGTCGGCAAGCAGAAAAAGATTTCAACTATTTTTTCACTGGACTTTTAGCAGAAAATAAGATGCTTTGAAACAGCTTTGTGAAAAGAATATAACCTGTGTATGGCTGTCTCTCTCAGACAAAGCAACACATGATGAGCAACCAACTAAAACAAGCCTGAGAATGCATGAGAGAATTGTATTCACAAGAATGTTGATACATTTATGCTATTGTTCAAAATTAGGGTGAAACCGAACGCGAGTTGTGGTTATATTTTTAAAAGTTGCATTTATTAATTAAAGGGAGAATGACAAAATTGAGTGAAGCTAAAGAAGGTTGTGACAAGTCAAGCCAGGAATGCCAAATGGGGCCAATAGGATGAACCAAAGGAGGCCCTTCCCACTCGGCGTGGATTCAGCCAACATTTTCCAGAATGTTCCACCAAAAAGCTATAAAAACCTTGGATACAGAAGTCCGGGGCTTTTTTGTTCAGTTTTCACTGACAGAGAGACAAAATCTTTCTGTAGGTGTAATAGTTGCGTGGCAAGCTGGCGGGGAGAAGGAATTGGCAACTTGGAGTGCCTAAATTGACGACTCTTTTTGAGATTGGGCGCAAGTAAAACGACTATAATAAGGCAATGGCAGAATTATACCACCGATATTACGTGGTTACCTATGAAGGGCAAGTTGGCTTGACAATTTATCCGTGATCCCGAAAACCCTTATTATTAAATTAGGCTTCGAGCTTCATAGGACTTGATCAACCCTAACAGGCTCACTCAAAAATGTCTATTATCCCTAATTTCTGATGCTTTTAGACGCTTTGAATCTCACTTCACTTATATTGCTTTTTGCTATCTTTATCATTTGTCTTATCCTTCTTACCATCAATTTTATCATTTTAATCATTTTTACTTTTATTGATTTATGTTCAATTAACATTGAATTTTGCCTTAACATCACAACTTTACCTCGCGTCTGGCGAGGATAACTGTATAATGAATGTTACCTGAACAATTTTTATCATTTTAATCATTTTTACTTTTATTGATTTATGTTCAAATAACATTGAATTTTGCCATAACATTGCAAACTTACCTTGCGTCTGGCGGGGATAACTGTAGAATGAATGTTATCTGAACAATCTTTATCATTGTATTCAATTCTTAAAATTCCCATCTTCATTTGTCTTTGTCATTCTTATATTGAGTTATCTCATTATTACCATTCTACCTCATTAAAGATCGAACGACATCGACATTAACATCATTTAGTCGTAAAAATTCCATTTTAATCAGTCACTCATTGATAATCTCCGCCTTAAGATAGAACAAATCCGTACGATCCTAATAAGGATTGTTAAATTTGCTAGGTCAATGACAAGGGCAATCGATTCATAAGAGATGGAGCTGCTCTAAAAGCAGAGCGAACACTTTGTCACCTTGTTACTCGGAAAGGTTACTCAACAAGCCGGACGAGTGGAGCCAGACTGGATTGGCTCTTCAAAACTAAAGGCAGTTAGTACACCTAGGTGAATTCATCTCGACACCGACTTAAGAAGCTCCCGTCCTCCTGCACGCACGGCGTTAGAGTCGGCAGGAGTAAAGGGGTAGCTTAACCCTTTAACTGGAGAGTCGGTCAGGTCATTTCTCCCGATTAGTCCTGCGGATAAGCGGAATCTGACATGTGGTCCCTAACGTGGGGCACGATTGATCGATTTATTGCAAAAAATCGGGATCGATAGTGGCCCAAAAGAACCCGAGTGAACGCTTTTCTAAGTATTGGGCACAGGGCTTAGGAAGCGATACTCGCTGATAAATTGTCATGTCAGATGACCCTGATCGGGCGTGAAATAAGTCTCCTTGAAGAATAGTATTTCTTGGAAAAGAACTCTCAGTTATGGGTAAGGAGTATCTGTAGTGAAGGAGATAGTACTATTTCGTGTCTGAGAAACGGCGATGAAACCCCCCCCCCCCCCCTAAAAAAACTCACACTCTAGAGTGAGTGTGAGAGCCCATGTAAGTAAATGGGCTTGATAGTCAACCTGCTGCTCTGGTCGACTGCGAAGCTACTGATAGTGAGCTTGTTGGAGCGAACTGCGAGGCACGCATTAGAGTGAGGAGCTGAGTCGAGGGATCGGCAAAGTACCTGGCTAGGAAACAGCAGGGCTTTGAGTCAAACCGTTAGAAAGACAGAACGACTAACTGACCATCAGAACGAAGTAATAGAGGCTATAGTCGGAACGCTCATTAGATTCGGTGACAGTCTTACAAAAGCTGAGTAATGATAAACTATGTGTTAAGCTATTTAGGATTCCCAAGTTGGGTACGAACACCAGTTATCATTATAGGTTGTATTAAGTTTCCTTTTTTAGCTCATTTACCATACTCCCTGTTGTCTTGCTGCGGCTTGCCCCTTGAAGTTTATCGACCTTTCTCTTTGATAGCATATACCCTAACTTCAGTTGCCGAGTTGGACATCCCCATGTCCACATCCCCAATGTATTTTCTTTTAAGCTGTTTGAGCAGATTTTTCAGTTTTTCTCCTTTTTAAATGGATTAATTGTTTTTCGAAAGGAGGACTTCGAGGGATTTTCACCTTTTTAAATGGATTAAATGTTTTTCGAAAAGAGGACTTTGAGGGATTTTCTCCTTTTTAAATGGATTAATTGTTTTTCGAAAGGAGGACTTCGTGGGATTTTCCCCTTTTTTCTGGACAATTAATTAGATTTTGTTTAATTTTAAAGTTCTTTTGTGTGAATGTCCAAAAGTTCGGGAGATCTAAAACTGACCAAGGGTCGTGAGTATAAACACCCAAGGTATGTCCGCTCCTATTAGGAGTAGAAGGTTGGCATCCAACCCGAAGTCAGGCACTTTGCATTTCCAACCAGAGGAACCATACTTAGGAAATAGATCATCTGATTTTTTTTCTCCCCTCTTTTTCCTTTTATTCTTTTTTTTCTTTTTTCCTTCTTCCCTTTTTGATGGAATTATTTGGATTTTTCCACAAAAAGGATTAATTTTGATTTTGCTTTTCTTCAAATGAGACTGGACCTTGACTGAATCGACCGGGGACCGTTCCAGGCTACAGTAAGAAACCATCCCACCGTTTAGTAGAAAAATCAGCCAGTAGAACAGGCAAAGCGTTCGTAGCTGGTAATTTAAAGAGGTAGAGGTGACGCAAGAAAAGCGACATTGAGTAACCAGGAGCTGTAGTACGAGCCTATGACCCTATGCGCTACGGGGGGTTTCAGAATTAGGCAGCTCCACTCCTACAGCAAAAGTGGGCTACGGCCAGAGTAATACACCAAGAAAATTAAGACGAGCTTCAATAATACGTCAAGAAAAGCAAGACGGGCTTCAGTAATACGTCAAGAAAAGCAAGACAGGCTTCAGTAATACGTCAAGATAAGCAAAGCGGGCTTTAGAAATACGCTAGTAAACATTAGGAAAATATTTACAAAGAAGGGAGAAGAAAAGCCCCCGGGCCCGTCAGGAGAAGGAGCGGCAGCGGCGGTGTCAGTGACCCGACCTCTAGGACAACATGAAATACCCATAAGACTCGTGCTATTTAATGGAGGCCAAGAAGAATGGCTGGCCAAAGTAAGAAGAATGGTGGAAACAGAGAATCCATCCATTTGACCCTTTGATCTTTCAACAAAGGTGGAAAGAGCCATGAAGGGTGAAGGACAGTTTAGGGCAGAAAAACCAGAAGAAAGAAAGGCCCATCTTGAGGCTCGCAAAGCTGCGACCTCAGGAGGGCCCAAGAAGTAATGGAAACAAAGGCTCGGGTCACCCTGGCGGGAGTCTATCGAATGGGGGACGAGCTCTACGCTAAATTGGAGGGAGTACCCTATTTAGTAGACACGGGGGCCGAGGTATCGATGACCCGTAAAGCCTTGAAGAGAATCGGACACCTAAAAGTGAAAGTAGCGGATGGATCAACTACAGAAATGCCAGTTGGAGTCTGGAAGGGAATTGTTTGGATCATGGGACCATACAACTTATTGACATTACGAGATTCAGAAGAACTAAACAAACCCAGAAATAAACGCCAAACGGCCACAAAGAGATGGAAAAAGTTAAAATCAGAGACAGAAGTGAGAGTTGGACCAACCAAAGTAACCGTGGGAAATGAGTGGTATAAGCCAGTGGATGTACCAGTAGAGAAGGCCCAACAAATCCAGGACAGCGACTTGTCACCAGAAGGAAAAAGGAAATTGGCAGAAATACTGGAGGAAGCCTCCGTGGCACATTTCAAAAATGACTGTGGCGACTTGGGACAAAAATTCATGCATACCATAGGCAGAGGACTGCACCCACCGGTGAGACAGTACCCTCTCAACCCGGGAGCTGTGGCTGAAATGGCAATGATAGTAAAAGAACTGTTGGCACTTGGAATAATTTGTGAAGAACCAAATCCAATAACAAACAGTCCCATTCAGGCTGTCAAAAAGCCTGAATCCGTAGGAGGGGGTTGGAGGCCAGTCATCAACTTTAAAGCTCTAAACCGCCGGACAGTGGCTAATCGAGCGAGCCTCATAAACCCTCAAGCGTCGCTGAAAACGCTGAAAGTGAAGAAGTACAAGTCATGTATTGATCTGGCGAATGGATTTTTCTCCTTGAGGATTGCCAAAATTCCCCTAACATGTTTCAATCAGCCGTTTTGAAAATTTTGGAGGAGCTGCCAGTCACAGTTTGCATCGACAATGTTTTCATCGCCAACGATACAGAAGAGGAGCATTTAAACACCTTACAAACTATGATCTGACGAGTGACAGCAGCAGGGCTAAAACTGAAAAAATGCCAACTTGCTAGATTCCAAGTAGACTACTTGGGGTTCCAAGTGTCAGAGGACCTTGGGCTTTCAGGACCGTACAGACAGAAGATTGAGCAGATCTTACCCCCAATGTCCAAAAAAGAATTGCAGAAAATCATTGGTCTATGCAAATATGTTCGGGAACAAGTCCCTCATTATCAAAAATATCCCCGAAAAAATCCCGGAGAAGGAAAATCCAAAAGCTGGAATTGGTCCGCAAAAGACCAAGAGAACTTAGAAGGATTGAAAGAAGCAGTAAGAAACGCAGTACAACTTGAACCAAGAAGTTTGGATACGAGATTGATTGCTAAAGTGGAGTGCCACGAAGACGCGGCCATGGTGAGCATTAGCAACGGAGGCGCTGGCTTAGTGACCTTATGGACTTACACCCTGAGCAGTGCAGAGAACAAGTTTCCCCTGGAAGAAAGGGAGCTGCCAATTCTGGCTAAGTACTGGGGGACGCTAAAAGACTTAGCCCAGGAACAAGGGATAAGAGTCATCACGCAGAGCCAAGTTCATCGCTATCTACGAAAAGACACATTGAAAGCACTAAGGCAACTAATGTGAGATGGGGAAGGTGGGAGGATATCCTGCTTGACCCAGATTTGGAAATAGGACCGATAACCACCTCGTCCAAAAGATGAGGGAAAACAGAGACAAAAGCAGAGAAACCATCCGAATGGGAACTCTACTCAGATGGTTCGAGGAAAAGTGATGACCAGTCTGCCCACTGGGGTTTCATCCTTAAGCACAATGGGGAGGAAAAGAGCCGTCGCAAAGGTGTGACTCCCGGCAGTGCCCAACCCGGAGAAGTTACGGCAGTATTGGAAGGAATGTTAGAAGTTTCAAGATTACATGTGGGACGTGTAAGAATTATAACAGACAGCTACTACTGTGCGCAAGCTCTTAAAGAAGACATATCCATTTGGGAGGAAAATGGATATGAAGGAGCAAAGGGCAAGTTAGTTGCCCATGCAGACCTCTGGAAGAAAGTAGCCGAATTGAGGTTAAATATGAACATCGATGTTGTCCACCAAAAAGCCCACGTTAAAGAAGGGGTTCATTGGAGAGGAAATGATTAAGTTGATAAATACTAGAGAGAAAACTAATTGTTGTAGGAGCAGACAAATGGGACAAAACCCCCAGAGGAAAAGTGATCCCAGATGACTTTGTGCATGAGGTTACTTCGGCTGTACATGAAGTGCTAGGCCATCGAGGTGCCTTACCCACAAGGAAAGAGTTGGAAAGACTGGAATTTTGGATCCCTGAAAAGAAGATCCGAGCTGTTCTAAGGGACTGCGAGCAATGTAACAAATACAATGCAGTACGCTGCGGACAGAGAGTGGATGGATTATCCATCAAGAGCACTGTGCCATGGGCATCAGTCTGCATGGACGTGGCAGGCCCCATGGGAGTGAACGGCACAAAAGGTGAGAAGTACCTGATTGTGCTAGTGGATTCAATGTCGGGATATTTTGGACTAAAAGCAGTATGGAAAGCAAATGCTAATAGTGTAATCAAGACGCTGGAAGAAGGATGCATGTGGCTGGGAATACCAAAAGAGTTGAGAACTGACAATGGAACCCATTTCAAAAACGCTGCAGTAGACAGGTGGTGTCAAAAGTGGGGTATAACGAGAATTTATTCACCCCCCTACACCCCCCAAGCCAACGGCGTTGCTGAAAGAACCATTGGCCTAGCTAAAAACTGGCTAGGAAAAAATGCCAAGAATGGAGTGGAAAACTGGTGGAGTTGGTTAAAGACTTAAATGGGAGGAGCAGAACTGAAAGGCTGTCCCCCTCAGAGGAATTGAATCAACGCCCCTTCACACGCAAGCATCAAAAGGGAACGGTGTCCATTTCAGAGAGGACAGCGAGTGTGGGTTATGTCACACAGTTCGTCTGACAAACAAGCAGTGAAAGCTAAATACGACAATCTTGACATTGTAGAAGAAGAATACCAGTCGATTCAACAAAGAGCCAAGGAGTTAAATAAAAATGAGTGCAGAAAAAGAAGAGGACGATCCACTTTTCATCAAGTTGGCCATGATGAAAGGAGTTGTGATCACACGGAGGACTTGGAATGGATTAATGGCCGGAACAGATTCAGACTTTTGATGAATGCACGGAGAGGATACTTGTCCAAAGTAGTGGAGAAATTAAATTGGCACCGAGCGGACCAAGGATGTGTCGTGTGGGGAAGCTTTGAACAGAGTGCCAAGGAAGGTCCTGGACCCAATCAAGTTTGGAGTACTTGCTTCCCGGCCTTGGACGGTTTGGGTCCAGCCAAGGTACTCGATGCCTACGTATGTGAAATATGCAGAACAGGATTTCTTTAGATTAAGATTTTATGCACAATGGGACTTAGACCCAGGGGAAGAGTTGGAACAACAGAACTGTAAATGTAGATGGGATGGACAAACGCTATTATATTGTGGCCAATGTTGGAAAAAGGTCATGAAGGGAACATTAAAAAGAGCCGGTCAAGCTGAGGGATGGCAAATAACCAGAACGGATACCCCCATATGCCGATTGCTTCCCATTTTAACCTACCCACAAGGAATGGAGGGGAACAAAGGAAGAGTTGAGACGACACTCCCAGAGATACAGAATGCAAATTGGCCAGCCTGGACTGAAAATAATCGCCTGGTACCATTGATAGCATCATCTGTACCAGTGGAGACCTTAATGCAACCAAGTAAACCCTATAAACCAGGAATGGGAATGTCGTGGGAAACGCTAATTTCCCAAATTTTAGCTAGGGGAGACATCCACCTACACGCTTTACCTGAAGCCCCGCACGAGTGAGAGTTGAGGGGAAGTGGCTTGTACATTCATCAAACAATATTAGATGAAAATACAAGGAAGCTGTGATGCAAATTACTCCTGAGAATCTTAACAAAATAGCTATGGAACGAACCGGCCCTGGAAGACTGACCTTCCGGAAGCCACAGAAACGAAACAATGGGTGAAATTCAAAGTTATGATGGCTATGATACCCTACGAGGGAATATACTCTATAGGGGAGGAATTGACAATGAGTACAATCGAAGAAGATAAGCAATATTATAAGCCTACGACCCCGTAGGAATCCCAGACGACCACGCAAATTTGGTAACTCTAGCAGATGTGGTGGTGAAGGAGTCAGAAGCACGAGAAGAAGTAATAGAAATCACTTCAGATAGTGCATGTGAGAACAATGAGGAATTACACGATTTAGAGGAACAACTCGGAATCAAAGGGAAAAAAGGCAGTCCGTATCCTCATTGTGATGATATTGGGCACATACAAATTAACAAAGCAAGACCTAGGTCATTAGGGGGTTGCCCTAATTATAATAGAAAAGAACCAAAGGATGATGAAAGCCTTAAATTGAGAAAACTAGGAGAGGAAATTGAAAAAAGGAGGAAAGAGTCAGTGGACAAGAAGTGGGAACCCAAAAAGTCTCGATGGCTGTGGAAACAACAAGTCACGGGAGGGAAAAGCCCCTCCCAAAAGGAGGAGCAACAGGCACTGGGTAAAACCGACAGCTTACAATCAAGAGAGGACAGTGAAGGAACCTACACGACAAAAGCAGAAACTAGAAAGCCAGCACCTCTTATACGCAAAAGACGAGCAGTTACAAAAGCAGATAACTTCAAAGAATGCCAAAAGACTTTATCAAGAAAACACAACACTTGTTACTGGAGCATTAGAAGTCGCCCATGTACCGGTACCCCCTACCATGTATTGAGTCATGAAGGGATGCTTGTGGGGATGGACGGCACTGTCTATGAGCGGAATCTGACAAAGGTGACTGTTGGTAATACACTAAGACGTCATGATTTGAAATCATGCATGGCACGGAAGGTTCCCCTCCTTAAACCAACACATGTCAAGGCCCGTATTAAGTTTTCTAAAGACCATTTGGATGACACAGAGGAGCCATGGGAGAAAGTTTTGTGGACAAATGAGAACAAAATGGAACTTTATGGTCATAATTCCACTGACCGTGTTTGGAGGATGACGAATCATGAATTCCATCCCAAGAACACCACTACTGTGAAGCATGGGGGTGGCAGCATCATACTTTAGGGGTGTTTTTTCTGCACATGGGACAGAACGACTGCACTGTATTAAGGAGAGGATGACCGCGGCCATGCATTGTGAAATTTTGGGAAACAACATCTTTTCCTCTGCCAGAGCATTGAAGATGGGTCATGGCTGGGTGTTTCAACATGACAATAGCCCGAAGCACACAGCCAGCAAAACCAAGGAGTGGCTCCGTAAGAAGCATATCAAGGTTCTGGCATGCCCTAGTCAGTCCCCAGTGCGTTTATCAGTGACAGCCCAGAAACCTGTTTGATCTACAGAAGATCTGTGTGGGGGAGTGGGCCAAAATCCCTCCTGCAGTGTGTGCAAACCTGGTGAACAACTACAGGAAACGTTTGACCTCTGTAATTGCAAACAAAGGCTACTGTATGAAATATTAACATTGTTTTTCTCAGGTGTTCAAATACTTATTTTTAGCTGTGTCACACAAATAAATCATTAAAAAATCAAACATTGTGATTTCTGGATTTTTCTTTTTAAATTATCTCTCTCACAGTGGACATGCACCTACGATGAAAATTTCAGACCCCTCCATGATTTCTAAGTG
Organism: Syngnathoides biaculeatus; assembly: GCF_019802595.1. Classification (NCBI taxonomy): domain Eukaryota; kingdom Metazoa; phylum Chordata; class Actinopteri; order Syngnathiformes; family Syngnathidae; genus Syngnathoides; species Syngnathoides biaculeatus. The sequence goes on from NC_084656.1 coordinate 5,548,998, forward strand.
GGAGAACTTGCAGTATAGCAGGATGTTCAAATGCTTATTTTCTTCACTGTATGTTTTTGACATACTTGGCAAATAAAATGGGATTCTGATTCTTATATCATTCATGCATATAAACAAAAAATGTTTTTTGGGTCCAGCTAGGAAAGCCACATGGAATGACTGATCTGTTTAAATTCCTAAAACAGTGAAATTGTTGCACAGGTTTTGGAGTTCATATTTCATCATAACAATGTTTAAGCAGCAACAGCTTAAAATAAATGGTACTGTATATGGTTTTGACCTGACAAAATAATGTATATGAATATGTCTTTCCTCTTGCATTAGCTGCTTCACACTTCAAATCAATAGGCAAAAGTAAGCTTGTATTGACATTAAAGTGAGATCAATGTGTTTTTAAATGAAGAAGTGAAAATGTAGTTATCTATTTTGAAAGTATCTTGAAGTGATGGGAAACTTGGCGAGTTTCCTAGAGCCAATAACAATATCCTTGATGTTTTATCTACTTTAACATGAAAATCTCCCATCAATCCATTCCTATTTCTCCTGGACTCTCACATATATTGTTTAAATTACTCTGTCAAGTGAGATCAAACCTAAACAAACAGTGAAACAAAGCATTTGTATTTCCAAAATGGTTTGTGGTAAGTTTTCGATTAGAATTTGCATTGTGGTATTCCTGTTGCAACAACCAATAGTAAATAGTGTCAGACTGCACTGAACTGTAGTACACACATTTGTTTGCTTGCTGGAGGCCACTGGATATGTCAGTGGTACAAATAGAGCTATTGATGTTTTACAATAATGGTAAATCTTCGCTTTCCAATCTATTTATCAGCAGTTTGTGCCTTTAGGGCAAAGGGTAAAGCTTGTGACCGCAACCTAGTGTGTACATGAACAAAACAAAAAGAATAAATCCAACAGGTCCTTCACAATAATTTCAACAGTAGCTTAATATGACAGTCTGATGTGTAGCAATACACAAAAAAATATATAGTTGTAGCTTTAATTTATGTATCTGGAGAATCCAATTTCTATACCTTGGTTGCTATCTTTGGAGTCATGGGTAACAGGAGCCTGCTAAACTGGCTTTTGGCGAGAGGCAGTATGTCAGGGAATGGTTGCTAGCCAATTGCAGTGTTTAAAACATAACTTTTACTTAAGGAAAACTACATCGATGCTTCTTTCTTGAGAAAACACGGACTACTGAAGTTGAGCCTGCCAGTCAGAACATAACAAGTGGAGCTGAGTTGTTTTAAACAAAGATTAAACTGTACATTCACTCGTTCATTTATTGCCTTTCATTACCGCTTGTCCTCACTAGGGTGGCTTGTCCTCACTAGGGTCGAAGGCATGCTGGAATCTATCCTAGTTTTTGTCGGGCGAGAGGCAAGGTATGCCCTATAATAGGACTAGGCTGTGGTCCATCACATGAACTGCGCATACTGTTTTTCTAGTTGATTCGTGTCCACCTATTCATTACTAATATTCAATTATTTTGTTTGTAAACCACTTGGGTTTTGCGACTAATGTGTTCAGAATCACTGCAGTATGGCACAACTCCTCTGGCCAACATTCACTTCCTCAGAATGATAGTGGCATGATAACATGGGTCAAAAACAATCAGAGAGGAGAATGCAACATCCCTGAATTGTTACACACTGATGATAATGAATAGAGTAAGTTTACTCAGGTTTTCACAAAGGTGAATACAAGAATTTTCCATGGGATCATTAAAGTATCAACCTACTTACCTATAATACTTACATACACAGACTGTGGGAGAATTGGTGGTAAATCTGATTGGGATTTACTGGATGTGAAAAAGCAATCAGTGAATCATAATTTGTTCACTCAAAATAGTACGAATCTTAGCTCCATCTTCCGCCATGCTGCATTTACTAAAAAAAATACAAGAGTTCCTTTTTTTTTTTTTTACCCGTGTTTAAGGCTGATGACATTTTGACATACTGCGGGTACTTTCTACACAAGTGTACATTTATAGTATGTTCATGCTGTCTGCGGAAGGAGACGACCAATCCGGGCCTGAGGAGGTGCAGGGATTTTGATAGCAATCAACCGAAGCTGGAAAAGAGCTATCGCTGGAGGAAGATGACAACCGTTATCTGGGTAGCCAGCCAGGTGGCTGCCGCACAAGAAAGAAGGCGGTCATTCCCAGCAAGTGAAGATTTACGGCCCTGAGACAGAAACAAACCCAACCTTTGTTCTACCTGTCTCTACTGCAGGGGTCAGGAACCTATGGCTTGAGAGCCATACCTGGCTCTTTTGGTGGTTGCGTACGGCTCGCGGAGCCCTCATAACGACATACTGTATAAAAATTGTGCACGTGACATTACCGTTTTCACGGCACCATATTGCTGTTCAAATAACTCTGCTCTGCAGTGCAGGAGTCGTGGAACCGGAGCAGATTTTTCACAATGCCCAAGACATTTTGTGCTGTTGGTTGTCACAATAGACAAGACAGTTCTTCAAATAGATCATTCTATGGCATGCCACCTGAATAGATGAGAAAAGATCGATGGATTTCGCCAATTAAACGGGATGGATGGTGCCCAACGTGTAGCAATCGTTTCATTTCAGGTAGGAATAATTCTTCTCAATCTCAAATTATCAAGAAGTATTTATAACGCCAAATTGACTCATTTGTGAACAATGCATATTTAAAAATAATCATAAACCGTCTGTCACAGAGAGGTTTACGGAGGTAAGTGTGTGGCAACAATATGCTTCCGTGTATGGAGAGCCGACTCGCTGTCCTGGATTTTTTCTTCCCCAATCATAGTTAATGAATGTGAGTTTGTGTAAAACTAGGCGTCATTTATTAAAATATTTGTATTGAAAAAATCTGAGTGGGTCCATCACCATGTGGGATTTATTATTGATTGAGAACAGATCCAGTAACAAAGTATTTATGTGCGTCCAGACTTTTTTACGCTTTCACCACGACGTCTTTATTTTTTTTATTTTTTTTGGGGCAGCACACGTAACTTTCTCTTAACAATGCCCTACAGCACGGCCACACCCTCTTCTTCCTAGTTTATCTTGTATCGCCCCCATCAGCTCTTAAGGGGGTACACTAATAATTACAAATGTTACAGTCCTTACGCAGCCTATCAATGTGGTTTATAATAACACCGTGCTTATGCACCGCCCACCACCGGAATTTTTTTTTTTTTTTTTTACATAAAGACACCTCTGTCGGCAAGCATTGTTGGCGAGCGCACATAAGTGGGGAGGAATGAAAAAAATTAAACCTGCAGACTAGCTGTCTGTGAAAATTTGAAACACACTTCCAGTCGCATACCACACATTGTGGCGTGTGAGCATTGCTGTACTGACAATGTTTAGTTCTACCTATGCATATGAAAAATCTTACATTTAAAAAAAAACATTAAGACCAACCTACAAATACAAATAACAAATGGAAGTCTCAAAGGCTGCATTAAGTTTAATTTAATGACATATGAAACAGACGACAAAGCCATCAGCAAAGAAGTCGCATTCATGGTAAGAAATATGTGATCATATCATCATTGGTTTGCAACAGGATAATCTTATTTAAATGAATTTAGAGACTTATTGTACATTTAAAGTGTTTGTCTTACGTAAAATGAATGAATACACTTGTATTTCCTTTTAAAAATATTGTATGGCTCTTTTGGAATTACATTTTAAAATATTTGCCGTTTATGGCTCTCTCAGCCTAAAAGGTTCCCAACCCCTGCTCTACTGTATGGCCAGGGACCCTGGTTAAAGACCAAGCAAACCAAGAATTTGTGTTTTATTTCTAAATCCATTCAATATGTTTCAAGCACAGAAAATGTGCCATGACTGAGAGCAATATAGTACTCATTTGTTAAGATATGGTTAAAAATTTTTACCTTCCACCCAAAACTCATCTTCTAAATGTTTATGATATTCTGGACGGGCCTAAAAAGTATCCTCGTGACATCACGTCGATGTGGCTGCCCCACTATATACTGTAAACACCAAGCACCCTTTTTCCATGCAGTGGCCATTCAACTGACCTCACACAGTTCTCCCAATATAGTGTGCGATTGGCCATGAAACTATGCCCACAACTTGAAAAAATATCCTTCGCTGATGTGTAAACTTGTTTCATGTTATTTGGGTGTCTTGTCACTGCCACTGTGCAAGGGGCAAACCAAGCTCATTGCTAACAAAATGGCCACATCCTCATTCATTAGAACCTGACTTCTTATTATCAGTATTATCAGCCAAATAATGCCCACAACTTTAAAAATATCTTCCCTGTGATTTGTGTTATTTGGGCTATTTGTCTTGTCATCTGCCACCACAACTTCGGTTGTGAACTACCGGCCAGATGAGATTCGCCACCCCGTGACACATTCACAGCCCAAATGTAGTTTCTAGAAGTAAAACAGCATTATGGACATCTCAGTCTCATCTCATCTCAGTCATTGAAAATTCCGATGAGCTATGGGAGAAGCTGAAAGTAGCTGGAAAAAACAGAGATTTGTCAAATCTCGGGGTTCTTTAATATCAGGCATTTTATGAACAAATACTTTTCTGGAGGGAGAAGTGGCACCCAAATGTATTCAATAGATAGTTTTCAAATAATCAAACTTAGTTGATGAATGTTAACACCAATAACAAATTGGGATTTCGAGGATGAGTCCAAAGCCCAAGACCGACTGTCCGTCCCTTCCTAAAAAACACTTTGCATTTATCAAAAAAAAAATTTTTCATGATACTACAGCACAAGTAGCAAGCCAGGAATAGTTTTACAACTCTTTGCTGAGTAGAATGTTTTGCCAGATTTTTGAGCATACACGTGTGCATTGGTTGGATGTTTACTCAATTAATAGTAGTAGGTTGAAGCTGGTAGGACCCCAAATTAAGTAAACACTTGGAAGGATTAATGAGCAATTGACAATCCCGCCAACACTGAGATTTAATGGAGTCAAATCATCAATCACAGGGATTAACTAGAGAAAAAAAATCCAGAATACTCATTTTCACTAATCCTCAAATTCCCCCAATCCATCTATCCGTCAGTTTCTCTCATTAATTTGAATTAATACCCTGGAACACCTGCACAGACACACATCGCACACAAGCAAGCCAATATGAGCAAGTACAAATTGAGTCATGAATAGATCTTTTCTTTCTTCACATCAAAGAAAACCATGTAACAAGACATTCGGGAGTTTAGCAACACTCTTATATAAGAATATGGGTGGTGAGCATTGTAAAAATTAGGGGTGATGTTTTATAAATATCAAGTGCATCCATCCATTCTCTGTAGTGCTTATCCTCACTGGGGTCCCGGGCGTGCTGGAACTTATCCCAGCTATCTTCAGACAAGGCAGGGTACATCCTGAAATGGATGCCAGCCAATCACAGTGCACATATAAACAAAGACAGTCTTCAATCAACCGCTGCACATACTTTTAGGATGTGAAAAGAAACCAGAATACTCGGAGAAAACCCACTTGGGCACGGGGAGAACATGCAAACTCCACACAAACATGGCTGGGAACCGTGAGGCAGATGTCCTAACCAATCATCCACCATAGTGCCCATTTAGATATATAATATTTCCATACACATAAATATTGCTGATATGGGTCTGCACTGGAGTCACTGATATGTGTAGTGCAGTGGTCCCCAACCACCGGGCCCTGGACTGCTTCTGGCCTGTAGAACATGTTTTACCAGGCCACAAATAATGTATAATAAATGTTTAAATTGCTTTTACTTCCAGGTGTCTTATTTTGAAAGACAACCACTTCCTTCCACACCTCATTTCTGCCCTTGACTCTTCAGCAAATCTTTTTCTTGCATCAGCAATCCAAGCTAGCCCTCTTAAAATGAGCCAGTTATGTGTTCTGGTGAGTTGAATTTTTCATGCATTTAACATTCATTTATAAGACAATTGTGTGAATTTATTTTTGCCGTGTGTGTGTGTATGTATATATACCCATCCATTCATTTGCTGAACCGCTTACCCTCACAAGGGTTGCGGGAGTGCAGGAGCCAATCCCAGCTGTCATTGGGCAGGAGGCAGGGTAGATTGCCAGCCAATCGTAGGGCACACGGAGACAGACAACAGTTGCACTCACAATCACACTTAGGGGCAATTTAGAGTGTCCCATAAATGTTGCAGGTTGTTTGGATGGGGGAAAACATATATATATGTATTATATAAATCCGTGAAAATGAATGCCAACTTGAAACCGGTCCGCAGAGGTTGGGGACCACTGGTGTGGTACACTTGGCTGACTTTGGTGCAGGCAAAGTGGGTCCACTTCCCACTCAGTGATGGGGTGTTGATACTGTATGTGCCCTGCGACTAACCAGTTCAGATTGTAGTCTGCCTTTTGCCTGAATTTCGTTGGGACAGGCTCCAGCACTCCCACGACCCTTGTGAGGATAAGCTTGGAAAATGGATGAATGGGTCTACACTGCTGAGCACTGCAGTAAACTACAGAAATGACAATGTCCTCAACCCCAACACAAGTAAAATTGTTCAAACTGAAAAAAGAAAACTGTAATCTTATTTGCTGACGAGGCAATACCTTAATCTTGTACACAACCTCATTAATCAAACTGGCCTCCTATTGCGTCCCTGCTCCCTCTATTGAACGCCATGTCCCTCAGCATCTGTGATTTACAATACCACCTCCAGATGCCATAAATGTTTCACTGCCGTTTACACTCACTGGAAAGACTTAAGGAAAAATAGAACATAGAAAACAGAAAAATGTACACCTCAATCTTTGTTCAATGGTTGTTTAATGATTACATAAACATTTGTTCATTTTACTGAAAGTTGTTATCGGCCTAACTTGAAGACCCATTCCTATTTTAGAAACAATTCATAGTTTCATTTCCTTCAATTTGAGAGATGCTATGGAAAATTTTAAGAATAAAATATTCTTGTCCTGTATCTTTAAGCAAGATATCAAACTGAGACTGACGTTTTTTGCTGTTTACTTCAAATTGTAACCTGTCAGCACGATTAACTAGGATGTTGCCTGGGGTTGTTAAATTTGTAACAAAATGGTGAGTCACACCTCATCACCCACTGAATGTACTGTTGACGCAATGAGTTGTGTGTGTCCTATACCAGGCTCTCGATAGAGAGCCTAGTATCAAGAAATTAGGATATCAGAGAGCCTAGTATCATGAAATCATTATGCTTGAAGCTTGATACCTCAGAGACTTTCCCAATGACTTCAAGAGGTAGTCTGAATACAAAGTGGCTTCAAACAAATAAGCATTTTTAATGTAAATTTGTGAGCAATGAACAGATGTCAATGGCAATTACAGTGAAGAAAATATGTATTTGAACACCCTGCTATATTGAAAGTTCTCCCATTTAGAAATCATGGAGGGTCTGAAATTTTCATCATAGGGGTATGTCCACTGTGAGAGAGATAATCTAAAAAGAAAAATCCAGAAATCACAATGTATCATTTTTTTAACGATTTATTTGTGTGATACAGCTGCAAATGAGTATTTTAAAACCTGAGAAAACCTCGTGGGCTCTCAATGATCCTTAGAAAGGTGAGGAATCACCCCAGGACTACACAACAGGACTTGGTCAATGACCTGAAAAGAGCTGGGACCACTGTTTCCAAGGTGACTGTTCCTAATACACTAAGACGTCATGGTTTGAAGGTTGCCTTGCTGAAGGACGACTGCACTGTATTAAGGAGAGGATGACCGCAGCCATGAATTGTGAGATTTTGGGGAACAACCTCTTTCCCTCAGTCAGAGCATTAAAGATGGGTCATGGCTGCGTCTTTCAACATAACAATGACCCGAAACAAACAGCCAGAAAACCCATTGGAGTGGCTCCGTAAGAAGCATATCAAGGTTCTGGCATGCCCTAGACAGTCTTCAGACCTAAACCCAATAGAAAATCTTTGGAAGGAGCTAAAACTCAGTGTTTCTCAGCGACAGCCCAAAAACCTGTCTGATCTAGAGAAGATCTGTGTGGAGGAGTGGGCAAAAATCCCTCCTGCAGTCTGTGCAAACCTGATGAACAACTACAGGAAATGTTTGACCTCTGTAATTTCAAACAGAGGCTACTGTACCAAATAGTAACATTGGTTTTCTCAGGTGTTAAAATACTTATTTGCAGCTGTATCACACAAATAAATCGTTAAAAAAATGATACATTGTGATTTCTGGATTTTTCTTTTTAGATTATCTCTCTTACAGTGGACATACCCCTACGATTAAAATTTCAGACCCCTCCATGATTTCTAAATGGGGGAACTTGCAATATCGCAGGGTGTTAAAATACTTATTTTCTTCACTGTAACTGCAGGTTCCCCGCAATTTCATTAACAGCCACAATATTTATTCACAGGGGTACAAAGGCCAGATTTTAAAACTGATCCTTTTTTTGCATATTCTAGGGACATTTATTTGATGTTTTATTCATGGATATTAATCATGAAATTCTTACTAGATCATTTATGGGTAGTAGAAATGCAAATAGAATACACTGTACAACAAACTACAGCACGTCATTGTGGAAAATGTTAATGTTTTAATGTGAACAAAATGTTATGTCTGAAATGTGTGTATGTCTCATTTCTTCCAAAGCAAGACACTTACTCAGGGCAAAACTGGAACTGACCGACCTAAGCCAAAGCAGGATTCTTACATAAACATACTACAACTATCACAAAAATATTTAATCAATGAGTTTTGTGTTTTCCATTTTAAGTTGGCCAAATGAGTTACACTAAAAGTAAAATAATGGAAATTGCTGTTGAAATTTGATTCTTTTAATAAGCCATGAAACTTTCTATGATCCCAGGTGTGATACTGGTGTGTGGCCACAGTGAGCACTTCTGATGTTCCTCACAGTGTTCCACAGTGTGCTCAGGCAGCTTGTCTGTATGCCCAGACACATGAACAATTAGAAGGAACATTGTCAGAGTTTGGTCTGCATGGTCGGCAGTAAGTCAGACTAATTTCCGTGAGGGTTCGACTCAAGCAAGGCTGCCCTTTTAGTCACCGATTCTGTCCAGAATTTTTATGGACAGAATTTGTAGGTGCAGCCAAGGCATAGAAGGGGTCCAATTTGGTGGCCTCAGTATTGTATCCCTGCTTTTTGCAGATGATGTGATTCTGTTGGCTTCATCAAGCTATGATCTTCAACTCTCACTAGGGTGGTTCTTAGCCGAGTGTGAAGCACCTCAAAATCACCCTCAGAAAAGGGTGGCGCGCCATCTCCAGGGGGGCTTACTGCCCCAAGTGAAGGAGTTCAAATATCTTGGGGTCTTGTTCATGAGTGAACAAAGTATGGAACACACGATTGACAGGTGGATCAGTGCAGCATCTGCAATGATGCAGACTTTGTATCAGTCTATTGTGGTAAAGAAGGAGCTAAGTTGAAAGGTGAAGCTCTCAATTTACCAGTCGTTCTTCGTTCCTACCCTCACCTATGGTCACAAGCTGTGGGTCATGACCTAAAGAACAAGACACCAGATACAAATGGCCAAAACGAGTTTTCTCTGCAGGGTATCCACACCCTTCCTTGGAGATAGGATGAGAAGCTCGGTCATCTAGGAGGGGCTCAGAGTAGAGTTGCTGATCCTCTGCATTGAGGAGCCCGATGAGGTGGCTGAGGCATCTGATCTGGATGCCTCCCAGACGCTTCCCTGGGGAGGTATTCTAGGCACATTTAAGCGGAAGGAGACCCATGGGACGACCCCGGGGACAACCTAGGACACCCTGGAGAGACTCTGTCTCTCGGCTGGCCTGGGAATGCCTCGGGATCCCCCTTAAGTGCTGGATGAAGTGGCTGGGGAAAGGTAAGTCTGGGCGTCCCTGCTAAAGTTACTGGCTCTGTGACCCGACCTCCAATAAGGAATAAATGATGGATGGAAGAATGGGTTAAAAAGCTGCTATTTCTTAAAAAATTAGAACATTTATGCAACTTGTTTTTTTGTAGTGAATGATATTCAAGTTGACTTCAACTAATTGCCACGTCATTGATATGTTTCAGTTGTCAGCACGTTCACTCACTCTTTCCACCATCCTCGGTTGCACAGGTCCCAACCCGACTCGTTCACCCAATCATACTCACAACAACAATCATACATTTACTCATCCAGTCACATTCAGATACAGGTACCTGCATGGCCTTCAAAACAGTCATCACGTGTATAATTCTAACACCAATTCACATAAGATAACTGCACGGTCAATAGGTCACTACTTTCTACACGATATGTATCGAAAAGGTACGTCAAAAAAATACCTAAGGGAAGTTTTGCTTTGTAATAATGTATTTGAGCATAGCAAACCTGCATTTGTGTTCCAAACATTGTAGATAGATGCAACATACTTTGAGACTCTGATGGAGTCAGGGTGTAAGGCAAGTGATGATTTTAGGATGAAGGCTGACAGTTGAGGCAGTTTTCTTTGGTGACTTAAACTGTTCATTTTTACAATGAAGAGGTTATTAATCAGCCACTCTAGTAGACTATCTTTTTACTATCTCAGTAGGACCTTTGGTGAACAGCTGACATAAGGATTTAAGGCACAACATTAACAAGCCTTATTGCTGGTCTTTTCAGATGGGTATCCAACGGATTTGGGCTTTTGTAATATTTGAGGGTAGACTTGCATATTACTCAGTTACTATTATTATTCAATCATGTGCTACTGGTCTCATTTTCAGTAAAATATTGCCACATGCTTGAGGCATCATTTCTAGTTTGCTGCTTTCTGGGAAGCATTTATGTTGTTTATACCAAGCTGTAACAGTCATTGCAGTGTGGTAAAGTCATCACGTCGACAAATAGGTTCAACCTCTTCTCTCAACCTCTATTAGTGAATTCAGTAATAGATTACCACGTTCTTATTTTGGGAAGAAAAAAAAACTCCAAATGGGATTCAAGTAGGATGTTAAGGTGTATTGCTAAATGTGGTTCTGACAACACCCTTCTTCAGAGGTATAGTTACACCTGCCGCAAGACAGAAAACTGACTACCATTAATGTTGACTTTCAATATTTGCTGTGTGTGCAAGCTTATATAAGTGTATGATATTCACACAAAAAACTCAACTAACTATTGAATAGCTGGACTGAAGTACCTATTGTGCCTAGGGATATGAATACATGGATAAAACAAACCCTTTGGGAAGCAGTGCTTGACGGAACCACTAAAATTTAACAATGCTCATATATCTGTTTTACAGGTGGTTGTGAGTAGAGGTGGTCATGTACAGTATGTGGCCTCAGAGAGATATGGGACAAGATGTGGTAACTTCCCTGTGAGCCATCGTATGTTGTCTTGTTGCAACTTTCTAACACATTATTACCAAGGGACATTTTCAAGAAGACAAGACTATTTAGAACTGAAACCACTCTATCAATTACAGGCAGAACTCAGGTGACCTTTCCAGAGCTTTGAAGCTGAAACTGCATTTTATTGCATACAACCAATTCATCAGTGAAATGAAGATAAACATTGGATTTTTTTTCTCCTGTGTGTAGTATTTCATTCGCTACATGAATTGCTGATCTTCAGCAGGATTCATCATCAGCACTGTATTAGGACAAATTAGGTTCTTTGGCCAGTGTGGATTAGATCTTGTCACAGACGAGAAGAAAAAACAAACAACTATTTTCTCAGCAGGTAATTAGCCCTGCAATCTGCTGAATGAAATCATATATTCATTGGCTGTCATCGTCTAATGAATAGGCGTGTTTGATCTAATTGAAGGCCAGTGAGCCATTCTTTACTCTGTGACAGAAAAAGATCTGGAGAAGATTTTTATTTTTATACATAATGGATATAAATCATACTGTGGAATCTGTGAAGTTGAATGGGTCACCAAATTCAACCAATGAAGAATAATATGATTATAAAGTTGTGTGAAAATACTCTGTTTAACAGACATTGTCATATCGTATCTCACAAAATGTTAATAAACTCCACTATATATATACTGTTTTAATTATTGCTGGAATTTTTTTTTATCGACGTACTTTGAATGGTGACAGGCTAACAGCAATCAAAAGGGCATAAAGTACATTAATGTCGAAATGAAAATAAAAAAAAAACAGTCAGCAGCACGTTCTATCATGACCCATCGGAACGGGAGTAGGACCCAAATGCAGGACTCGGATGATGCAAGGTAGTTCGGGGAGAAATGTTTTTTATTTCGTGGTCGGGGATCGGGCAGGCAGTCAGGTGCAGCAGCGGTAGGTCGGACGTCAGGCGAAGAGAGCAGGTGAGCGGGCAGGCAGGAGTTGGTACAGGGGAGAATGATCAAAGCAGGCAGAAGTGTCAAAGGAGTCAGGCTTACGGGGTTGGTCGGAGAACAGGCGAAGGTCGGTACACACGGGTTGTCGATCAGGGATACGGGAGTACTCGAACGGACATGAAGCTCAACGAACTGGCGGGGACCAGTCGTCATATAAATACACAGGATAATCAGCCCACATGAGGCGCAGGTTTGCGCCTCCCAATCAGCGCAACTGCGCGGGCAACCGCACAGCCCGGACTGGAGCGGCAGGATCATGACAGTACCCCCCTCAAAGGCACGGCTCCCAGACGTGCCTAAACGAAAGAAACAGACAATTAACACAGGCAGGGGTGGGCGGAAGTGGGATCCGGAGGAGGGCACGCCCCCCCCCCCCCGAACCCCAGTCTGGTGGCCGTCCAGGCCACCAAACGCAAGGCTTCCGGGTGGACAGGTCAGGAGGACGACCTGGACGCCAAGCACCGGGGTCTCCACGGGGCGATTTGGGCGGACTACCTCTGTGAGGAACCAAATGGCGAAGCAGGAACCAGACCTAGGCAGGCAACTGCTCCGGACGAGAACCTCCCACGCCGTTGGTTGCGAGACGACCAGTGACTGGTCGCCACCGAGGCTTGGTCAGGAGGCAGCCGTGGATTGGTCACCAATGAGGCCAGGTCATGAAGCGGATGGGAGCCATCAGGAGCGACGAGGATGATGGAGAGAAGGACCAGAGCCATGACCGCCACCATCACAGCCATCCCGAAGTCTCTCCAGCTTCGGGGTGGGTCCACAGAACTCCCCAGCTCCTGTCGCCGTCAAGACAAGGGCGTGGGGCGGCCGCGGACCGGTCGCTGCTGGTACTCCTGGACAGGAACGTGAGAAGGCGGCGTCAGTGCCACCTCCTCCTCCTCCTGGACAGGATCGTGAGAAGGCGGCGTCAGTGCCACCTCCTCCTGGACAGGACCGTGAGAAGGCGGCGCCAGTGCCACCTCCTCCTGGACAGCAACGTGAGAAGGCGGCGCCAGTGCCACCTCCTCCTGGACAGGAACGAGAGAAGGTGGCGCCAGTGCCACCTCCTCCTGGACAGCAACGTGAGAAGGCAGCGTCAGTGCCACCTCCTCCTGGACAGGACCATGAGAAGGCGGCGCCAGTGCCACCTCCTCCTGGACAGCAACGTGAGAAGGCGGCGCCAGTGCCACCTCCTCCTGGACAGGAACGTGAGAAGGCGGCGCCAGGCCCACCTCCTCCTGGACATGAACGTGAGAAGGCGGCGCCACCATCGCCACCTCCTGGACGGGAACATGGACGTGCCTGTCGTCGTCGGAGCAGGAACAGGGGACGACCGTGGGCCGGTCACTGACGAAGCAGGAACGGGGAGCGACCGCGGACCGGTCGCCACTGGTACTCCAGGGCACGGACGAGAAGCGGCTGAGGAGACGTCGCCACCTCCTGGACAGCAACGTGAGGCGGCATCGGGTCGGTCCCCACTGCCACGTGAGTCGGTCCCAGCGACGCCGGGTTTTTCCTGCTGGGTCCTGTTTTGGCCAGTTCATTCTGTCACGACCCATCGGAACGGGAGTAGGACCCAAATCCAGGACTCGGACGATGCAAGGTAGTTCGGGGAGAAAGGTTTATTATTTCGTGGTCGGGGATCGGGCAGGCAGTCAGGTGCAGCAGTGGTAGGTGGGACGTCGGGCGAAAGAGCAGGTGAGCAGGCAGGCAGGAGTCGGTACACGGGAGAATGATCAAAGCAGGCAGAAGTGTCAAAGGAGTCAGGCTTACGGGGTTGGTCGGAGATCAGGCGAAGGTCGGTACACACGGGTTGTCGATCAGGGATACGGGAGTACTCGAACGGGACATGAAGCTCAACGAACTGGCCAGGACCAATCGTCATCGGGGTCACATAAACACACAGGATAATCAGCCCACATGAGGGGGGCGCCTCCCAATCTGCGCCACCGCGCGGGCACCCACACAGCCCGGGCTGGAGCGGCAGGATCATGACACGGTCGAACAACTGTAAAGCCTTGGCCCCACAGTTCTGAGGACCAGGGTTGAATCCCGACACTGCCTGTGTGGAGTTTGCATGTTCTCCCCATGCCTGTGTGGGTTTGCACTCCGGTTTCCTCCCACATCCTAAAAAGATGCATTAATTGAAGGCTCTAAATCGCCCCTTAGTGTGGTTGTGAGTGCAAATGTTGTCTGTTTCCATGTGCCCTACGATTGGCTGGCAGCCTGTTCAGGTGTACCCTGCCTCCTGCCAGTTGACAGCTGGGATAGCCGCCAGCACATCCACGACCCTCGTGTGGATAAGTGGTTCAGAAAATGGATGGATAAATATAGTCGATAACTGTGATTGAAAATTATATTGCATATACCTGTTTTCTCAATACAATGCGTCAAATTTGAGAATAATAATAATAATAATCAACATCATCATCATAATAATAGAGTATGGACTTACACCAAAAAGTGAGGTAATCATTTCTGGTCACTTGCGCCACTGTTTAATGTTAAGACTGCAAACAGATTTTTTCTTATTTTTGTTTTATTTCATCACTGATAAATAAAGAACAAGTTAACACGGAGCGTAAGAATGTTCTATGACATGGAAGAGTTTTGATAAAAAAATATTTTGTATTTAAGACTTTAATCCTGCATTAAACCTGATTCTGATTAATTAGCATGTGGTAGTGATAGGCGTGGAAATATTGGGGCTACAGCTTAAGAATAGGAATTTCATCACATCACCATTATTAAAAAACATTGTCTGTGTAATAAAAGAGTAAACCCATGGAACACAATATCCCCAAATTCCATTATTTCCAATGGAAAATCTGAAACATTTGCAGGATGAGAAGTGTCACTGAATGAAATGTGCTTACATTTACACATTTTGCTATAGTTTCCAATAGTGCTGGTACAGTATATATTATATAATATATGATACTTAGGTTATATAGTATGTAACATATTTTAACCAAGACTATAAGGCAATATGACAATTATGAGATTTGACCCTGCAATATTGTGGCTTTGTGATGTGGTCAGAATGGTATTTTAAACACAAAATTTTGCAAGGACAAAAACATACAAAAATGTGGGTGAGAGAAGTGACGGTATTATTTTGTATTCCTCAAAAAGCTTGCTTGTGTTTAGCAACATTGTTTGTCAGAGAGAAAGACAATGCACAAGGACTCACAGCTGTGAAGTTCATGCTCTGCATAATTTGTGCATTAACATTGCACAATTTACTGTACTAGATTTGCTGTCAGATGGAGAACATCATCACATCCATAACCTCAAAATGTCACATTTGGTTTTCAAAAGTGTATTGATTCAACATCAATATCAAGAGTGTACTGATTCAACCAACTCTATATAGTCTTAATATAATAATATAGTAATATAGTAATACTGTTTCTTGTTAAATATGAGAAGTAAATCAGGTAGCCGTGAACCTCCACTAAAAAGTCAATAATTATTCAAGTTCAACCACCTTTTCAGTATCATTTCACTCCACAGAAATGAATCACAGAGAGCTGCATTAGTTCAAATTTCTTCAAAAACAGCAGAAACAGCTAAAGCATATACATACACAGATTCATCTTAAAAATAAGCATGTTCAGCCAATCCCAAGAATGTCATCACAGTTTCTTTGATGCACTTTCTGCTGAACAATCTAGGAAACATGAAGCGTAGGGTCAGGGAAAAGCAGGATTGGAAAATGACCAAGTTAAGAAACAGATCATGAAGAAACCACTGATTGTGAAGTTGAGCAAAGGTTTAATGAATTGAAAGAGTTGCGTTCCTGTGTGGGTGAAAACAGTGCAGCAGGCTATGACTGTTATCCTTTGGGAGGTGTTTGTGAACCTTACAAATTGCCATCTTCTTGTACCTGTTGTTCATGAATATAAATAGGTAGTTAAGTAGGGAATAAGACAGTGTCCACATTCTTAATCCCACATTAAATCTATTTTGGGAATGAGACAATGACAAAGGAGATTGGTATGGCAGTATCGTGCTTCACCTAGTAGTTGACTTGTGCAACTGCCGTGGGGTTTTCTCACACTGAATGCCCAAGAAATAACTGGAAACTAGTCCAGCGTTTAAATTCTGTTTTGACCCCAAGAACACTGGAAAAAAAAGTCCTTTGAATGTACTTACTTTGAAATATGTGTAACTGTTGCATGTGATTAAAATGTGTTAAACTAGCAAGTATGGTATTTTAGTTTACATTATCATCAACTGAAATTCCATTTTTTTTCAGAGAATAGGAACCAGCCCCCAGAGATGGGAAGTCACACATGTGACATTTGTCTCAAATCCTTTTGTTTGGGCATGTAAACTTAATTCACATGTCACTTTTATTTCTTGTCTTACCTGTATAATCAGTTTTTTAGAAAGAGATGAGATCATAACACAGCTTCAATAACCATCGTGTAGTGTATTACCTGAGTGTCAATTTTTTACACTCCCAAAAGCTCCAGCTTCTCACAAAAAAGTGACAACACTCCTATATCTATCTGTTTGCAGAATATCTCAAAAAGTCATTATCTTTTTACAGTTGTTCCATTTGAAAGATGTAAGATTTGAAAGGGTCTCTGAGCCGAACACGATATCACCTCACCTCTTTCTGTTTTACATGACACTTGAAGATTTAAAACCTGAAAGTGTGCGTCCATCTCGCTCCAGCCGACATGATGATGCCGTTTGATATGAAAGTGCATGCTTCTTTGTAGTGAGGGTTGTGACTGTTTGATGAGTGATTTCACCAGCCATGACATAGCAATGTTAGACTATAACATCATTAATTTAACATTCAATCTCTAAATGGAATGTATAGAATAGATAACAGTCTGTCAAGTCATTATCGTTCGAGTCAAGTCCCGAATCGAGTCTCGTTTTTGTGAAGTCACGTCACATCATCAAAACACTGACATGAGTGGATCAATTATGAAATTTAATTTAAAACTTTTGATTGGTTAACTTCTTAGAGATAGAGATCTCATCAGCAGTAATTACCGTGGTACTGGTATTATCTGAGAGAAGTTCATGGTCGGATCTTTAACAGACAGGATAAATAAGTGACCAAAATTGATTGGCAACTTTTTGCACCAGTGAGAATATTGTTTCCTACTTTCAGTGAGGTGTTTGATTCAATTAGACCACTTAGATGTTTCCATATTATTCTAACATTATCTTGAGCTTCAGCTAGGATTAAAATACTTACTTTTGCTTCCAGAGTACAAAGTTCTTTGACTACTTGATTCAAAGTCAAGTTTGGTTTTGAGAAATGGCTTAAAGTTCCCGTATTTTGGCAAAACAACCTTTGCTCGTATTTGTGATTTAATAATGTCTTTATGGTGCCTTAGTAATTATCTCAAATATGAATTAATTTTTTTAAAATGTAATTGACAATTTTATACTGACATTTTGTTAGTCATTCTATGTAGCTCTAAATAACCCAAAGTCTGGACCTTTAAGAGGATGATCTCTTTTCTTCATTAGTCTACACAGTGTGTAGTTTAGCCACAGAAGCACTACTTTTCTTTTTGACCTTTTACATTGTTTAATAAACTTGTCTATAACACAACCAATGCTGGGCATTTTTTTATTGCAGCACTCATTTGTATTGCCATATTGTAAAACCTCATCCCAGCTACACAATCATAATTAATGATCAAAGACACTCAGGTCCTTCTGGGGGATTTCAAGTTTAACTTTTTGCAGATTCTTATGATACCAAATCCAGTTTCTTAGTGAGTTTTTTTGTTGTTCTTGTTACTAGTACAATTGTATAATCAGATAGGCCACAAACTAAATTGTATGTTTTTTGTGACTTCATCACCAGTGACCCAAACCAGGATAAGCGATCTTCTGGGCGATTTCAAGTTTAACTTTTTGCAGATTCTTATGATACCAAATCCAGTTTCTTAGTGAGTTTTTTTGTTGTTCTTGTTACTAGTACAATTGTATAATCAGATAGGCCACAAACTAAATTGTATGTTTTTTGTGACTTCATCACCAGTGACCCAAACCAGGATAAGCGATGTTGGAAATGAATGGATAGATGGATGTGACTTGATCAGGTTTATTTAGAAATATCAATCAATCCACCCATGCATTCTCAATAGCGCTTAGTTGGTTCAGGGTTGCAGGCCGCTAAAGCCCATCTTAGCTGATTTTGGGCAAAAGGCAGACTCCACACTGAACTGGTCCCCAGTCAACTCACAAAGCAAGGATCAAAAAGATGTGCTTGGATGACGCTCGTGTTAGTGCTGTCATCAACCCCATGAAAAACCTTTGGGATGAACTAGCACAGAGATTGTAAGACAGACTCTGTCATAAAACATCAGTGCCATATCAGTTCACAACTGCACTTCTGGTTGATTGGACAAAAGTACAACAAACAATTTCCAAAATCTTATCAAAGTCCTTAACAAAACAGTAGAAGCTGTTTCAGGTTCCAACCAGACAGCGACATCCCAAAATGTAACATCATAAAGGCTAATGTTTGGTCTACAGAAGCTAAATAATTATTGATAGTGTTAGATAAGTTGTTGCAACACAAGGTTAAAATACAAAAATTATGTGCATTTCCCTTGTGCACATACACACACACACACACACACACACACACACTTCCATGTTCTGAACTGCTTATTCCCAGTTACTGTCGGGTCGTGGGCATCCTGTAGCCTATTCCTGCTAACTGTGGGTGAGAGGTGGCGTACATACATCCTGAAATGGTCACCAGCCACTTGCAGGAAGCACATGTACAAACAACCATTTGCACTTAGATTCACACCTATAGATAATTTAGATTTCGATAACTCATGCAATGCATGTTTTTGGGACGTGTGAGGGAACCTGAGTAACCGGAGAAAACACACCCACGCAGGCACGGGAGAACTTGCAAACGCCACACAAGCAAGGCCAGATTTGAGCCAGAGCTGTGAGGTCCTACCAATATGTTATGTGTAAAAGAAAAGAAGAAGATGAAAACAAAAATAAAGACAAAATTCATCAAATCCATGTGATACCCCTGTTTAAAATTCACCTCTGTATCCTGGATTGGAAATTCTGAGAAGGCAGCACTGCAGTATCCTCCTCAGGGCACCCAGATCCTGTCAAACAATGCCTCTAGCCTCCTGTTGTGTTTCTGTGTCTCATGAGCCGCTATCTCACCACAACACAACACTGTCTTCATGTTTCTTGTACTCAGTAAGGCAGAAAATTAACTCCAGTGGCAACAACAAATCAGCTGACGCCAATCGGAATACATTCATGAATTTTACTCCATCAGTCATTTTCTGTCTCTTTATTTACAGCCATACTTAAATTAGTCATCTAATTGCATTTTTTTTGTGCTCTTTATGTAGCACTCTAAGATGTCAATAAAGCTCTGGCTAAACGTAAAGTTGTGAGCGGAAAGTAGTAATTGGGTTGGAAGGGTTTTAAATTGTGAAAGAAGTAAGCCAATGTCTTCTTTAAAATGTTGCAGCAACACGTCAAAAGAGTCAACATTATGAAACACGTTGTTTGAGATCATGAGATTTGTGCAACAAAACATTTTTTCCCAAAAATGTTGACAAAATTCCAATTGTAACCTATATACTCCTCTCTATGATGAATTCTGGACTGTCAGAGTGGGATCAAAACATACATTACAATTTATTTTTGCTTGTATCTTACACGAACAGAAGACATGAAACAGCTACATACATCTTTTACAACCGTGTAAATGATCAAATCCAAGCTCAAATAGAATTTTAAATCTGCCGTTCCACCAGTTTGAAACACAAACACACTCATACACACATACACACTCACGCACACACACACACGCACACACACTTCCAATAACAGTAAGCCAACATTTTATTCGTTGTCAGTTGTCACAGCCACCATTAGTTGATTCCCCCTCCTCCACCACACACACACACAAACACACACACACACACACACACCCACACATGCGCACATGCAACCACACACACACACACACACACACACACATGCGCACATGCAACCACACACACACACACACACACACACACACACACACACACCTGTGTTAGTGACTGCTCTGAAAAGATGTGGGCGGACAGGATCTCTAGAAAACTAAGAATGCTGGCACCAGCTGAAAACCAAAAAATTGACAGTAATGGGCCCAAAAGACAGGCCCCATCTGGGTCAGATACATACAGACAACCATAGGGAAACAGATTTGGATGCAAATAATGACACGTGTCTAACTATAAGTCTGAAATGTGTTTAGTCATGGTTTTCAACCCAAATACAGGAAGAAGATACTTTAAGTTGGTGACTAAACCTTTTTTTAAGCTATGGGGAAGGTACCTACAGATCAGCTCATTTTCAACAGCTACAGCGAAAAAATTAAGTATTTGAACACCCTGCTATATTAGAAGTTCTCCCACTTAGCAATCACGGAGGAGTCTGAAATTTTCATTGTAGGTGCATGTCCACTGTGAGAGAGATAATCTAAAAAGACAAATCCAGAAAGTTTTTTCAAGGATTTATTTGTGTGATACAGCTGGGAATAAGTATTTGAACGCCTGAGAAAGCCAATGTTAATATTTGGTACAGGAGGCTTTGCTTGCAATTATAGAGGTTGAATGTTTCTAGTAATTGTCCACCAGGTTTGCACACACTGCAGGAGGGATTTTGGCCCACTCCTCTACACAGATCTTCTCTAGATAAGACAGGATTCTGGGCTGTCACTTAGAAACACGGAGTTTCAGCTCCTTCCAAAGATTTTCTATTGGGTTTAAGTCTGGAGACTGGCTAGGCCACGCCAGAACCTTAATATGCTTCTCACGAAGCCACTCCTTGGTTTTCCTGGCTGTGTGCTTCGGCTCACTGTCATGTTGAAAGACCCAGCCACAACCCATCATCAATCCTCTGACTGAGGGAAAGAGGTTGTTCCCCAAAATCTCACAATACATGGCCGCGGTCATCCTCTCCTTAATACAGTGCAGTCGTCCTGTCCCATGTGCACAAAAACACCCCTAAACCATGATCCTACCTCCCCCATGCTTCACAGTAGGGATGGTGATCTTGGGATGGAGCTCATCATTCGTCCAAACATGGTTAGTGTAATTATGATCAAAAAGTTCCATTTTGGTCTCATGTGACCACAAAACCTTCTCCCATGACTCCTCTGTATCATCCAAATGGTCATTGGTAAAGTTAAGATGGGCCTTGACCTTTGCTGGTTTCAGCAGGGGAACCTTCAAACCAAGACATCTTAGTGTATTAGCAACAGTCACCTTGGAAACAGTGGTCGCAGCTCTTTTCAGGTCATTGAGCGAGTAATGTCGTGTAGCCCTGGGCTGATTCCTCAACTTTATAAGGATCATTGAGACCCCACGAGGTGATATCTTGCATGGGACACCGCTCCGATTGAGAATGACTGTCATGTTTAGCTTTTTCCATTTTCTAATGATTGCTCCAACAGTGGACCTTTTTTCACCAAGCTGCTTGCCAATTTCTCTGTAGCCCTTTCCACCCGTGTGGAGTTGTATAATTTTGTCTCTGCTGTCTTTGGACAGCTCTTTGGTCTTGGCCATGTTACAAGTTTGAGTCTTACTGATTGTATGGGGTGGACAGCTGTCTTTATGCAGCGAACAACCTCACACAGGTACATCTGATTCAGGATAATACATGGAGTGGAGGTGGACTTTTAAAGGCGGACTAACAGGTCTTTGAGGGTCAGAATTCTAGCTGATAGACTGGTGTTCAAACACTTATTTGCAGCTGTATCACAAAAATAAATTGTTAAAAAAATCATACATTGTGATTTCTGGATTTTTCATTTTAGATCATCTGTCTCACAGTGGATATGCTCCTCCAATGAAAATTTCAGACCCCTCCATGATGTCTAAGTGGGAGAACCTGCAATATAGCAGGGTGTTAAGTACTTATTTTCTTCACTGTATATAATAGATTTAATAATAATCTGTATTTATTTATGACACATTTAACACACAAATTCAAATGAGACATAGTTATCAAAAATGATTATAGACAAAAACTGATGATGGAGACTTTATGATTTAATTTTTTTTGTTGCTAATTGATATATACAGTGATATGCCAAACAGATGATTAGAAACAGAAAATATTCGTAGAACATTTTTGTCTTCTGCTTATCTGTGTCCATAGATTAAAGAGTAAAAGTAAATGTTCACCAATAGACATGCTCACGCCATGTATCTTTAGATCACAAATAAGACCTGTCAGCTGTGGGCTCGTGGCAACATTGATCTCCAGTGGAGTGCATCCACAGCAGCTTTGTGACCATGTTCCAATATTCACCCCTAGCACCAGTTGATGAGAAATCTACTCTTGGTTTTATAAAACTACTGGTCTCTCCTCCTGACTGGTTAATTTCACTTGTCATGTGGTGTATGAGCACTGCACAAGATTAAGTATCAACTAGACTCTACGGATTCTAGTTTTGTGACTTGTGCAAATCCTGCACTATACTTAGTGTAAGTACAAAGAACCAGAAAACACCCACTTGTGGTAATTTTATGGACTGGCATACTCACAGCGCATTAAAAAGTAAGACGTCTATGCTGGTGTGGCAGTACCACAGCCAACTTTAAGCCTGTCAAATCGAAGCGAGTTCTTTACTTCACTTTCAAAACAAGGCAATAGTCTTACAGGGTGACGTCTTCATCTACAAAAGAGGACTCAGTGTTCGATGAATGGCTAGAGCATTGAATGTTAGAGGGTAGCCTTATTAAATATAGAATCAGCTGGTGTCTGCGGACACCATTTTAGACAGTGTGCCCTTGCCCATTTGTGGTTCACCGTTCGCAGCCAAGCATATTCACAGACTTTGGTCCCCCAAGATTTTTTTTTTTAAATGTACCATATTTTCATGATTGTAGAAGCCTAAAATTCTAAATGTACCACATTTTCATGATTGCAGAGGCACAAAATTTTCTCCTAAATAGACGAGGCACCATATTAGACATGATGCCT
Organism: Syngnathoides biaculeatus; assembly: GCF_019802595.1. Taxonomy (NCBI): domain Eukaryota; kingdom Metazoa; phylum Chordata; class Actinopteri; order Syngnathiformes; family Syngnathidae; genus Syngnathoides; species Syngnathoides biaculeatus. The sequence continues at coordinate 5,572,299 of NC_084656.1, forward strand.
TACATTGTGGTCCACTTTATGTGCACACTGAGTTCTAACATCTGCAAATATTGGACTTGTCCAATAATGTACACTCAAACATACTGGTTACAGTGTTAGGATGTATGCTAACACATGTTTTAGTGTGTACATAAGCTCCCATGTGATGGCGCTCATGAGGCAGTGAGTAACAATCACATTTTATATGTGTACCGAAGGTTACAATGCCCCAATGCTTTTAAAGGGCATATTTCGTGTTGATTATTTCTTGAGCCATTCTTTTATCTGTTGCACTATTTGCTCTTTATGCTATTTGCTTGGTGGGGTGTGACAATTTTATTTTCGATGTGACTACATGACTCTGACCAACATCGTCAGTAATGATCGTTTTACACGGTGTGTGGGACAATGTAAGCTCCATCTGTTTACGGATGTAAAAAGCAGTTATTCCTCTCTACCTTGTGAGCAGCGTCATATGGTAGCTTAAATACACACTAAAACATTTGCTAGCACACAAGCTAACATTGTAGCCAGTGTGTTCAAGTGTGCTTCATTGGACAATTAAGTCACACAACAATTATCAACATAAGGCATGCTGTCCATTTTGTTGAACCCCGGTCCTCAGAACTTTATGAGAAAAATGTCACGACACAATCACAAATGAATATTTCACAAAAACTGCATGCATTCATTATTCATATTGTATGTACTTCCTGCCATCCAGTAGAAGACCTTTCATTTGTTCCATCACGATGCCTCACTGGCATAAATAGATGAAGATACATCATTCACTGTATGTATAATTTCTATCAACAATTAAGTACAATTTTATAATTTCCCACGGCAATCTGCCTAATGTGCCGCAGCATTGGGAATCACTGATCGAGTTAGCAGTCTCATCTCAGCATTTATGCTGACTTGTTGAGTCTGTTATTTAAAAGTGTACTATTTCTTGTGCCCCTTGGCACCTCTTTAACTGGCAGGGAAGAATATGGGAACACCACTTCTATTAAATTTCAGCAAAGACTGTGCATGTGTAAAGAGGTTTTTTTTTTTTGTGTATTATTAGATTTCTATGAGAGCAGCAATATATAAGGGCACTTCAGAAACATGTACAGTACATACATAAAGAATATGCAAATACACATACAATATCTCACATGTGAGACTTAAAAATCTGCATTTTGATTATCTGTGTAAAGTATATTACATCAAAATTTTGTCACGATAATGTTATCCTATGATTTACAGGCACCAAGTACAGGGTCCTGTAGGAAAGATTGCAGCTCACAAGCAGTATAGAAAATGGATGAATGGCGGAATGTTATCTAAAGGTTTATTTCTAGTTTGTTCATATGGATTAGAGTCATGAAAGAAGTTAAAGTTTTTAAAAAGAATTATAAAAACATGCCCCCCTCTCAATCCACAGAATTACATGATGATGTGGCCTCTTTTTCAATATGCCTGGCAACAGTGATTATCAAAAGCTCATTAAGCTTTGACCACACGAATTTGCCTGGCACTCCTACACAATCCACATTTCCATTATGTTCTTGTGTAACTGAGTGCAGCCCACATACTTGCACCGTTACATTTGAAGGTCTCCTTTCTGTGATGTCAGCCTTTGTGTAACCATCTAAGCCTTTGTTAGTATTGATGACTAGACCCCTGTGGAGGGGAAGTGATGATGATTTGATGGCCCACATTACAGTGGCCTAATCCATTCCTCACTATGCTGGTGGATTCTAATGGCCCAACACAAGACGGTTAGTGTGGAGTCGATGTTTTGCCCTTAGTGCAAATATTGACTGCATCGACTAACAGTGGCCTACAAGCCTGCCCTACTTCTCTTGGGTACATTTACAAACACAGCACATGGCTCAGAACACAAGATCACAAAATAAAATGTACCTGACTCCTGACCACAACACGCCTGAGATCAATATCCACATGTAATCTCAAGTGCATTTTGTAGGTCTATGGATCTTTGTTTGGAACTCACGACTAATGGTTGCTCATGCTTATACTATCTATGAGGTAATTATATTATATCCTCAATTATATTTGCTGCTTTTCTGTTGTTTCTCTTCATTAGGGCCATTCGCGTGGAAAGAATGACAGCGCACCCTGTTGCAAGCGTGTCCATAATTGTAAGTAATTGCATAACAGCCACCCAACATGTAACGGAGACTTATCCTACTGCTTGGGGTATTGCTGCTTCCACTCTGAAATCATCGAATAGGTGGACCTTCTGACATCATCTCGACACCGCTCTCGAATCGAACATTTTTTATTTTGAGGTCATGTCATGGAAAACGTTCTATCCTCGTGCCCTGACTGCACATACACTACATAATTAATGGGTTTGGCAACGGTGCTCTTTGTGATGCTAAGTGCAATGTGAATAGGTCTTTTCAGTGTGACCATGTCTAGGATTCAGCCCCACAAAGACGACTTGGACAACAAGACTATAACTTTTTATATCTACTAATGTGTGTAGACTAAGATGAACATCATATTCAGAATGAGTCACAGAACCATTTGATTTGGGTGAGCCAATTGTTTTTCCAAACCTTCAAGGATGATGTCAAAGAGGTCAGAACAGGTCAGGGAATTCTCAATGTGTCACAATAATGTGATATTGTTAGAAGCAGAAATATTAGGAGTTACATTGCCGCGATGCAGTCCCTGTAGTCCTCACAGACCCTGGAGCGCATATTGTTTATAAATGACATAATAGTCGTGAATCAAGACTTTTTGCAAATGTGCCCAAGAATGAAAACCCAGCATTCTCATGCAAAATCAGAGTACATTGACGTTTGCAGTCCAGAGAGTCTTTGTGTCTGTTTATGAGGTTACTGCCATTGTAACATTGTCCAGGTTTTCACAAGTTGTCATTTCTGTGTTTAGGGAATGTGAATGCACAGGTTGTTCCACGTAATCAGAAGGAATAAGCAGAGTTGATTAATATAAGGGTGAAATGGAAGAAGAAAGAAGAGGAAAATACACTTCAGGCATGTGCACAAAATCCAAACCGGGTAATGCCACCAGTTTAAATCCACATCCAGCCTGTGGTGACTTGTTGAATGTTTACAATTGAAAATTGAACCATTGCCAAATATTTAATAGTTTGTATTGTGCAAAGCTTGGAAATGAGGAGCATCATGGCGAGGAGCTAGTGCCTTGGAAAGTTCTTTGTCTGGATTTGTTTTGTTAAACAAAATGGCATATGTAAAGAGTCCACCCAGTTTGTCTGCCAAGCGAGGTAACAACTAATCTGTTCAGCCATTTGAAAACAAATGGCATAAAACCTTACCAGGTCAAAGTACTGAACAAGATATAATTCATCCCCTCACAAAATTATTTCTCCAGAGGGTCATTAACTGTATTGTATGAAAAATTAAAGGAGTAAATATAGAGGTGAGTTGTCTGCCATTTGCAATTTTGACTGACCAAGAGTCAAGCAAAGTAATGGCTGTCTCTGTCCCTGACAATTCTAATCAAATGAAATAAATTTCCATTTAGATATTTTTTTTCACTTTTTATCAATGAAAGATTCTACATAAAGTGCTTTAGACAGGTAAAGTCATGGTCTCGGTTTTTTTTTTTTTCACATTTCCTGTGTTCCATGTCTTATGTACTCATTTTGTTAGCTCTGTCTACCAGTTCATGTTGAACCCCCTCCTTTGTGTTGACCAATAAGCTCCTTCCGGCCACTTATGTCTTGTCTAGGTATTCCTCATTGTCGCTTCAATCTCTATATATTTAACTTCCCGGTTTCTTTCAGTTCTTGTCAGTCCGTTGTTTTGTTGGTTGTTGATGTCCTGTTTGTCTGTACCCATGCCATTGTCTCTCTGTGCCACGTGTTGTCTTGTTTCTAGTTTGGGTTTATTTAAGTTTTTCTATGTTACTTTGATTTTTTGGGGCGGCACAGTGGATTAGCTGATAAAGCGTTGGCCTCACAGTTCTGAGGACCTGGGTTCGATCCCGGCCCCGCCTGTGTGGAGTTTGCATGTTCTCCCCGTGCCTGCGTGGGTTTTCTCCAGGCACTCCGGTTTCCTTTCACATCCCAAAAACATGCAACATTAATTGGAGACTCTAAATTGCCCCTAGGTGTGATTGTGAGTGTGGCTGTTTGTCTCTATGTGCCCTGCGCTTGGCTGCCAACCGGTTCAGGGTGTACCCCACCTCCTGCCCGATGACAGCTGAGATAGGCCCGAGCACTCCCGGGATCCTTGTGATGATAATTGGCTCAGAAAATGGATGGATGGATGGATGGATGGATGGATGGATGGATTTTTTGTTTGGCGCAAGGCACATGGTACAGGTCTGTGGAGTATTGGACGGATCCAATCCCAGTCAAGACTGGCAGCAAGATGTCCTATTCACCATTGCTTTGCTCTGGGTGCCACCTGTGGCATGACACCTCAGGGAAAATTCTTTTTTTTTTTTCAGATTGTAGGCAGAGTTTGATGACTAACTCTACAATGTACAATGTTGTAGATATGGGCCAAGTTACTATTCTTAGGGAATTGGCATCTGTACCATGTATTAACAGTGCTCAATGGAGGCTCAAACTCATGGCACAAAGGCCAAGTGTATACTTCGGCTTGTTTTCAGCCCCGTCCCAAAATTCCAGACAGGTGATGTGGGTTGTGGTAGATCAACAGTTTTACATTAAATTTTTCTCAGTCTTTGCATAGCAAACATCCAACCATCCATCCATTTTCTGGACCACTTTATCCTCACGTGGGTCATGGACATGCTGGAATCTATCCAAGGTATCTTCGGGTAAGAGGTGGGGTAACTCTGAACTGATCGCCAGCTAATCACAGGACACATAGAAACAAACATTCGTGTACACATACACAGAGATGGGCAATTTAGAGCCATCACTCAACCTCGTATGCATGTTGTTTATGGGAGAAAACTCATGCAGGTATGGGGAGAACATGCAAATTCCACAAAGGTGGGGCCGGGATTTGAATCCTGAAACTCAGAACTGTGAAGCAGACATGCTAACAGTCGTGCGTTGTGCTTTCCACTTCAACTACTTAATATACAGTGAGTACTCAGGATACGAACGAGTTCCATTCCTATGCTGGTAATGTAACTCGAATTTGGTCGTTCGTATTTCCGTTAGAGTCAGAATTTACGTTAAAATGCTCCATATGAAATAAATACATTGAAATAAACAAATAAGATGCAGTATTTTGGTACCATTACTGCGGAGGGGTGGACAGAGAAGAAGGGGAGGCTGTGCTTAGCTATTGTGAAGGAATCTGGTCCTCAATCCATAACATAAGTAGCCTCTCCAAGTATCTCCAAGTATCAAAGAACGTTGTTTTGTGAGCACTGTATCCGACATGGGAACGGAACCCTTCACATGCGTTAAAATAATTGTCACCACAGTCGACCGATTGAAGAAGAGCTCTTTACTGATTTACTGTTCGTTGGTGTCTGTCCTTCCTTTGAACTTTTTATAATTGAGAGCTTTGTTTCAATGGTAATGGATCTCCTTTCATTGCTAAAAGACACAGCTTTCTTTTTGGGGCCATATTGTCTAAAAAGGAAGGCAAAAATGAGAAGACACTCCCGGGCGCACAAACACGGACAAGCACTATGCACATTAGCTGGACAAAATGGCGGACGGGCGTTGTAAAGTCAAAACGTTTTAGGTCAAGACCGATTTAACACGAGGACTTCCTGTATTTACAAATAAAAATGTCGGATCTATAAATACAGAGGTGATTCTTTCACATACCACTTAAAGGTCAAGTATCATGAAATAGATGATTTTTAGTATGTTATTGATGAAAACACGCTAGCTGGTATGGACCCATAATTTTTTCACCAAAACATGATTTTGACATATATGGCTTTTTGTAACTCCCGCCATAAAAATCCTCTCGAGGGATTTGTTTTCGAGAAGAAGCAGGAAGTGACGTACGGGGCAGGAGCGCCCTCCAGTGGACTCGTTGGTTTCTATTAGTTTTACCTGCGGGAAGGTAGCTCGTTCCTTCGTGTTAGCCAAAATGCCGGCTTGTTGCATTGCTGGATATTTAGGGTTAGGGATTTACCCTTCATAAGTTTCCAAGAGACCTGGTTCCTTGCAAAAAATGGATTGCACAGGTGCAAAGGATGAGAGCTTTGTGGGTCCCAAACAACAGGTAGGTGTGGATACAGCTACTAAAAAAAATAATAATAGTTTGGGGCGGATCACGTAATCCGTCTCTCATAACTTTACAAAAGATCTGCGTACGTAGACAGGGGTGTTAAATGTGTCAATGTGCGCGTTGGACGGCTGTTGTGTTGGTTCGCCAGCGAAGGGTGCCGCATCGGGCTCGTGGACGGCGGCGGCTAAGAACAATGCTGCTGGAAATGGAGTTCTCAGCCTCCTGCTACGGTAACGCTGTAAAGCGGCCTGGCTCGCCGCTGAGGTGGCTTATCACATGATCACCCAAAATGAGCCTCCCCGGCCGACAAGGCTGGCTCGGCCTTCCCGGCCTTGTCGCGGCACCGGGCCACGATGGCTTATCGCAGCCGCAGAAGTGGATCAGATGGGGAGGCGGTTTGGCCGTGATCACATACCATTTGAATATGGCTCGGAACAATAGGGTCATATTGCCCCGGTAACTTCACTCGGTTGTGTGATGTTCTTTTCTTCAAAAAGAGCTTCCGTGTCAGAAGGAGCGTGTTCGTCTCCCACAGTAGGGCCACTGCGTGTTTTCAATGGCGAATGTCCGGGGTGACCTCACGGACAGGAGATGCAGCCAATATGGCGACCACTTGGATGTCGAATGACATTTCCGCAAATTTGCACATGGATGATGTGCTCTCCGCTCATATTTAAGTTTTCGTATAGACATTGAAGTGAATAATGTTATATGTATTTCTCATTACAATATCTATTTTAGAATGTTTATAGGGATGACACTTGACCTTTAAGATACAGTAGCTCACATACCACTAGTAGTACCACACTTTTTGGAAGCTCTGTAACCTTAAAAAAAAACAGTTAATCACTCTCATCACTGTAATTAATAAAAAGAAGGATTATACACTTGTAAAATAAACACAAATAATGTATGAATACTGGTACAAGCCTTTAACCCTATCGGAGTCTATTAGCATCAGGAAGCTAACAAGCAAATGATGTTCTTCATTTTGTTTGTGTCAGTTTGTGGAAGTAAGCCAGTCAAGTCGAGGCACAAAACATATTGAGTGTTGGGGAGATCTAAAGGTCACTGTGGTGCATCTCTCAGAACCAGTTGAGTGCTCTTATTTTTTATTAGCTTTAAACTCTGTGCCCAAGGTCCACAACTCTTCGAGAATTATTGCAGTGCAGCCACACTGCATATTCTCAATGGTGCCAAATTCACAATACACATTGCTGCAAAAGAGCAGGCACCTAGGCAACTGTCATTTCTGTCCATTCTGCTTGAACCTCTGTGGATATGAGTTGCAGTTTTTTTAAAGTGACTGAATATTATACTCACCTGTGGTTTCAATACATCAAGGCTTGATATTTTTCTTTAACCTTCGCCATTCTCCATTAGTGCCAGTGACAGGACAGGGCCTTTAGTCATCCACTCTTTTCTGCTTGAGCAAGACTAAAGGTTAGATGGGAGAAATTGCTCTCAAAGAGGCTCTAAATGGTCTTTTGTTACGTTCACCAGTTACAGGATCTGACTCTTATTTCCTACTGTATCATATTCTGAACTATTCAGAATTCTGAAAAGCCTACATTTATATCTCACCTTATGAGCCCCTTGACTAGGGCTGCATGATTATGACCAAAATAATAATCACAACTATTTTGATCATGATTGTCATGAGAATTATTAAATACAGTTATTCCTCATCTTTGGGAAAAAAATCTTTTCTTTTATTGAACTACATTTCAAAAACAATATGTAACAATTTTCATTACAAAGCACATTTTTGAATAAGAATAAAAAAATAGATTAAAAGAACTGAGGTCACTAAAAATATCTACTAACTACTAAGAAGTCCTAACTGAATAAATATGGATTAAAAAGTGCATAGACATATTACAACTTCTTTCTCTTTTGGCTTTTCCCCTGAGGGGTCGCCACAGTATGTCATCTTTTTCCATCTTAGCCTACCTCGTGCCTCTTCCTCTCTAACCCAACTGCCCTCATGTCCTCCCTCACAACATCCATCAACCTTTTCTTTGGTCTTTTCTCACGCTTTTGCCTGGCAGCTCCATCCTCAGCACCCTTTTATCAACAAACTCACTCTATCACCTCTGAACATGTCCAAACCATCGAAGTCTGCTCTCCAAAACATCCAACTTTGGCTGTCCCTCTAATTAGCTCATTTCTAATCCTATCCAACCTGTTCACACCAACCTCAGCATCTTAATTTCTGCTACCTCATGTTCTGCTTCCTGTTGTTTCATTAGAGCAACCGTCTCTAATCCATACATCATGGCCGGCCTCACCACTGTTTTATAAACTTTGCCCTTCATCCTTGCGGAGACTCTTCTGTCACATAGAACACCAGACACCCTCTGCCAACTGTTCCACCCCGCTTGAACCCGTTTCTTCACTTCCTTACCACACTCTCCATTGCAATAACATTAAGCTCTAAGCACCGACTTTTCATTTAAAAATGTCATCATTATCGTGAATTGTCAAGGACAGGTACAGTTGTTCTGCTTGACCATTGGTCAGTCACGCATGGACACAAACTACTAAGAAATTTGAAAATATTTACTTCCCTCGTTATTGACTGACCGCTATTACCATTAAGTGTCTGACTGTGACATGCCGTATATTTAACTTCCTGAGAGGACCAACTACAAAATAAAACCTTCATATAGTACTACATTGGATGTCGATGGCATACGCGGAGCGATGGTGTTAATATGTTCTCTGCCTCTGATTGGCGACCAGTTCAGGGTGTAGTCCACCTATTGCCCGTTGTTAGCTGGGATAGGCTCCAACAGTTCTGCAGCCCATAAGAGGATAACATATTTACATTTTAAATGTAAAAAATCGCCAATCATCAGGCTCATTTAAGTGTAGCAGCCAAAATCGTGATGACCATTAAAATTCAATTTTTTGTGCAGCTCTACCCTTGACGTTTTATTATGATGTGAATGAGGACAAATGAAGACCAAAGCTGATCGCTGTTACTTTGTTTTAATAAAGCAAGTTTTAAAGGAATTGGATAATTAACTTAGAGCCGACAAGATGATTGGGTGTTCAATCTTCGGGTACACCAATTTGCTCTTATAATCCCAAACTATGCTTTTGAGGTTTGAAACTCCAAATACACACACACGCACGCACACGCACACACACGCACGCACGCACACACACACACACACACACAAATACACACACCCATATACTGTATTATGCATATGTATATGTAATACTGTACATATAAATGTGGTATCATTCATATAAGTATAAATATATGGTGGAATAAATATCCAGGGGCAAGAATGTGACATGACAAAAGTACGGGAATTATGAATGTGTGATTACTTGTTTGTTGAGAAATGATGAAAGTGAGTGAAATCTTTCATGACCATACTTAAGATGTAGTTTGTACACACTCTAGTAGTTATTACATTCATCTTGGTTAATTCATCATGGCATGGTATCATGGCAAAGTTGTCCAACTGATTCTTTGTTGAAATTTTGAAAAGATAGCCTGGAAAACTGTCTGCATTCAAAGCCCCATTCGCTCAGTTCCATACTGTAGTCCCATTCTTGTTCTCACCCTAATATTGGATGCAAATAACTTCCTGTCTCCATTTAGAATTTAGAATGTGAACATGCAGATGCTGAGAGACACTTACAGTCCATATCACACAACAGGGAAAAAGTCAAGGAGAGCCAACAAGAGCTGTTGACCTGAAGCTAACCTATTGTCCTCTCATTTAACCTTTCATTTCCTTCTAGAGGTGTCATAGTTCTGTAGGCAGCTGTTTCAGATGTGTGTGTGTGTGTGTGTGTGTGTGTGTGTGTGTGTGTGTGTGTGTGTGTGTGTGTGTGTGTGTGTGTGTGTACAGTATGTATGTATGTATGTATGTATGTATTTGGCTCAACTCTGGAGGTGGCCATGGTGAGAGTCACCCAGATGTGGCTACACTTACTGCCCCCCTTGTCAGCTCCTGTCCGTTGGAATTCCACCTTTGGCTGGATTGTTGTTTGTGGCTATGCTCATCAGAGTACCCACCCTTTTTGGTGTCTTTAGTGGCAGTACTTGTCATGATCCTGCCGGTCCAGCCCTGGCGGCGCAGGTGCCCGGGCCGTCGCGCTGATTGGGAGGCACACACCTGCGCCTAATGCTGGCTGATTGGCCCCGGAGTATATAGGACCATGGGGACGACTGGTCCAGTGCCAGATCGTTGTGGTGATCGTATTCCCGTGTGTTCCGACCTCCGACCAACCCCGTAAGCCTGACTCCTTTGCTGCTCCTGCCTGCCTGCCTGCTCTGATCGATCTCACGTGTACCGACTCCTGCCTGCCTGTGACCTGGTCTCTACGCTCGACGTCCTGACTACCGCTGCTGCATCTGACTACCTCCCCGATCCCCGACCGTGGAACAATAAACGTTTTTCATGAATTACCTCTGCGTCACCCATGTACTCCTACATTTGGGTCCTACCTCCGTCTCGATGGGTCGTGACAGTACTGAAGAGCGCTCTCACTAGGGACCAATGTTCCCTCTAAGCTCAGGAACTGCGCATTTGTGCAATTGTCGCACACTCTCAGCGGTGAGGTTTTTTTAAATTACGGCAGCACACTCTACTTCCTCGTTTACCTGACACCGCCCCCCTCCATTTTAAAGGGGTACACTCATAATTACAAACACTGGGGAATGTGAATAATTGAACATTTGTACATTCAACATCCTATTTATGTGCACTACATTGCCAAAAACATTCACTCATCTACCTTGACCCACATACACTATGATTTTAAGTTATATCTCATTCTAAATCCAGATTTTTGATATGATGATGGTCTACTCTTGGCACCTAATGGAAACATTTTGGAATTAGCCTCAGTGCACACACTAAGGTTCATAAGGACATGGATGAGAGAGTATGATGAGGATGGACTTGACTGTCCTGCACAATCCTGACCTAAACCCTATCGAACAATTTTGGATGAATTAAAGTGGAGATTGAGAGCCAGGCCTGACCGACATCTGTGTGTAAGATCACAAATCCGTTTCTGGAAAAATGGTCATAAATTCCCATAAACACACTCCTAAACCTTAAGGAAAGCCTTTCCAGAAAAGTTCAAGATGTTATAATTGACATACAGTGAGCAAATACCTTTGGCAGTATCATTTATGTTCGGAATGTTGTGTTTGTCAAAGATTGTTGTGTTTCTGCAAGATCCTAAGAACTAAAAATGGTTTAATCATGCAGAAGCAGCAAAATATTATTGTATTTTCCTTTGGTATTCATGAATTCAGAGTAAACACTTTGATTAGGAAGAAATTTTGCATCACTTACTGAATTTGCAGTTAAAGCCTTAAGTACTGCATGATGTTTACGTTGGGGTATTAGTTATTTTAAAAAATAACAACTTTGAAACCGCCCTTTTATTAAAACAAATCTTTAGTGAAATGCATTATCGCTGTCATTCAAAACTTATTCTGCCACTTTTAAAGGGAATGAAGGGAGCCACTTTTATTGGCAGCAAATTAAGTCGGACTGGGTTCACACCCGCAACAGGACAGACCACGCTCTTTTATATACACCTGTTTGCGTGTGCCTGAAAAACAACCAAAGCCAATTTCAACCCACTTGTATTCACAGTTCCGCTTCCTGCCACACCGGATTTACGCAACTCACACAAATGGAGCCTGCAGCGTTTAGTTTGCCAGAGAGCTAACTGTTCTCAGAGTAATCTCATGTCAAACTGTTAATCTTGTCATTGTACTGTATATATATTGTTTATTCAAAGGACTTTCAATGGACCATAAATGCCATTGTTATCATCTCAAAAAAGGTATGTTATGTTAATATGATCATAAAATATTAAATAATTAAATTAAATAATATTAAAGAGCATAAGATCTGGCAATTAAGGATTTAAATTCTTCATCAGCAAATTTACTATGTTCTGCCTTGTGGTATAGCTGGGATACTCACTCACATTCTGCCAGTCCAATCAATATTAGTATTAGTAATGTATTTTGTAGACTATCACACGATTCATCACTTTAAACTGTACCCTTTGCACACTTGTCATTGCACTAGTCTATAATGGGAACCGCGAACAGGTAATAGGACTCTGTACAAGCTTTACACAATGTGGGACGTCGACACACTCATCTCTTACCTGTTCTAAATTAAGAAGATTTTACATCTTGCACGACTCATAAAGAATACTTCCTATGAATAGAAATGTCTCTTGTTCTTTGTTTTTGTTGCTTTGTTGTTCTTGTTCTGTATGTTGTACCAGGGCAGCACCGACTGCCGGGGAAAAAAATCCTTGTGTGTTTTTAGACACTTGGCAAATAAAGCTGATTCTGAAATGTAAGCCTTATGTGAACATAGGCAAGAAACCCTAGATGGGCAAACAGATAATAACAAGGCCACTCCAGCCATGTTTAACCATAAGCAATTGTTTGTAATAAATACAAACATGGCGCTAACCCATACAAACAAAACACAACAATACATGCAGATACGTATTCTGTCTGCTCCGTGGAAACAGATCTACTTGAGTTTAGTTTCATGCTAAAGTTTAGTTTGCTGACTGTCTACTTGTTCTTGACATCATCAGTCAGCTCCACCAATATCACAATGTGTGGAAGTGTTATACATTGTTTAAGGTTGTGTGGCTTATATGCCTGTGTGCTTCTGCTCAGTCTCATTGCTTAGTTGAAAATGTACCTCTATGATTGTCATTGTTTTTTGGATGTCCATCCATTTTCTTAGCCGCTTATCCTCACAAGGGTCGCGAGGAGTGCTGGAACCTATCCCAGCTGTCAACGGGCTGGAGACGGGGTACACCCTGAACTGGTTGCCAGCCAATCACAGGCACATAGAGACAAACAACCGCACTCACAATTACACCTAGGGGCAATTTAGAGTGTCCAATTAATGTTGCATTTTTTGGGGATATGGGAGGAAATCGGAGTGCCTGGAGAAAACCCACACAGGCTCGGGGAGAACATGCAAACTCCACACAGGGAGGTCTGGGATTGAACCCGGGACCTCAGAAGTGTGAGGGCAATGCTTTCCAGCTGAGTCACCATGCCGCCTCATTGTTTTTTATTCTTTGTTATTTTTGCTCTTTATTAGTAATGTTATTTATTATTTTATTATCATGTGGTGCAAATGGCCACTTTGTTGCTGTAAAACTTTAATGTTCCCTTTGAGGGACTAATTAAAGCTCATTTTATTCTATTCTGAAACTTGCTCAAACATTTCTGTAATTATATTTAATGCTCTTTAGAAATATGGATTGATTTTGTTGCAATGCTATCATCTCTTTAGTAAATGTATCCTACTACTACTGCATTTAGTTGTGGTGGTGGTAGAAGTAGTTGTAGTTTGGGTGGCACCAGGGATTTGCGTTCCTGTGATCCCCTTACATTCTCCTGGTATTAATACTAATGTTAATGTTATTCAGACTAGATGCAAACTAGTAAATTTATAATAGCTTAAGTAGGAAAAAACACTATGTTCAACTGAGCAGACGTTTGCTTGAGGTCAACCTGTTTAAATTTATTATGAGGAACCGATTCTTAGTCCTGCCAGAATTCTATAAAATATCCATCCATTTTCTTCGCCGCTTATCCTCACAAGCGTCGCAGGGTGTGCTGGAGCCTATCCCAGCTGTCAACGGACATGAGGCGGGGTACACCTCGAACTGGTTGCCAGCTAATCGCACTTCTATAAAATATTTACATATTTTTATATAATATCCATCCATCCATTTTCTTAGCCGCTTATCCTCATAAGTCTCGCAGAGAGTGCTGGAGCCTGTTTAGCCATTAACACGATCATAGCACTAATCTTAGTTTTCATCGATGCATTTTATATTTCAGTGCATTAGTTAATGAGATGCATGTCGTGTCCCATCTTATGATTGTCCTTTCAATATAGCTGTAACCCCACCAACGTTTACAACTACTATAGCATTGATGCTAATGTCCATAAGTATGTCTGTTATTCAATTAGCATGAAAGGGGTTATATTTTGCCAATCCAACATTTTCTGTTATTTAGAATGCAATATTCTCTCTATGGTACCTCAGCAAACTTGAAATTTTTCTGCCAATAGGCTGGAAATGAAGTCATCTGATTTTCTCAAGCTTATCTACATCATTAGCCGTCCCGTTCCATCTCAGAGGCAGTACTGTCGACATAAGAACACGCATGGTCTCACAAATGGGATTTCTACACAGAAGCAACAAATCAGAGGAAAGGAGGCAATCTTAGTTAAATGTGGACAAAGTAGATACAAAACTCGGTCCAACAGAACTAACTGTCAGACAGGCCTTTTGTGGACACTCATATAATAAAACCAAGGTGTTTTTCAAAAAGAAATTGACACTTTTATACTAAGTATATGTTTGAGAGTCACTCCTTGAAATAGCCAAAATACGAGACCTTTAACATACAGGGAGCTGATGTTCTTTTTCCTTTTGTTTTTAAATACATGTCCGTTAACTAAGACTTGGAGTCAGAAACAGCTTGAAGCAATTATATTTGCCTCTCATTTGCAAAACTAATCACAATCTGTCAAGCTGCACACACCCAAAAACAGCACAAAAAGAGACAATTTGAAGGCAAGGTGCCACGGTACTTTGCAGGTACTGCGATGTACATACATTGCAATGACAATGCTCAAATTACATATTGTGTAGCTGTAACTACTAAACATTTGTCAGTCATATTGACCATGCAGGTGGTTCCCATGACGATAGTAACAAACAACCAAGTATGAATGTGCGTGCAAATAACTCATTTTATCAGCCATCCCAGCAGTTCTTGCAATTTTCTCAATATGGTTGCTCTATGGAAAAGAAGGTGAACAGTCAAAAGAAACTAGTTCACAAATGATTTAAACACTGATGCTCTTGGCAAGCCCAACGCCTTATTCACAGTCTAGTGGAGCAAGTTATGAGCGTGATGTTTCTGTGTGTCTGTATTTAGAGCTTGTGGTTTAAGAGCCACACCGAGCAGGTGGGTGCTGCATTAACCAAGAACGTCTCGGCTTCTTACCTCCCACTATCATTAGGGAGAGACATTAAACACTGTCGCCTCAGTGCTCATCACCTTTTCTGTGTTATTACACAATACTCTATACAACAGTATGGCAAATCTTCACGAGCTAATGGATGCTGAAGGGATGTTATTTGAAGTGTGTCCCATGTCTGCACATAAAATGAGACACATATAGCATAGTGATTCTGCGTCAACAGATGCACAACATTGCTTGTCAACATATAGTGCCTTGTGAAAGTATTCGGCCTCCTTGAACTTTTCAACCACATTTCAGGCTTCAAACATAAAGATATAATTTTTTTTTTTGTCAAGAATCAACAACAAGTGGGACAAAATCGTGAATTGGAATGGACTTTTCTTTCTTAACTTACTAACTTACTAACTAACTTTCTTAACAAATAAAAACCTGAAAATTGGGGAGCGCAATATTATTCAGCCCCCTTGCATTTGTACTTTTTTGCGCCACCTTTTGCTGCAATTACAGCTGAAAGTCACTTGGGGTATGTCTCTATCTGTTTTGCACATTGAGAGACTGAAATTCATGCCCATTCTTCCTTGTAAAACAGCTCGACCTCGGTGAGGTTGGATGGAGAGCATTTGTGAACAGCAGTCTTCAGCTCTGCCCACAGATTCTCAATTGGATTCACATCTGGACTTTGACTTGGCCGTTCTAACACATGGATACATTTATTTGTGAACCATTCCATTGTAGATTTGGCTTAGTGTTTTGTCATTGTACTGTTGGAACATAAATCTCCGTCCCAGTCTCAGGTTTTTTGCAGACTCCAACAGGTTTTCGTCCACAATGTTCCTGAATTTGGCTCCACTCATCTTCCCATCAATTTTAACCATCTTCCCTGTCCCTGGTGAAGAAAAAAAAATGCCCAAACGATGAGTACCTTCTTCCATATGTTTGGTGTGTCTCCCAGGTGGCTTATAGCAAACTTTAAATGAGACTCCTTATGGATATCTTTGTGAAATGGCTTTCTTCTTGCCACTCTTCCCCAAAGGCCAGATTTGTCCAGTGTACGACTGATTCTTGTCCTATGGACAGACTCTCCCACCTCAGCTGTAGATCCTCTTGGCTGCATCTCTGATCAGTCTTCCCCTTGTTTGACGTGAAAGTTTAGAGGGGCGGCCGGATCTTGGTAGATTTGCAGTGGTGTGATACTCCTTCCATTTCAATATGATTGCTTGCACGGGGCTCCTTGAGATGTTTAAAGCTTGGGAAATATTTTTGTATCCAAATCCAGCTTTAAACCTCTTCACAACAGTATCTTTGACCTGACTGGTGTGTTCCTTGGTCTTCATGATGCTCTCTGTACTTTAAACAGAACCCTGAGACTATCACAGAGCAGGTGCATTTATACAGAGACTTGATTACACACGTGGATTCTATTTATCATCATCAGTCAACATTGGATCATTCAGAGATCCTCACTGAACCTCTGGAGTGAGTTTGCTGCACTGAAAGTAAAGGGGCCAAATAATATTGCTCGCCCCACTTTTCAGTTTTTTTATTTGTTAAAAAAGTATAAAATATCCTATAAAATTTGTTCCAATTCACGATTGTGTCCCACTTGTTGTTGATTCTTGACAAAAAAAACATGTTAATTTTATATCTTTATGTTTGAAGCCTGAAATGTGGCGAAAGGTTGAAAAGTTCAAGGTGGCCCAATACTTTCACAAGGAACTCTATGTATGTGTTGCTAAAGTGGTTCAGCTAGTAATTATCCATGTAAAGTACACGTCCTGTCTTAGTGCAAGCCAATCAGTGGAAGGATAGGGTGGTTCTCATTCGGTAAATACAATGGACAGGAGACTCATTTTCTGGACTCGATACATTTTTATTGTGGTGGTAACAACAGGCACTCACAACGAAGCGAGCTGTTTGTGGAACGGCTTTGGATCCATAGATGCAAAAACCTGTGATATTTTGGGGAAAGTTGACTATTTATTATTTTGGTAGCCCAAGAGGTAACTCCCTAATTTGGTAAGAAGCGAAATTGCTTGCTCTGGCTTGTGCGATTGTGGCAACATCATTTAAATCAAATGTCACCCACTGTTGAACCGTGGTGCGTATCTGGGCCCTAAAGCAGTCCAAAACCAAGTCCATAGCAAAAAAAAAAAAAAAAAAAAGGGTGATTATTATTCAAGCCATACAGTGTCCTTCTATTTTAACCGGTGCAACATATTTCAGGCTATATGGTAGTGAATAACCATACCAGCCAAATCAAATGCAAGTTCCACCACTCTTTGACCCAATCAAATCAGTATCGCATGCACTAATCACTTATTGCTCACAGACCAGACAGACAAAGATAGAGAGAGAGGGTGTGATTAGAGTTCAAAATGCAGAAAGATTAGAGAATGACCGTCAAAAGAAGAGAACATTTGAGACCAAGAGCTTAAAATGGAACAGGCAGTCATTCTTGTTTGTACTTCTCATTGGGAGGTTCCCACTGGGAGCTCTAATTAAGATTGCATACGGACTGTATGTGAAACGCCATTATGAAATAATACAAAGGTTTTGAACAAACATACCCTCTAAAACATGTCTGTTACGATTTGTTAGATTAAAATGTGTAAAATTTTTTGAGAGTTCACTGTTTTGTCATGATTTGGCATCTTTGAAAAGGGGTGAAATTTTTTTCTGAAGTTAAGCACTTTTAATACATATCACTTTCTCTTATTTACTTGCTTTCACATGTGAAATGCAACCCCACTTTAATTAGTAAATGTTTGATAACATGTGCTTAATTACAAAGGCAAAATTTCCAAGACGTCTACAATTCTTTGTTGTGCTCTAGCATGAATGTGCATGCAAATAACTCATATCACTGGCATTAGAAAAACATATGTCAACAAGAGTATAATTTTAAATTAAATTTTTTGTAACATTGAGAGAGAAAAAATAATACAAAAATACAGTACAAACAGTACTGGCGAGAGAGAAACGGATGTAAGAAAAAGCTGTGATATTGCGGGAGTGCAATGCAAGAACCATGACATAGCAGAGGATTACTGCATCTGTGTTCAGTGATAATAAATTGCAGGGGATTCATTGTTTCAAAAATTCAAAATCTATATATTAAAAAATGAAAAATACAAGTACACTTTAAAACACTGTGGAATGCAAGAAATATAATTTAAAGTGGAAATACTGTAAAAAGCATCACAAAAAAAAGGGTTTTCTACCTGGATTTAAAAACATTCACACTTGGGGCTGATGTCACCTCTGTTGGCAATTTATTCCATTGCCATTTGTTGAGATTGAGCACTTCCAATGGTTACAAAGTAGCTGCTTTCCTCCAGATTGGACCTGAATCATTTAAGGACTGTTCCATTTAGTCCAACCCACGTTACCAACCTGTTCAGCAGTATATTATGATCTACGAAATTAAAAGTCACACTGAGATCCAACAAGACAAAAACTGATACCTTTCCTGAGTTAGTATTCAACCTTATATCATTCAGCACTTTGATAAGAATAGATTCTGTACTATAATAAGTTCAGAAACCTGATTGAATTTTGTCAAAAAGTCAACTTAAATTTAAGAAATTGCTGAGTTCATTAAAAACAACTTTGACAACAATCTTGGCTCTGAAAGGGAGATTTGATATATGGCTTGCTAACATAGAATCATCCAGTGCTCTGTGTTTTAGATGAGGCTTAACAGCAGCTACTTTAAGAGCTTAAGGAAACTCACCAGACTGAAGTGAGCAATTGATTATTTTTGGCAAAACAGTTATCACTGACTTCACAACAGTTTTGGAAAAATCAGATAGTATTGAGTATTGAGACAGCTCATCGATGGTTTCAAATGCTGAACTCTTTTTGCTACAGTTTTTTGGTCAACTTTCAAATTCTGAGAAGGTAATAGAGTTTTTCCTGAGTGGCTTCAGATGTAGAATTATTATATCATTTTGCTGATTTGTGCTGACATTTGACCTCATGGATTGTATTTTTTCACCAAAATAACAGACAAACTCATTGCATTTACCAGCTGTTACGTGTTCTGGACCGATCTGATTTTAAAGGGGTTGTGAGCTTGTCAAGCACAGCAAACAGAGTGCGAATATTGTTGAAGTTCTTACTATGAAAACATCAGCAATACCTATTTTCCCTGTTCGACACTTGTTTCTAAACTTAAAATTTGCTAGAGTTGTCCCATTTAGAAAGCAATTACAGCTAATTAGCTATGTTAAATTTACTAACAAAAAAATCCAGATCATAGATTGTAATGTTGTCATTAATCATTGATTTGTTACCTGATATTAAAAAGAAATAGTCTTGCAAGCAATAACTGGAGACAATGGCTTGATAGATTCAAATTTTATCCTCACTAAGTTAGTAGTTCTACTTTTGTTGTGCCCTATCTCTTATCTTAACTTTCTGTATCTTGTAATTACAGAGATGAAAAATGCCAGATCTCCACAGGGGGACTCACGTGCTTTTTTTCTTGTTCTTTGCTGCAACGACCGTCTATGGCCACTCACTGGGGGTTGGGGCAGCCTGCAACGCAGGCCAGTCGGATTCCTTGGTAATCTGCAGGCGTTGTTGCATCCTCCCTTTTAGATGTCCCATATCTGTGGGCTTTGCTCCCAGTAAATTCTACGGAGAACTGGTGTAAGATCTGTTTGTGTTTCCACTGTCGACATCTGTCCTTGTAATTGAGCTAAGTGGCAATTCTGCTCACCATTTTGAGACATTGGTTAGTGGTTTGGTTCCCTGACATCGGTTATGTCTAGCATTGCGCTATGTCTAACGTTAATTTGGATTGTCTGGTACATGTTTGCTAAATGACTCAGCAAGGGTTTTCTGAATGTGTTGAATGTTATTGAAAATGAATAAATCCTCCAGTGAATATAAGATAAAAACAGCCCCGTCCACTTTCCACTCTTTTCACATTACTGTACTCCGAAACTGCGTATGGGAAGCCAGCACGGACATACTTGGAGTGGCCTGTGTCTTTTCCTGTTGGCCAACAAAAAAACTGCACATGAGTTTCATTAAGATCCATAGCGGCCATTCACCTACTTGTTTAGATGCTAAACTCTTGAGAAGGGTGCTCGTAGTCAGCCCACTAGTTTGAATATGAGTTTGTTTTGCTTTCCAGAGTTACATGACTGAATCAAGTCCGCTGAGTCAATGACTGAGGACTTTGCTGGATTTCCTCCTTTCGTTCTTCCTCCTCTACCATCTATGTCTGTTTTCTTTTCTAAACAGTAAGAATAATTGACAATGTAAAACTGAACACCGTTAAAGCAATCTTAATATTCACAATTATTTTGAAGATAATATGAATCACCCACTCCTACTACTGCCTCATATGATAGCAACTCCCTTTTTCTTAACTATCACCTTTTCAGATTACATCACCATACAACACACAAAACAGCCCGGGCAGTTTTGATAGTTGTCTATTGGATTTTAACAGAATATAAGATGTGTAAAAGTCTAACTCAATTTCAACTTGCTCTCCTTCACATCTTTCTCATTTCAGTGTTTCCACTTGTATGCTCCATCACTACAATCCGTTAATACGATCAATTCTTAACTTGAACAAAACATCAAAAGATGAAATTGTCATTTCCTTTCAACTTGGAGTCAATTATCCCTCCCACATCTGGTTTTAAGTCTTTACGCAAACCATGTTGTCCTAGGCTCTAATCTCCTTTTATTTTGAAGCTGGCTATATAGATGTGATAATGCTTCCCAAATTCCTGCTGCCAACCTAAACCGATCAACATCGATATTAGCTGAAGGTTCATCACATATACAGTAGATCGAATGAGGGTGAGTGATGTGATGCCTTCCATAATGACCTTCACTCTTCACTCCATCTAAGACCCTGGACTGATCCTCTTCTCAAAGGATAATTGCCTTTGGTGTGGCTGGGCCAACAGGAGTCACCCACAAATGCCATTGATTACAAAGTGGGGTAAAATCTGGATTTCAAATGATTAACAACTTGTAACAGGACGTTATTTAATTATCATAACTGTAATCCAGTACAGTTACTAACAAAAGAAATCAGATTACAGGTACATTAATTAAAATGTGTATTATTTTGCAATGTTACATTCATAAGGTGGGGAGAGAAAAGATGGTTGTTGATTTGTGTACTGGCCTACTTTCAGACTGGCAGCCTGAGTAACCTTGTCAGGACTTTAGCAGAGAAAGAAGTGGGTAAATGATGACAACATACAGTAGGAAAATGGACCACAGCCACCTCTGCCACCTGCTGAATTGCGGTGATCCCTTCCAAAAAGCAGCGTGTTTAAAACCAAGGGAATGGACAGTGAGCCATGGATCATATTCACTAGAGGACTTATTCATTTTGGAAAACATTTACAAAGAAAACTGAACTGTCAGAATCACACTCACGTATAGTGAGTTAGCCCAGGAGCCTGTAGCTAAGTTCTAAGTTGATATTTCACTGTCACCTTAGAAATCACTCTCTACTTTACTATTTTATAACCATATTACCCATGCTAAACCTGTCATCATGAAACCTGTCCATGGTGACACTACATATCAACATCATGTATCATAATTACATGTGTGGTTGTGTACACCTTAATTTGTGCATGATTTTCTACATGAGTTTACTCATGAGCCAAAAAAAAAAGAAAATCATGAGAAAGAATGAATCTTTGGGTCATTGTGAAAGGTAACACAAACATTGCTAGTATAACCAATTTCCCCCAAGGGATGCCTCTATCTATCTATCTATCTATCTATCTATCTATCTATCTATCTATCTATCTATCTATCTATCTATCTATCTATCTATCTATCTATCTATCTATCTATCTATCTATCTATCTATCTATCTATCTATCTATCTATCTATCTATCTATCTATCTATCTATCTATCTATCTATCTATCTATCTATCTATCTATCTATCTATCTATCTATCTATCTATCTATCTATCTATCTATCTAAAGTTAGCTGCAAAAGGTTCCACTTCAACCTTGTGAGCATAAGCAGTATGAAAGAAAGAAAGAAAGAAAGAAAGAAAGAAAGAAGAAAGAAAGAAAGAAAGAAAGAAAGATCACCAATACATTTTTCCCCCTATTTTTCTAATACAGTCAGCGCGATCCACTCGTGTCGTCATCTTTTGTCTGATGCGCCCATTACGTGTTGTCTCACAGCTGTCTTTATTGGCTGTCACATATTTACAATTCTATTTCAAAAGACATGAACAAACTGTATAAATACTACTAAAAAATAAATTGCTTTTGGATTCAGATATACTGTGCAAGAGGGCAACAAGGACTAAATGTCTTTCTAGGAGCTGATCAATAATGTGACATATTCCATCAGCGAATCATGACATCAAAACCGATCAGCCGAACAGCAAAAAGAGTCCCAATTATTGGTCGATCCGATCAGGCCGATAAAATTGGTGTAAAGCCTAGAATATACACACAGCTGCTACTTTCAATTTTAGACAACCCAAAAATCAACAGCACATGGATTGGGCCCTACAGAAACTATTTGCTTTATTTACCTAACTGGCTCAGTGAAAAAGTTGTTTGCTGAGCAGATTTATTGATTACGTGTGTGCGCGCGCGTGTGTGTGTGGGGGGGGGGTTCTCATTTGATTGGCTCACAAAGGGTTATTGTTTTGTCATGACTGCCTTGTGCCGTCTGATTGGTGAATTGGAGCCATAAGACACCCTATGCAGAAGTTGAAGATGTATAAAAATACATTGTGGATGCACTAATGCAGAAATAAAAGTAGCGAGTGTTGTTGATCATTGTAATGAAGTAAAATCATTAATTCCTCTTCACATAACCACTCAAATAAAAGCAAAAAGTACAATTCATCACGCATTTTATTTGAATAAATGTCACAAAGTAACTGTACCGTGTTACTACCCACCTCTGATCATGATGAGGGCATTTTTTCCAGTGACTTCCACATTTTTGCATGTAGGGTAAATAATAGATGCATGTATGGCTGGGGTGGGGTGGTAGTGTGTTAGCTATGTAGCTACACTAGGCAAATAGATCGATACATTAGTAGTATTTGAGAGGAATTTTAACAGATGTAAACCTAATTTAAGCAGAAAGAAAAAGGGACAGAAGACTAAGGTGTTGTCTGTTGGTCCTTGGTAAGCACAGGTAGGAGTCAATTATATTATCAGTGCAAGAGTGAAGGAGTTGTACACAGTGTTCTACAGGAGACAATGTGAACAATTTTGCATAAGGAGTTTTTTTTTAACTTATTATGCATCTCTTCTTCCTTACCTTAGCACTCACTATCGCGTGCATTTGGCATGTGTGATATTAGAAGAGTAACAGACTAGACTATTGGAACAATGAACATTTCAAATTATCATTTGCATTCAAAGCACACAATCTTCAGTCTCTTAATTAGATGATGATTAGGATGGAAAATATCCAACAAACTCAATTTATCCATTAAACCTGTCTGAGGTCAGGGCAACTCTCCTCAATCAATCTTCATTTACTGACATACACTTACTGATAAGAAAGCATTAACACCATTTTCACAATGTCATGCTCATTTTCTACCTCACCATTTCAGACTGTCATTTCATGATCTTATATATCAAAACCCCAACAATTCATGCCAGAAAAAGACAAACCCAAGGTTAAGAAAAGCAACGGCCGTAGTAAATAATATGCCAGATATAAAAAATGAGTGTGGCCTGGGTACATCTAAAGAATGAGCAATGTGTTCCATCAGTCTATGAAAACCTCAAGCACTCCACAGAGTACTACAACAATTCATTTTTTTGCATGCAGAAAACAATAAAGGACAAGCTGACGACTTAAACAGCTTCTACTGTAAATTTAAAACTGACATTTTACCACCCCAGACCCACCTCATCTCGCACACCGTCTCATCCAACATCTGCCACTGGATTTAGAGCTACCCGGCTGCCAGGACAAAGCAGGGGAAGCTGGGGGACACCACATCCACGACATCATCCTGAGACACAGCTGGCCCTCACACTCTCCATTTGCTCTGTGTCAACTGTAGAGATATTCAAGTTCCTGGGAATTACCGTAATTTCTCAAAAATAATGCGCAAATTTTCCCAAAATATTTTCAAAAAGTTAATGGAGTGCATTATATTTAGAAATGGGTGAAAAATAAAAAATACAATCACATTGTGTAGTTGTACACAGATACATAGAGTGGTTAAAAAAAATGTGTACATACATGTTTCGATATGATATTTATTACGGTAATGTGCGCCCCCAACCTGAACTCTATGACCTCCTCGGGGAGCTTGCATTTTACGATCGTTAGTGTAGCATGTTTGTTGCTACTGGACCAAAGATCAGAAACGACTGCCCGTGAGTTTGTTTTAACTTAAACCAAGACAAAAAATGTTGACTACAATGGCGAGTTGTGCAGCTGCTTTTAAAAGAAATGTCATCACTCGTGCCGATGATGCCGCCAACCTGGTAGTAGCGCCGCAGTCCGAGACAACTATACCTCGCCTCAATGGCTTCGGGTGGGTATAAAAATAACGTGAGCTCAAACTACGTAATACGAACGTCATGAGCACATTAAAAAAAAAAAACAAAAAAACGGGAGAGCGTACACAATTGAAGTGGTCGCTTTTTTTTAAATGTCACCATTACACTCATTTCTACGTAGTTTGCGCTCACGTTGTTTTGATAGCCACCTGATGCCATAGGAAAGCTATGGCATTAGGTGGGCGAGAGGCTGTGCTGCGGAACCAAAAGTCCTGGGATTAAAAAAAAACATTTCCCCACAAACGCCATGGATAGCACAGAGGATGACATGCTGTGAGAGCAAAATAGGATCACTGTTCATGAATTCAGGAGGCACCAGAAATGGACCAAGTCACCAAAGGTAGCTACGATGGGTATTTTTTAGATTGGAGATGAGCCAGATGTTGCTTTTGAAGTCTTGGCCAAGGATGTGTAATGTAGAGGATAAACTGCACTACGCACAAACATTTTACGCACAAATATTTTATGCAAAAATGTTTAAGTCAAACAGTGTTAAATATTTATTTTAAACTATATTATGTGTTATCAACAGTATTAATATGTTATGCCATCATTGAGCATTTATGTTAGTTGGTTGAGGGATTCTCTTCTGACAATTACAGGGACCAGGACAAGCGTGTCCTGTGGCCTGTCCTGAGATGATATTATGGCTACATCAGCACGTGCACAATGATTATTATTAATGATTGTTGTACAGAGAGTTTTTTGAAAAACAATTCAAGTAAAAATCTAACAAAATATAAATACAGATGAGTGCCAATATTTTGAGATATGGCAAGCAGCAAAAATGGGGGTGTGCATTGTACATTGGTTGAAGGGTTCTCCTGATTTTTTAGGTCAACTTTGGGGGTGCACATTATACTTCAGGACGTAGGAAATTACGGTACATACTCTCAAGACGTGAAGTCGGAGACCAACATCAACTCCATCCTCAAAAAGACCCAGCAGAGTATATACGTCCTGTGGCTTCTGAGAAACCACGGGCTACACCAGGAGCTGTTGAGGCAGTTGTATATAGCAATTATAGAATCATGTTTCTTAGAGTCAGAAAGAGGACTGAAAAAAATAAAAGTTTTCTGTCTGTCTCTTTCCTTATTAATATTTCATTAAATTGACAAAAGACGAAATTGTTTCCTGATTTAATTCCAAACCAAAGTTGGTGTCAAAAGTGGGATCTCAGGGTTGACTGTAAGAGCATGATTAGAGACAGACCAGGAGAAGACCAAAATAAGTAACTGTCTTGCCTCTGACCAAGGCATTTTGATGGGGGGACTGGCCAGCCCCAAGGCAAATGACTATCGCTGCGAGATCTACAGCAATGACTTATACAAAGGTTCTTGGTATGTTGAACTCTTCAGCTCTCCTTTCACTGGAACTAAGGAAACAATATTTGAAAAATTCCATGCTCCCGACTTTGACTTTCTAACATGGCTGTGCACTGGTGCACAAAGCAATGTCCATATGACATGGATGAGTGAGTGTCTTGGTGTGGATAAACTTGACCTCAACCTGATATTAGACCTTTGGGGGGCATTAGAGTGGAGACTGACAGCCAGGCGTTCTCGTCCAACATCAATGTGTGACCTCACAAATGCCCTTCTGGAAGAATGGCAAAACAATTTCAATAAACACATTCCCATACGCTATGGAGAGCCTTCCCAGAAGAGTTGAAGCTGTTATAGCTGCAAAGGGAGGACTAATGTCATATTGAACCCTTATAAGGATTGGGAATGGGATGCCACTTAAATTCTTACTGTATGTGAGCCAAGGGAGGTGAGTCAATATTTTTGGCAGTATAGTGTACATACGGTACACACTAAATAGATGAAGAGCTCTAAAAGGAGATTAAAAACTCATTTTAAAAAAAAAGTATTTGACATGCAGAAAATTGTGTACAGACTTATTTTGTGCTGAACTTGTTCAATCTAAGCCAAATAATTGTTTTCATGGGATAAAGCTTGTAAACTTTGAAGATCTGGGCAAATGTAAATTTTTCTCAGAATTGTCAATATGGACTTTTAGTATTTTGGAAACGAGCTCTTCAAATGTACATATCACTATCATGAACCTTGACTTTTTTTTCTTTTTTTTTTGTATCTTGCAGTGTCCAATGGGATTCGCAACCACAGACCACATGTCATCACATCAGCCCAAATCTGACATATTGTGCGTGTACTACTCACATACTTGAATGTCTGCACAGTCAGCTTGTATGGATGCAGTATGTCTGCGTAAACGGTCAGTGTAGCCCAGCTGAATTGATATGAACCTAAGGTTGTGTCTTGACTGTAATTATTTTCAGAAGCCAGTCTGCTAACCGACAGATATAAAATCTGTTATTCTAAATGACAACATATACAGAAGAGTTGCTTTATATATTGCCACAAAGCTTCATCTTTTTTTCTTCACTTTGTCTACTCCCTGTACAGCTATCAAAACCTCAAACCAGCATTCAATCTTGTCAGCCCTCAGTGGTGATTAAACGCCTAAGAGACTAAAATAGTTTTTCTCTGCCTACCCAGATTGAGCAAAACCCCTTTATGCGTTTGAGGAAAGAAAGTGGATGTCTATGAGTATCTAAACACAATCCCACAGTGAAAGCACTCTGTTCACTGAAGAGTTGTATCAGCCAGCATCACTTAGGAAAGAACATGGAAATCAGGACAGTGACTAGAAAGTCACAGCCAGGACAAAACATGCCATTAATTACACATGTCCTAAATGCATATTGTGTAATAGTTTATTTTATGCTATGGTACTTGAGGGACTGTGGCTATCAGATACAGATTCAGTGCGCGTTTTAACATATTGTATTTAGCTAATATTTTATAGGGAAAAATATATTACCATGTCAGAATTTGATAGTTGACCAAAAAACTGAAGAGAAAACACTTCAGTAGCTGAAACCATTAACAAGCTGTCTTGACTCAATACCATCTGACTTTTTCAAAGCTAGTGCAAAATCCGTGCTAGCTGATTTGCGACAAATAATCAATTCCTCATATTAGTCTGGAAAGTTTCCTGAAACTCTTAAAGTAGCTACCATTAAGCCTCTTATAAAAAAAAAAAAATCTAATTTGGATTTTTGTTTTTCTCCACTTGCATTCTGCTTTCTTACACTCTGATTTAGAGCTCTTGATCTTCATTGTGCTCCTCCATGGTGTTCTAGGTCGCCTCAGGATGGTCTTAGTTTTAATACGAGTGACAGCATTCATAGCATTTGTGATTTTCGAGGTGAAATTGCCCAAAATTTCATCAACTGTCTCGGCATTAACAGCAATCTCTATAAACTTAGTGGCATTACTCTCATTTATTTTAGGACAATATATTTTCCTCCCAATAAACTATCATGACAAGCAATAATATCATTGTTATTTTTTATGCCTCTGAAATCATGAAAAAAAAGGCCCAACTTTGAGCTGCAGGACTATGTGGTTGGTCTTTCGAAGGCACAAGAGACGAGCCCTAGAGCTGTCAATCAAATTTACGGTATTCAACTGCTGTCTGAATAACGTGTCAATAAGGTTATGCTTAATAAACACGCAACAACTCAGAGAAAAGAGCTGATGTTTTACACAATGTCATCACAGTGGAATGAGCTGTTAGCTAACTAGCTTGTTAGCTTGCAGGATAGAAAATATAATTTGGACTTAACTTGCTTTTAAATGTATCTTTTGTGTTACCTGCTGCACCTAAAGCAAGGCTGTGAAGTACTGAATGGAGCCAAAACTAGTCCAATGGTGTTCCCAGGACCCACTAGCAGCTAATGAGTTAGCCCTCAAACTCGCATAACCACAACAATTCATCAAACAACTATTGTGTTCATTTTGTTTATCGAACAATGAGTCAATATAGTAATTATGGTGACAGGCCTACTTCACAGTCAACAAAAAAAAAAGATGTTCAATAAACTTCTTAATTATTTAAATTTGCACAGTTGTAATCCAAAGGAATGTAATCCACATGCAAGTGATGTGATGACACTCAGTAGCAACCTTACAGAGACATAGTAGCAAGAAAACCTCAATTGTAAACAAAAAAAAGCAAGTATTTCATATCAAATACAAATGGCTGCATTTACACTAATTGGGAAGTTAAATAATCGACGAAGTGACAGTGTCCACGACAATCCGGGCTTCATGGTGCTCTGTCTGCTGTTCCGCTAAGAAAAAAAAAAAAAACTCCAAACCTATCTGTGTGGGCCGATACCAGATGGCCACTCCCCAATAACAGTCCACAGACAGCGGTTGGGGACCACTGATGTCAACTAAATTTATAATAGTAGTGCAACCAACTCAAAAAAACAAGGAAGTTGAGCATGAGCAAAAATAAACAACTGTGGTGCTGACAGAAGATGTTAAAACAATCCTGGGCATTCTCCAAATATAAATACTTGCCATAGCCAAAACAACCATTTGGCATGTCCTGAAAAAAATAATAAACCACTGGTTTACTTAATCAGACACAGGCAGTCAAATGGCTACATCAAGCAGAAGTTGATGAACGAAAACATTTTTGAGGGGTAAAGAAGCCCCAAAAATAACATCAGTTAATGTCAGCAGCAGCGGAGGCCCTGTAGATCAGTAGTTAGAGCACTGGTTTGGTAAACCAGGGGTTGTGGGTTCATATCCCACTGGGGCCTCCACACCATGAGAAGGGTTGCGTCAGGAAGGGCAGCCGGCATAAAAATTGTGTCAAACATATATGTGCGTTCCTCTGAGATGACACGCTGTGGCGACCCGAAAGGGACAAGCCGAAAGAAACTTACTTAATGTCAACAGCAACAATGTCTAGAGGAAGAGTGAAGCTCATGCAAAACGTCATGAGCTTGAAGTAAATAAAGAGGCTTACACCAGAAGACGCAAACCAATCTTTAGCAAGGAGAATACAAATGCAAGTCTAGAATTTACCAAAAATTACACTAACAATAGTTACAATAATAATAATTGTGGCACATCCTTTACCAGAGTGATGGAAATGGTAAAGGTTGAGAGGGGTGTGGGGGAATCTGCTCATAATTCCAAAACATCAACTCATCTGTGAAACTCAGTGTCTGTAATGTCATGGCTTGGGCTTGCATGCCTTGTTCTAGGACAGGCTCATTGATATTCATTTATGAATAACGTGAGAGCAGTACCAAATGAAAAAGCAAGATAAAACCTGCCAATTTAAAGAAAGATGTCACCAAGCAGACTGAAAAGGCCTTCATCGTGCAGCGAAATAATGACTCAAAGCACAATGCCAAAATAAGAATTAAGTTCATCATGGGAAATAAGTGTCAAAAGAAGAATCCTGGCCTTAACCCAATATAATCAAATCTTTTAGGGGTGAGTGTATACTGTGTTATTATGGCTACGTATACCTTTAGTCATCACCACAAAAACAAGAATCTCTGAGTGCAATCAAGATAAAATTCCACGATCTCATGCTAAATAAGTAATAGCAATAATTATAGTCTGTATTGACTAATTTATTGTGAATTTCCTAACCAATTTAGTTTGTTTGCCTTGTTTTAACTTTCGTTGTATTGTTTCTTCAATATCACTTCACCAAATAGTCTCACAAACACCACATGATGTGTCAAATCAGCGTATACAGCATGTCAATGTGATGACAAGCACAATATTATCACTTATGAAGAACACTAAGAGGTGGTTCTCTTTACAGTTGTTAATTTTGACAGCGCAACTAAGAAATATTCTGGTCAGAACTATTAAATCAGCTTGACAAACAACTGTCCCCGTCCATTTATTTACAAATGTCCATTATCTCCCTCTTGTTTAGTTGTAGAAGAGTTTTACTGATATAGTCCTTGAGGTGGTGGCACGGTGGGGCACCTGGGTTGAGTGCTGGGCTCACAGTTCTGAGGACCATTGTTCGAATCTCGGGCCTGCCTCTGCAAAGTTTTCATGTTTTCCCCATGCCTTCATGGGTTTTCTCCAGGCATTCCAGTTTCCTCTCATATCCCAAAATGTGCGTTAATTGGAGATTCTAAATTGCTCTTAAGTGTGATTGTGAGTGTGACTGTTGTGTGTCTCTATGTGCCCTGTGAGTGGCTGACAACCAGTTCAGGATGTACCCTGCTTCCTGTTCAATGATAGCTGGGATAGGCTCCAGGACTCCCCTGACAGTCGTGAGGATAAGCGGCTCAGAAAATGTTATGGATGGATGGATAGTCCTTGAGGTTGTGAAAGATAAATTCCTGCATAAACAAAGAGGTGTTGCTGTTTCAACATACTGTAGAGTCTATGAATACTGAACTTGGGTCTTCAAATGCCTGAATAAATGGGTGATGACTGACAGCTGAGAGATATCTTACCCAGGAAAAAAAGGGATTTGGATCAATGTCAATGTAGGTAATACATACAATTATATTAGTAATAAAGTTCTATGGAAGTTCAGTCCAAGATGGGGAGACTGATTGTCCCAATGGAATAAATCCAGTGAGCACCTGATTCAAATGTGACATTTTCTCTGCCAAACAAGCCAGGAGCTAAAATCCACAAAGCTCCATTCAAGTCATCATAATCAGTTGCTATATTGTCTGTTAAAATAGAAGGATCTCTTTCGTGTATGTTATTTCAATATACAGTAGTATGTATTTACTATTGGGAGGCACGGTGGAGCAACTCATGTTGGCCTCACAATTCTGAGGACCAGGATTGCAATCCTGACCCCGGCTGTGTGGCATTTGTATGTTCCGCCCGTGCCTGCGTGGGATTTCTCCGTGCACTCCGGTTTCCTCCCACATCCCAAAAACATGCAACATTAACTGGAGACTCTAAATTGCCCCGATGTGTGATTGTGAGTACGACTGTTGTTTGTCTCTATGTCCCCTGTGATTGTCTGGCAACCAGTTCAGGGTGTACCCCGCCTCCTGCCCGATGATAGCTGGAAAAGGCTGCAGCACTCCCCCGACCATTGTGAGAATAAGCGGCTCAGAAAATGGGTGGATGTATTTATTATTGTGGTTGTAATTTTCAAAGGTGTACAACTCTTCTATAGAAATTGTAGGATATCCAACAAGACAGAAAGTAGTAATAATATACATAAATATATATAGTGGGTTTACATATATGAAATGTGTTTTTGCACAGTGTATGTAAACTTCTGGCTTCAACTGGACATAAATATTTCATTATTTGTTTTACTGTCTGAAATCAAATCAAACTCGACCTTTCCTGTTTCAGGTCAGTCAGGATCATGAATTTAGTTAAATGCCACAATAAGGATAATTTCTTATAGAATTGTATATTATCTTCTTTGAGGTTAAAACTTGACATCCACAAAAAGCACTGTCTTCAAAGAACACGGAGAAACCCAGATGATGAGGTTACTGGCTGCTGGCCTCGTGAGACAAAGAACTGCAGTGAGAAAACAACAATGGTTGGTTGTATGATGCACTTTACAGCAATAGAGCAAACCACAGTTGTGACTGTGATGTAAAATATGTATCAGTGAAGCAAATACTGTACTGAAATAAAGAGGAAGTCCCTGACAGTAGCGGGTAAAGTTAGCAACATGTAGGAGTTGAATGTTTAATGCTTATACATTTTACATAATCAGTGAGCAAACACAAAGACTGGGATTGGTGGAAAAAAGGACTTGAATAAAATTAATAGAAACATGCTTTCAACTTTTATTTTTTCCATTCCCAACTCTGAAATGTCTCAGACACTGCTGAGAGTTACATTAAACTTTTGAGAGACCTCTTTCACTCCAAATGAGAAAATTTACAGCTGCAGCAATAAACTGTCTTGCATTCACTGATTAGAAATCATTTTAAAAATGTTAAGAAAATGGTATAAAATAACATACACGACCAATTCTGTGATTACTAGGCAGTATAAAATCAGCTTTATCACAGGTCCGCAGGCACAGAAACCATTACTCGGTCATTGAAATGTAAGAAGCACCTCTCATAATTATCTCACCCAATTCTCACCATTATTACAAACTATAACCACAATATGAAACATATTAAGGTACCGAGTCTCATAAATTGTTAATCAAAACTGTGTATTATATTTGTGAAGCACAATATCTGTCGCTCTGCTTGCACTGGCTCTTAGACACTGTGCATGTGTACCTACAAAAAAAATTCATATGAAATACTGTATGAAAAAGCTTCGCAAGTGACAGACAGAAAAAACATATGCTAAATTATATTCACTTTGATCCACTTTACTGTGGAAATATACAGTAAATCATTTTAAATAATCTCATATCTTATGCCGCAGATATTTTTTGATTAATAACCTAGTGTAATATTGACCAAACAGTTTTCACTTGCGCCACAGTGGATCGACTGATTGTAGCATTGGCCTCACAGTTCTGAGGTCCGGGATTGAAATCCCTGTCTGTATGGAGTTTGCATGTTCTCCCCGTGCCTGCGTGGGTTTTCTACGGGCACTCCGGTTTCCCTCCACATTCCAAAAACATGCATTAATTGGAGACTGTAAATTGCTCCTAGGTATGATTGTGAGTGCGACTGTTTTTCGTCTCTATGTGCCCTGTGATTGGCTGGTAACCAGTTGAGGGTTTACCATGCCTCCTGCCCGAAAATTGGTGGGATAGGCTCCAGCACCCCTGTGACTCTTGTGAGGATAAGCGGCTCAGAAAATTGATGGATGAACAGTTTTCACTGAAATAAAGGTATTGGAGACTTTTTGTCACGACCCATCTAGATGGAGGAGGACCCAAATGCAAGACTCCGGAGACGCAGACGAAGTTTGGGAAAAGTGTTTATTGGTTCCAAGGTCGGGGATCAGGCAGACAGTCAAGTGCAGCAGAGTTAGTCAGGACGTCGGGCATAGAGAATAGGTCCGCGGGCAGGCAGGGGTCAGTACATGTGAGATCGATCAGAGATAGCAGGAGTGTCAAAGGCGTCAGGCTTACGGGGTTCGTCGGAGAACAGACGGAGGTCGGTACACAAGGGTTTACGATCAGAGATACGGGAGTGCAGGAACGGGGCATGAGTTTCGATGATCTGGCGAAGACCAGTCGTCCCCTGGGTCCTATAAATACCGCAGTTAGTCAGCCAGGTGTGTGCCTCCTAATCAGCGGTGGTGTGCTGGGACCCACTGAGGTCATCATTGAAAACTATAAAACAATGATTTGACTTCATTGCCTGTTTTCAACATTTCGAAAGTTAAATTTATTCTCTGCGCCATGTCTAGAAAGAACAAATCCAGCCTGTAGTATTGACACAAGGTGCTAAGAACAGAGAAGGGAAAAAAATGTTTTTTGGGTTGTTTTATTCATTTTTTATTTATTTTTTAAAAGGCTTGTGGTGTATTTGGATCATCCAAAATACGAGTGTAATTGTGTCATACAAAAATGAAACATGGCAACATAGAGGGCCAGTGTGTAGCATGTCTGACTCATAGACGAGAGGTTCTGGGCTCAAATTTCGTTTCTCTCTCCTGTGTCACATTCGCACGTTCTCCCTGTGCTTGTGAGGAGTTACTTTCCCAGGTACTTTATTTTAGGTTCCTCCCACTTGGCAAAAACATTGGATCATAGGTTAATTGAAAGACTCTATGTTGCCAATATTGTAGATGTGAATGTGATTGGCTGGTGACCAGCCCACAGTGTATCCTGCTTCTTGCCCAAATTAAGATAGCATAGGCTCCAGTTTAACAGTAACTTAATGAGGACAAGCTCAATAGAAAATTCATGGAAAATCAAAGCAAACCAGCCTGGGTCTTTATAACACGCACAGAATCCATATCATGGTAGTATTCACCAAGAGTTTAAATGGATGTAAAACAGTGTAATCATGAAATCAATAACAGTGACAACTGGTTGTTGAAGAAGACAGTAAAATGACCATCCAAGAAAAGAAAAAAAGGCTGAGTATTCAGGACACCTAAAGCCAAGGTACTAACATTGGCTCCTTTTAAATCAATCAGTGCTGTACACAAATCACCCACAATCTTTCAGCACCTCATTTGCTAATGGGCTCTCTTCATGCTCATGGAGTAATAGACAAGTCGTCTAAGTGGTTTCATCTTATTTTCATGGACTTTATTTTCAATGATGGTGCAGTGGTGGTACACTTACCTGACCTACTACATGTATTTTGGTTTCAGTTCCCATTCCAGTGAAAGTGTGAATGCTGTTTGTATGTCCCCCAGTGATTGATTAGCAACCAATGTAATGGATGGATGGATGGATGGATGGATGGATGGATGGATGGATGGATGGATGGATGGATGGCATTAAGCCCACATCCCTCCACAGAAAAATCCTCGCAAGCATACACATACTAGTTGCATTGGGGAGGATCAACAGCCACCCAGACTAATTAATTACCTTCAACAAATTGGCCTTGCTGGGCCAATTTATGAACATTTTAAAACGGGAGAAATATGAGATTAGCTCATTTGGGCCCAGTTTACAAGCTAAATGTGCAGTTACAGGTGTTGCCCATGTGATTGAAAAAAAAGCAATTACCTTAACTGCTTCAGCATGGGAGACTTTGTCAAAGACTTTATCGTTGACCTTCATGATTTGGTCCCCGATCCGGAGACCCTCTTTCTCCGCCAGGCTCCCTGGTTCCACCAGAGAGACATAGATACCCACTCCGTGCTCCGACCCACCACGGATACTGAAACCCAGGCCCTCGTTGCTCTTGTGCCGCTTCATGGTGACATGCCGCAGCTCACCCGGAGGCTCGTGGATAAAGTTCCTGCCTAGTAGCGGAACTAGGGGAGCTGTCCCGTCGCTGCTGGTGCTGAAGCTATCCGGTGAGCCGCGCAACGCCACCTGGAACTCGGACGGGTTTTCTTGGGATGAGTGAGCGGGGGGAGTCGGGCTGGCGCTGGTGAAGTGGCCCGGCGGGGGCTCGGCGGTGCCGTTGCTGGCAACTAAATCCGATTTCAGGTAGAGGCCCTCCGAGGTGTATTGCTCGAAGAGGAGCTGGTCAGACCGGGGGATGACGAGCCGCAGCATGGGAAGAAGTTGCCGTTTGCTGGGTGCGTTGAGGATGACGTTGAGCGTCTGTACCAAGTCGTAGACATTGCGCTTGGAGTGGTAGACATTGAGGCAGTGGATGAACTGCTCCCTCTCGAAGTCATTTAGCAGCAGGTTGAGCGCGTTGTGAAGCTTTTTCACGTTGGCCGAGAGCGTCCGCGCACTCGAGGCCACCGAGTTGGCCGAGGAGCTGAGCGACATGCGCTCCAGGTCGGTGGTGCTCATCTCGGCCGTGGCGCCACACTGGCTGCACGTTAGAGCGCAGGCGTTATGTGCTCCTGCCTCGGGAGGATTAGACTGGCGCTCGGCATCGCGGGGGCAACGGGTACGTCAGTATAGCGCAGTCCGAAAAAGGGTTCGCGAAATTAGTTGCACTTCCCAGGAGAATGAGCGGACCTAACAATCTAGCCAAGCGACACCCTTGCGCAAAGTTCGCCCCCCAGTGTAGCAGCTTAGTGTCATTAGCCGCCGTCTTGTTTTCCACAGGTCAGCTGCCCAGCGAGTAGCCTCTTCTCTGGTGTCCGCCTCCACGCCGACAACACAGAAACCTATTAAGCATCGAACAAACTTGATAGGGGCAATGTGGCTTCTTTTTTCGATGTAAAAAAAAAAAGCAACCAAAAGTTCCCGCTTTTGTGGTATGCTCCTCTTGTAGTTCTATAATTTCAAACAATGTCAAGATGGTAATATCTCTGATGATTTTCCAAGCAAAAAAAAAAAAAAAAAAAGTGTGTGGGCTGGTGGTGGTATAATTATCGGTCCAAGCGAGCCGCAGCTCGCTGCCTCCGCTTCCCACGCGTTACTACAGCGACCGGCTGGAGAGTGTGTCGGTGTCAGTGCACGGAGAGCTGCCCGCACGCCCGCCTGCTTGCCTGCTCCTGAGTCTTGACTCTCCTCTCAGGAAGTGACGTCATTTATGGCCGCGTTGGATTATTTATAGCCAACAGCGCACGCATGACGGCAGCAGGTTAAACTAAAAAGGGCTTCTGGATTAGAAGAACCGGGTCTAATATTAGCTCCCGTCTGAGCCTCATAATTAGCGTTACGCAATGCACGTTGCCGTTATTTTCAACGTGTGTTGAATGCATTGACTGTATTTTTTATCTTTAGGAGAAAATAATAACTCACTTCTTGAGAACCATACAAACCTAGATTTCAAGCATCTGTGTTAATTGCTTGTTTAAATTCAGGACCAAAACAAAAAAGTCTGATGCTGGACCTTGGTGAAAGATTGCTTTGTTATTGCTTTTAGGCAGAGGTGGTAAACTCACACAATGCTTATATCCTACTTAACGTACAGACACGTGTAAACAAAATACTGTGGGGACGAAAACAGTTATGACATTTCATAGGGTATTTTACATTGACTTACTGGTAACAGTGTTGCCAGTAATTGACTGTAAATGCTTTTCTACTTTGAAATTACATGTTTAATGATCATTCTCTTTATTGTAGTTTATCTTTTTTTTTTTTTTTTTTTTTTGCATTTATCTGTTGTTATACGCACATTTTGTGATTAACCTGAAATATTTGAACACTGGGGAGCCATGAATAATCCATGATGGAAACATAAATGACTGTATACTGAGACCTTTGTGTAAATTCTTTACAGTTATTTGCTAAACATCATTTAGTAAAAGACCACGAAGTGTTCATCTGGTGCACTTGAACTAAATGGGATCTCTCTCTATCGCACACAAACCACAGTCAAGGTTTCATGAAAAGTCAAATCACACACATTTAACAAAGTATGGGTAACATAAACACACGTTACAGATGTTATATTAGCCATAATTGTTGGTGAAAATTCAGGATTAACATCTTTTACGGCAACAGTTCAACATTTTATGATACAATGCATGCTGGGAGGCACGCACTTTCCATCTCAGAATTCAATAATCAACTGTGTAACGTCAACCAAAACCCCACAATGCAGGGGAAACTGTAGTTAATTATTCTATAATCATTTAAAGGGGACATATATTGCCCCAAAAAAAAAACTTTTTATCGTATTTGTGATGAAATATTGCCTCTATGGCGCCTTAGTAAATTTATGGAATCAAAATTTAAGTTGTGGATCTTCTATAAATTCCAGAGATCTTTCTGCCAGGAGGACAGACATCAGTCCATTCAGATTTCTTAACCTTATTTACTGTCAGAGGGGGCTGGGCGCTCATATGACAATACCAAGGTGTTGTTTTTTTTTTTTTTTTTAAACTTAAACCGACACGTTTACACTAAGTCTTTGCTAGAGTTTGAGTTAGAGTAGACTGTGCTATTGAGGTCTTTATAACCAAAATTTAGGCCCTTTAAATCTTTTTACCATATGGTATGTGGTAAAAAACTGTAGAATTCATAAAATTTACACCTTGGTTGAGGTTGCACAGTGGCGCAACTCAATAGAGTGTCTTCCTCACAGTTCTGAGGAATGGGGTTCAAATCCCAGCCCCACATGTCTGGAGTTGGCATGTTCTCCCTGTGCCAGTGTGGGTTTTCTCTGGGTACTACAGTTTCCTCCCACATTCCAAAAACATACATTGATTGGTGACTAAATTGCCCCTATGGTTTTTTTTATTGCTTTTCCTTCCCTCATGGACATTGTTTTTCATACTACAGTATATTTTCTGATCCAGTATAATATCATAATTTGGATATGATCTAGGATCAAGAGAGAAAGTCAAATATCATATCCTCTCTGACTCATGATCAAGTTGATGTAATAGAAGAATGTTAAATAAACACACAAGCATGGACAAATGCACACACACACATATATACACTCATATATAGATGACGCAGCATTAGGACACATGTATAATAAAGAGCACTCAAAGCGTTAATTACACAAGTTACAGCCTATATCTGTGGCTTATGATACCACATGGTAGATAACTCGTGAAGTTATACGAGGCAGGGGTATAATTCTATTCATCAGGGACAGGTTTATGAAGACTACATGTGCTGTTGCACATACAGCATAACACATTATATTAACAATGCCTTTTAGATCTGTGTTATCTTTACAAACCATAGCTGAGTGCAGCAGTTTTCAGATTGATAACCCAGGCACCTGAACTCATCACCACTGTGATGCTTTAGGCAGAAGTGCGATATAAAATGTCCCAAGGAGCCAAAAGCTAACTCAATGTGTGAGCGGCAGATAAAAAAGAAAAAAAAAAGTCAACAAACTGGAGAAAATATTCAGAGTGAAAGCTGAACTATCTGAGGGGTATGGATTAGATGTTAATTGAAGACATTGAATTCAATGTCTGGGGTTCGTATTAAGTAATTGGGTCAAATCATGTGAGAATGTGTTATGTCAGTCCAGGAAGCAAAGGTCTTTAACTACTTACAATTTAGTCTCTGGTAAAATGTCTCACGGGTAATACTGTATTTACCACGTAACATAAAATCAATCAAAAAGTGACACAAAAAAATAATTGGCAAAACAGCACAAGTGCAGTGAAAATATATTTACCCCTTTTCTTTTATTTTTCATTGTTGCATATTTTTATCCCCACTTTAATGTTTAAGATAATCAAAACAAAGGGAACCCAAGTAAACACAAAATACACATTTTAATTTAATTTTATATTCTGAAAAAAAAAAAGAAGAAACTACCGGCACTTGTTTCCAAAATAAATTTCCCCCTAAAGCAAATACATATTTGAGCCACCCTGAGCAGCAACAACTGAAATCAAGCATTGCATATAATTAGCAATGAGTTTTTTTCCACATCTCTGTGGAGATATTTGGGCCTCTTCTTTGTGGAATTAGTATGATTAAAGCCCAAGTGTCATCCCTATAAACATTCTAAAATAGATATTGTAATGAAAAATACATATAACATTATTCACTTCAATGTCTATACGAAAAAATAAATGTGAGCGGAGAGCGTGTCATCCATGCGCAAAGTTGCATAAGTGTCATTCTACGATATCCAAGTGGTCGCCATATTGGCTGTATCTTCCGTCCGTGACGTCTCCCGGACATTTGCCAATAAAAATACGCGGTGCACCCTAACTATGGGAGATGAACACGCCCCTTCTGACATGGAAGCTCTTTTCGAAAAGGAGAACACCACACAACCAAGTGAAGTTACCGGGGCAATAATACACTATTGTTTCGAGCCCTCGGGTCACTATTACACTATTGTTTTGAGTCATATTCAGATGATATGCGATCACGGCCAAACCGCATCCCCGTCCGATTCACTTCCGCGGCGGAGATAAGCCATGGGGGCTCATCGCAGCCGGCCGGTGTGGCTTATGACGGAGGCGAGCCGTGTTGCTTTAGGGGGTTCTTCATAGACGCCGCAGTACGCGATGAACCCCGTCGAGCCGGGGCGCTTTACTGTGCGCACGCGGCTGAGTGAGGCATTCTTGACTGGGTTCTTCAGAGCTGCCGCCATCCGCAAAGCATGACGCTGAACCTTCGCAGAAGCTGTGACTTCCGAATGCGGCGCCTCAGCCGGTGTGGCTCATTTTCGGCGCCGTGGTGGCATATAATGGAGCCGAGCCGTGCTATTTTAAGGGGTTGTTCATAGACGCCACAGTACGCGATGAACAACACCTTCGAGCCAGGGCGCTTTACTGCGCACGCGCGGGTGAGTGAGGCATTCTCGGCTAGGTTCTTCAGAGCCGCCACTGTCCGCGAGCCCGAAGTGCAGCCTTCGCTGGGGAAGCGACGCAGCAGCCCGACGGCGTCCGACACGCACATTGACATATTTCGCACCCGGATGTTTTGTTACGTTATGAGAGACCAATTACGTGGTCCACCCCAAACTATTATTTTTTTTTTTTAGTAGCTGTATACACACCAACCTGTCATTCGGAACCCACAAAGCTCTCGTCCTCCCGTGCAATCCATTTTTCACTACGAACCGGGTCTCTTGCAACCTTCTGAAGGGTAAATCCATTCTCCCGAGAGTTCAAGCAATGTACAGCAATGCAACAAGGCTGGATTTTGCCTAACACAAAGGAACAACAAGCTACCTTCCCAGAGGTAAAACTAATGGAAACAAACAAGTCCACTTGGGGGCACCACTGTCCTTTACGTCACTTCCTGCTTCTTCTCGAAAACAAATCCCTCGAGAGGATTTTCATGGCGGGAGTTACAAAAAGCTGTATACGTCAAAAAACATGTTTTGTGGTGAAAAAACGCATGAGCCCATATTGGCTGCCGTTATTTCATGAATAGCATACTAAAAATCATCCATTTAATGACAGTAGCCCTTTAAGCAACACTAGAAACTTTTCAAGCGTGAAAAGTGTAAGTTCATGCCACAACTTCTTATCCAAATTCTGAATTTTGACCAGGCCACTCCAAAACCTTCATTTTGTTTTTTATAGCCATTCAGACATTGACTTGATGGTCATTTTGGATGATTGTCCTGTTGCAGAAACCAAGTGCGCTTCATCTTGAGGTTACACAAACTGATGGCCAAATATTTACCTCGAGTAAGTTAAAACTAGGCAGAGGTCGTAAGCAAGTAAGCAGTCCAAGAAGGGCAAAGGCACAAACACACATGGCAGAAGGCAAAGTCCAAAAACATGAAAATGAGGTCAGCTAACTACAATACAAAAATATGGAAAAACAAGACTTGACTAGACTTGACTGTGGTCGCACTGGAACGCTGGGATGTGGTAACAAGGCAAAATCACTCATAAGATGCTTGTAAACTCACGCTAGACTTACACAATGAACTGGCAACGAATGAATGAGTGTGGAATACACACAAGGCTTAAACCCATGGTATAATTATTACCAATGAGGTGCAAGTGAGGACCAGCTGTGCACACGCAAGTGACATGACCACTCCCATGACACTTGTAATGATATTTTAAAGGCTGCCATGATAGGCATCTGGTTCCAGCAAGCAAATTATTTTCTTTTGAAATATTTACACCATGCTTTTCAGGGGTAATGCATATGAACAAAAAGGGGGATGTTGGGGGATGGGGCGGTTATTTTTGCATGTGAATCTCAGGCGCATACAGGATCAAAAGGAGAAGCGATCAAGGTTAAAGGCTGACCTTAATGGAATCACACATTATTGCACTCTAGCTCCGAAGTGACGCAGCAGAATTGTAAGCAAGGCAGCCTCCCAGACAGCCAAGATAAAGCCAAGTGCATTTTCACTGTGTATACTCTACATTTTGGAGGAGGCTTATCAGTTAATGTAACCATGTTTTTTTTTCTATTTTCTTTTCCTTTCCAAGATATTTATGTTTTCTTGGTGTTTTTATTAAATGCATTTTATGGTGGCTAATAAATAGACACAAATGGCAATTTTGCCAATCAAGAGAAACAGCAGCGTGTTTTCTGCCAAATTAAATGCAGCTGTGGACCTCCATTTTCTCGAAAATAATTTCATGTTGTCATTACTGAAGAAGACTGCTGACAGTTGCGTGATGAGCAGTAGATAATGTTTTCATTATTGTTACCAACATCAGAGTCCTCACTCAGTGTGTAAACTGTGCATGTCATCCACAATGTAATAGTTTTGTCTGTTGTTATCTGTGTTGTTATGTTATTTGATCCATCATATGTTGCAGCATAATTGTCACATTATTATCCTCCTCACTTGTAACAGTATTGTGACCATTGCATACAGAGGACTTGTACTTGTCATTTCGTAAAAGCATGTCCCAAGTCGTAGCCTTGGAATCCAGGAACAGACCATTTATGCTTTCATCCACAAAATTAAAGCAACCACATTTCTGTTGAACTTGTACTACTATTCCATGCATCCATTTTCTGGACCAGTATCCCTCACTGGGGTCGCAGGTGTGCTAGATACTCTCCCATTTATCTTCAGTTGAGACGCCGAGTACACCCTCAACTTGTCACCGACCAATCACAAGTATTGTACTACCACTTCACAGCGTTTTGGACTGCAGAAGCAATTGTGTGTTTCTAGATACAACAAAAGTTAGAACTATATTTTAAAAAGCACATGCCAAACAAACTTTAGGTTCACTCAAGACTTTAGTATTCTGTTTCTATATATCAGAATCAACTTTAATGGCCAAGTCTGGAATAGCACAGAAGGCATTTGTTTTCGGCAGTCGGTGCAGTCGTGGGATGACATTCTTGTTGAGTCCGGAGACGAAGAACAAACAAACAAACAAGAATGAAGATCAATAACCATTCAATACATAGGGAACTATTCCTTATAAAAGTCACAGTTGTGCAAAGATGCAGAGTCTTCTAGCATTTATAGCAGTTAGAGTGCGCCAACGCCTCATATGATGTTAAGCTTATACAGAGTGACCTTACCCGTTTGCAGTTCACCGTTATAGACCAGTGCAATGAGAATCGTGCAAAGGGTGTAGTTTAAAGTGACGAATTGTGCGATAGTCTATAATATATACTTACTAATGCTAATACTGTGTCCCAACAACGGTTCAAGGAAGTAGGTTTGCTTCTCAAGAATTTAATGACTTATTTGCAAAAGGGAAAAAACTGTTTGAATGCCTGCTAAGTTTGAGTTGCTTTGATTGGTAGTGCCTACCTGATGGAAGGTGCTGGAATAACTAGTGGCCAGGATGTGGAGGTTCTGAAAGAATCCTGCCTGGTCTGGTCGTAGTTTGACGTGGCGTGTAAGTCTTCAAGGGTGCCTTGAGGATGCTAGAGGGAAAGTACAGAGAAGGTCGGAAAGAGCTAAATTCTGTCTTTGTGGATCTGGAGAAAGCCCATGACAGAGGAAAAAGAGAGGAACTGTGGTACTGCATGAGGAAGTCTGGTGTGGCAGAGAAATATGGTAGAATAGTACAGGACATGCATGAGAGCAGCAGTGGTGAGGTGTGCCATAGGTGTGACAGAAGAATTTAAGGTGGAGGAGGGACTGCATCAGGGATCAGCTCAGAACCCCTTCCTATTTGCAGTGGTCATGGATAGGCTAACAGATGAAGTTAGACTGGAATCCCCTTGGACCATATGTTTGCAGATGACATTTTTATCTGCAGTGAAAGCACGGAGCAGGTGGAGGAACATTTAGAAAGATAGAGGCATGCACTGGAAAGTTTAGATGTAAAAAAGTAAAACAGAATATGTGTGTGTGAATAAGATGGGTGGAGGGGGAAGAGTGAGGCTCCAGGGAGAAGCGATAGAAAGGGTGGACGACTTCAAACACTTGGGGTCAACAATCCAGAGCAATGGTGAGTGTGGTAAGGAAATGAAGAATTGGGTCCAAGCGGGTTGCAACAGCCAAATAGAAGGTGTCTGATGTGTTATGTGACAGAAGAGTCTCTTCTTGAATGAAGGGCAAAGTTTATAAAACAGTGGTGAGGCTCGCCATGATGTACGGATTAGAGATGGTGGCACTGAACAGACAACAAGAAGCAAAGCTGGGGGTGACAGAAATCAAGATGTTGAGGTTCTCTAAAAGAGTGAGGAGGTTGAATAGGATTAGAAATGAGCTCACTAGCGGGAAGCCAAAGCTGGATGCTTTGGAGACAAGGTTCGAGAGAGCAGACCTGAATGGTTTAGACATGTCCAGAGGCGAGAGAGTGAGTATATTGGTAGAAGGGTGCTGAGAATGGAGCTGCCAGCCAAAAGAATGAAAGGAAGACCAAAGAGAAGCTTGATGGATGTTGTGAGGGAAGACATGAGGGCAGTTGGTGTTCGACAGGAAGATGCAGTAGATAGGCTTACATGGAAAAAGATGATGCGGTGTGGTGACCCCTAACGGGACAAGCTGAAAGGAAAAGATGAAGAGGCTGTCATGTAGTTTGACTTAAAACCTACTGTTTATGTGTCGAGAAAACCAGGAGAAGGTCATCCATACTTTTATCTCAAGTAGACTTAACTATTGTAGTGGTCTTCTGACTGGACCCTTTAAAAAGAGCAATATACAGTTATACCTCATTCAGATTGCTGCAGCAACAAAAAGGTCAACATATTACTCCAATTCTAAAGCCTTTACACTGGCTTCCAGTCAGCTTTAGAATAAATCAAAAGTTCTGGTACTGGTCTATAAATCACTAAATAGGTTAGCTCCTGAATGCATGAAAAAAATGCTCATGGAATATAAATCCAGTCGGGCTCTGTGATCGAAAGACTCAGGTACAATAGTGGAACGCAAAGTCCAAAGCAAACATGGTGAAGCAGCATTTAAACATTTTCAAAGGATTCTGTACCCCATACTCTTTAAGGACCTCCCACAGGATTCTCCAAGGGGC
The DNA here is from genome assembly GCF_019802595.1 of Syngnathoides biaculeatus. NCBI lineage: Eukaryota > Metazoa > Chordata > Actinopteri > Syngnathiformes > Syngnathidae > Syngnathoides > Syngnathoides biaculeatus. The sequence goes on from NC_084656.1 coordinate 5,617,212, forward strand.
ACCTCCAAGTCCACAAAAACACATGTAGACTGGTTGGGTGAACTCCCGTGCACCTTCAAGGACCCACCCAAGCATGTAGAACTGCCAGGACAAAAACCCCACTGCTCCTCCTGAATCTGAGATTTGACTTCCTGATGGACCCTCCTCTCCAGCATCCCTGAATAGACTTTATCAGTGAGGCTGAGGATTGTGATCCCCCTGTAGTTGGAGCACACCCTGTGGTCCCCCTTCTTAAAGATGGGGACCCCTACACAAGCCTGCCAAACCAGATGCACTGTCCCTAATGTCCATGCACAGGGTTGACCCAGTCTGACCAAAAAATTTGAGGGCTTTTTAGGGGCATTCTTAGGGGCTGACACGAAAAATTTAGGGCTGACACGGAAAAAATTTAGTGCTGACATGAAAAAATTTAGGGCCATCGTGGGAAATCAAGAGTAATGAAAAAAGACTCACCCAATGGTGCCATAAACCGTTCTTGGTTCATCAAATGTTCCAGTATCTCAGTACCTGTGACAGTGATCACCTGTCGCCCCTTGTAGTAGTTCTCATTGATATGACCAATTGTCAACGTCTTCACATAACAGTCTACAGAAAAACAGATTCTAACTACAATTGCAACTATATACACAAATGTCTTCGACTGATGTCTGTTTCAGCACCCCTACTCTAGCTCCTTGAGCCTACCCAGTGCCTCCTCTATTTGTTGCTGCAGAGGTGCCAAAGTGGCTCTCTTGTCCTTTTCTCTGCCTCTGAGTGCATTGGCCTCAGATAAACCTCAGATTCCTCTTTTCTTCTGCCTCCTCACACAGCCTGTCAGCCTTCTCAATAAGCGTTGATATGTCAGTCTCTATTCTGGCTTTTTTGGCTTTGAAGCAGTAGAGATGAAAAGTGGGCAGCGATGCCAAATGTAGCCAGGTACGAAGTCTTCCTTTCCCCACAGTGGTAGTTTTTAGCAATGTCACTGTCTGGGAACATGACTGCAAATACTTTTGAATTATTTTCACAAGATTTGTAACACGATCTCTGCCTTTAACGAGTCCGTCTTCGTGTATTGAACTATGTTCATTAAGCCTGACTTCTGACTGGTTGAAGTCGATGGCTGGACAACTGTAGGTGGGCATTAGGGATCGCAACCGGTTACAAATAAGCGGTTATTTATAAACCGAAACCGTAATCGGACTTTCGAAATCCGTTAAAATTTCCAATCATTTCTTCCAGTTCCGGTACTCGTACTAGTTTTTGCTTCAGCGACCATGAATGCTCCCTTCCGGTACCCATCACTTGGCCCAATTGTCCCACAGGCCAAAAATGCCTGGTAGGAACCAGAGCTCCAGTCTGTTGCCTCAATGATAGATAGATAGATAGATAGATAGATAGATAGATAGATAGATAGATAGATAGATATATAGATAGATAGATAGATAGATAGATAGATAGATAGATAGATAGATAGATATAGATAGATAGATAGATAGATTAGATAGATAGATAGATAGATAGATAGATAGATATAGATAGATAGATAGATAGATAGATAACCAGCTTCCATGCATCAGGGCATTTTATTCATTCAGGGCAAAAGGACACAAACCCCTGGTCTCATTACATCTGAGTTAAGTGTAAAACACCATTTAAGAAAAGAACTTCATACAAACCGTCAAGGTGGCGCTTGTGTGTAGGTCAGGGGGTGCTTACTCCAGCAAGACCTGGACAACTTGGTACAGTATTAATGTTGAAACAATGAATTCTGCTCTTTACCAGTAAATCCTGAAGGAGAATGTTCGGCCATCAGTTCATGAACTCGAGCTGAAGCAGTCTGGTCTTTTGCAGCAGGCTAATGATTCAAAACTCACCAGCAAGTCTTTGGAGTGACCTTTTAAAGGCCAGACTAAAATTCTGTTTAAATTCTGTGGCATGGCCTCTTCCATTAATGATGAATTAAAATAATTTGCAAGGAAATGTGGGGAAAATTGATCAGATGTGAAAAACTCATTGCCAGGTATATTAAAACCTTGATTTCAGTT